>NC_034612.1:19717143-19739221 GCF_900095145.1 Mus pahari
TCCACCTGCCTCTCTGCCTCTGCCTCTGCCTCTGCCTCTGCCTCTGCCTCTGCCTCTGCCTCTGCCTCTGCCTCTGCCTCTGCCTCTGCCTTCTGAGTGCTGGGATTAAAGGCATGTACCAGAGGTCTGGCTCTGTTCAACTTTTCAATGAATGGGATTTTTGTCCCATGGTGTAGTGCCTGAAGTTTTGGTACTACTGCTCAAGGCCACCTCTTGGTTACCACGGCTGCCTTCTAAGCTGATTCATGCCACAAAGGACCGTCACAGTTTTATGAATACATCAGGGCCACTGCTGTGTTGAAGCTAAAAAATATGAGGCCGTCTACTAGACCATGTCACTGCTATGCAGTCATGGAGAAAAAAAAATGTATCACACCATATCTCATGTGAAGAAGCTTAAAAACTAACTTACTTGAAAACAGAAAAATGTGAGACAAAATTCTATTCATTGTAAATTGAAGAAGGCTGAGAGTTGTGGTGCACACCTTTAATGCCACACTCAGGAGACAGAGGCAGAGGCAGAGGCAGAGGCAGAGGCAGGTGGACCTCTGAGTTTAAGGCCAGCCTGGTGCCACTTTCAGTGCCACTGCTACTACTGTCATACTGGCCATAAAAAGGATACCGCGCACTCATGGTTGTGTGCACCACACCTGTGTGAACATCTAGAACGTCCCCATGTCTCTCAGCAACAGGCACTCTTCAAACCAATCACAGCATGAACTGTCCCCAAATCTGTCAGTTATAGCCATAGTGAGACAGTCGTGTTCACTTAGGATCAAAGCCAAAACACACAACAAATTCAAACACCAAGATACATACTGTGTCACTTTTAAATGTGGTCAAGACAGCTGACCTAACACACGTACAAATATGAATGCAGGTGCATAAGAAATATGGTTTTTAAAGTAACCTGGCAACTCCAAAAGAACACAGTAACTCTCTAACAGTAGTTCCCAAAGGAAATGGTATTGAAGTAAAAAGTCTGATGAAGAATTTTTAAATGTTTTTACTATAGTAATTTAGTATGCATTTTGGTGAAGAAAAATACAAAGAAGACTTGGGTAAACAAAGTCAAAGACGAAAAGGGGTACATGATAACAGACCTCACAGAAATATAAAAGGACATTAGACAGATCCAAGATGAATAGAGAGAGCCCTTGGCACTCACCAATTTCTCCTGTGGGTTGAATCAAAACACCTAGAGGGCTGCCCAAAAGTTCAGACAAGCTTGGGGAAACTTAGGAGACCTTAGACAGTGGAACTGAGGGAGCCCCTGAACTAATGATGCAGCCACTTAGCAGAGAACAGGGTCAGAAACGAAGGAGCACCTAAGTGGACCCATCACAGGAGCCATGCTGTGCTGAAACGCTCCCTCTTCAGACACTGACAATGGGATCCCCATAGGAACTGGCTCTCAAGAAGTTCTGTGCTCTTGGGCCAAGTCTATGGTGGCCTGTGCCTTTAATCCCATCACTCAGAAGGCAGAGGCAAGGGCAGGTGGAGCCAGCCTGGTCTACAGAGTGAGTTCCAGGACCTGTCTCAAGAAAACAAAAAAAAAGAAGTTCTGAGTTCTCTAAGATGATACAGAAGCATCATGGGGAGCTATCTAGAGAAGACTTCTGAACTTGTCTCTCTAGGAGTCACAAATCCTGGGTTTCTTGTCACTGGGAACCCCTTCAACAGTATTCTACCATCTCAGCCTAGAAGCACAGTTTTCCCTTGGTGGAAAACATCTGCTACAAACCCACTGAAAGTTTCTTGCAGTTCAGAAACTGATCTGTGACATGTAAAGTAAACGAGGACTGATTTACTTGAAGACTGGCAGCTCAGAAAGCTAGCTGGGGTATGGGCAAAGAGATGTTGGAAGTCATTCCATGCACCAAGGTCTCGGAATACCAGAAAGGCAGATGGTTGGGTAGGGTTTCAGTAAGTTAGAAGTCGTCTGCACATCGAAGGAAATGATTGACAAGTGAAGAGACAAACCAGTCTGGGAGAAAATCTTGTCATCTGACCGGATACTGATTAGCTAGAATCTCCTGGAGTTAGGGAGAGGAAGGTCCCACACTGCTGTAACAGGGCCTCCTTCCTTTCCTGGGCTTTCCCAGCTGCGGAGGAGGGATGCAGTAGGAGGGGCTGAGGACAATATGAATAGCTCGGGACAGTGAGTGGGTTTCTGCACCTCTTTCTCCATGAAGTACTTTGTTATAGCGATGCAAAACTAAAAACACCCCTAGAGTAACTTTAAACTTTGATTTAGTCTCCTTTGCTTTTAAATGAGAATGTTTTGCATGCACACACACACACACACACACACACACACACACACACACACACCAACAGAGTCAAGAAACATTCTGACAATTGTTTAAACCACCATTTACATTTAAATCTAACCAATAGTAAGGTTCATCATCTGTTCCCAAAGATAGCAAGCCTCTTTTGCTGTCAGGACCTGAATCCACTTAGAGTCAATTATTTTTTAAACTACTTATCGAAGTGCACAGTGCATAGTGATATACAAAAGATGCACTCAACTGGATCTTCATTGCCAGGTGTTTTCATCGATGACGTGTTAGTTGGTTTTTCTGCCATGTCAGACCAAAATGGCTAGAATAAAGAGAGAAAACTTTGTCAGTTCCACCTACAAAGGTCCTATTCTTTAACCTTAGACCCTTAGAGGATTCAACTGTGTTGTTCCCTTCACACTTCTGACTTGTTTGAAGTTGTATCTTTCATCCTAAGCAAGCACGTGTGTGCTCAACAGCATAGTCAGTATCTAAAGTAACGCCATTTGACCAATGATATCCAAAATGAAAAGATTAAACTCTCTCCAAATCAAGAAGTTACTGACATCATCCTTTTATGGATTGGGTTTTTTTTTTTTTTTTTTTTAGCCAGCAATGAATTTCATTGGGACATTCCGTAACAGTTTATGCAGTCCTCCATTTAAACGGCTCTGAGCATGCGAAAAAGAAGCCACTGGACAAGAAGACACTCTGAGTGACTTCAATTTCCAGAGGGGCTTAAACTTGAAGCTGAAGTAGGAGCCAAAAGGGAAGCAGGCTTCTAGAATCTACACAAATTCTCTAGGAACCAAACCAAAGCCAGTTTTTGTTTTGTTTTGTTTTGTTTTGTTTTGTTTTGTTTCTTTCATTTTTTATGAAGCACCTTTATGCAGGTAGCATTGTACTGGATGATCTACCTCCTGCAATAGTTAAAAGACATCTATGATCTTCAGACTCAGAAATACCAAGTGACTTACCTGCCCCGGGTCTCAGCTGGGAAGTGCGCAGTCTGAACGGGCTCGGAGTCTGGTGTGTTCTCCCTTGCTGTCTGCAGATGTGGACCAAATTAATAGTCACTGTAGTTGCAACAGTTGGGAACAAGGGAGTTAAGGTACAAAGGAGCATACTGTCCTGATTTCTCAGCAGAAGAGTTTGAGAAGGCCATGTTAATCTACATTTGAGTACAGCACAAAGATAATGAGAACATGAGGCTTTTTTTTTTTTTTTTGGTTTTTTTTCGAGACAGGGTTTCTCTATGTAGCCCTGGCTGTCCTGGGACTCACTCTGTAGACCAGGCTGGCCTCGAACTCAGAAATCCGCCTGCCTCTGCCTCCCAAGTGCTGGGATTAAAGGCGTATGCCACCACGCCCGGCATGAGGCTTTTTAAAAAGGGATTTATGTGAATTTGTTTTACATATGTGAATATCATGCCTTTGTGGGGTGTGTGTGTGTGTGTGTGTGTGTGTGTGTGTGAGTGTGTGTGCCCACCATGTGCAAGTCTGATATCCCAGAGGTCAGAAGAGAACATTGGATGCCCTGGTGTTAGATTTATGGACACTTTAAAGAAGAAGAATCACACACACTTGTGAACTGCCACATAAATGCTGGGAAACCCAGGTCCTCTGTAAAAACAGAAAACGCTTCTCTGGTGTTTCAAGACAGTTTTTCTGTGTAGCCCTAACCTAACCCTACCCATGACCCAAAATTAAGTTGGGGAGTAAAGAGTTGATTGGGCTTCCACTTCCATATTACTGTTCATCACCAATGGAAGTCAGGACAAGAACTCACACAGGGCAGGAACCTGGAGGCAGGAGCTACTGCAGAGACCATGGAGGGAAGGGTGCTGCTTACTGGCCTGCTTCCCATGGCTTGCTTGCTCAGTCTGCTCTCTTATAGAAACCCAGGACCACCAGCCCAGGGATGGCACCAATAGGGAGCTAGGCCCTCCCCCCATGAGTTATAATTAAGAAAAGGCATGCACGAAGCCCAATCTTATGGAGGCGTGTTCTTGTTTGAGATTCTGTCCTCTCAGCTGACCCCAGCTTGTGTGTCAAGTTGACATAAAACCACCTAACCCAACTGATCCCTTGTCAACTTGACACAAGCACATCACCATTAAACCACAGCCTTTCCTTTTTCCGTTCATCCCCCCCAAGACTACACATTAATAACGCCGCCATAGAAAATATTTTTACACACTGACGTTTTTCCAGTCTTTACAAATTCAGACACTTTAAACGTCAACCTCTTTAAAAACCCAAAATCTTTTTTTTAAAAAAACCTAAAATCTCAGCTGGCACCCACACCTTTGACTCCAGTACTTTGGAGGCAGACCTGGGCAGATTTCTGAGTTTGAGACCAGCCTGGTCTACTAAGTGAGTACAACCAGGGCTACACAGAGAAACCCTGTCTCAAAAACAAAACAAAACAAAAAAACAAGGAAATAAACAACACCCCTAATTTTTTTTTTAAAAAAAATTCAGTCATTCAACTGTGGGCTCCTATAAAATCGAAATTAAATTAAATACATCCATCAAGAGAGAAATATCAGGGCACAGTCCAAATTAGATATCAAATCCAAACAATGTCCAGTGTCTGGGATTCACTCACCATCTCCTGGGCTCTTCCAAAAGGCTTGGGTCACTATTCCAGCTCTGTTCTCTGCAGCACACAAAACTAGTCTTTTACGCTCTGGCAGGCTCCATTCCCCACTGCTGCTGTTCTTCGTGGTCATCCCATGGTACTGGCATTTCCAAAACGCTGGGGTCTTCTGCTGCAACTGGACTGCACTTTCACCAATCCTGGACTCTCTTCACGATGCCAAGGCTCGGCTTCTCAGCATGACCCCTTCGATCCTACACCTTCACCAACGGCCTCTCCTGCTCTCTCAGAGTGCCAAGCCTCAGCTGCTCTCCATGACGCCTTCATGCCTTCAAAACCAGTACCGCCTGGGTGACTCTCAACACTACCAAGTTCTTACACCAGCATGAGGTACAACCTTGGTCACTTCTGGAACACAGCCTCTGTGTGCTGAATCTCATGAAACACACGCCAGAAGATCTCGCCTCCGCGATACAGATCTCTTCTTATTCATTACTAATCTCTCAACTCCAGCCCACCAGCATCAATTGTCCCAGAAAAACAACGATTTTTACTTCAGTGCTGCTGGTCTCTTGTTAATCACAGTTCCGGCTGACCAGGACCACAGATACTTCACACATATGGCCCGGGAGAGCCTTTGCTTCCCTCTGAAACCTCACAATCCAGGCCTCCATCTTCTGCACTGCTCTCAGCATTCCTATCCTCCAGTCTCCTACAGAGCAGCTCACCGAGTTCTCAACACTCGATGGCTCTTCTAGACCAAAGTTCCCAAGTCCTTCCACAGTTCTGCCAAAACCCGGGCAGGCCTGTCGCAGCAGTACCCCACTATCTTGGTACCAACTTGTCGTAGGGTTTCTGTTGCTGTGATGAAGCAGCATGACCAAAACGCCAAGAGTTTATTTGGCCTACAGTTCCTTATCACTGTTCACCATCAAAGAAAGTCAGGACGGGAACTCACACAGAGCGGAAACCTGGAGGCAGGAGCTGATGCCGAGGCCATAAAGGAATGCTGCTTACTGGCTTGTTCCTCATGGTTTGCTTTCTCACAGAACCCAGGACCGCCAGCCCACAGACGCGCCCCACTCACAATGGGCTGAACCCTTCCCCGTCTGTCGCTAACTAAGAAATGGCTTGCTATGTGACGCCATTTTCTCAACTGAAGCTCCCTCCTCTCAGCTGGCTCTAGCTCGTCTTCGAGTTAGCATAAAACCACCCAGTGTCATCAGTGTGAGTTCAACATGAGCTATCTGAGAGCCTGACTCAAAAATAAACAAAAGAATTTGAAGTAAGTAGCTACAAGTTGAAGACCGACTACCTCTGCATAGCAGGTGACATTGAGTCAAGTCCACAAAAATTAGAAATGTGAGCTCCATGCTTAAAAACCTAATTCCTAGTTACATGGTCACTACTCTCCTGGAAGAAGCCCACACTTAAGCTCTCACGAGAGTCTTCTCTTCTTCCCAGTGGCCTCTCCTTCTCTTAATCCTTGTGCTTTAAATCTGTGCTGAAAATGTATTTTTTTTTTAAATAAATTCCAACTTTTTCTGATAAAATAAAAAAAAATGAATAAAGTCTAATTACCGATGCCTTAAACAAACAAAGGTATTCTTCTAGCACATGAACTTGGAGCAGAAGGGGCCCGGAGAGGTGGTTCAGTGGATAAGAACATCCGCTGCTATTCCAGATGGCCCATGTTCAATTCCCAGCACCCACATCAGCTGGCTTATAACCCTCTGTAACTCCAGCACCGGGATGTAATTTCTAGCTCCGGGAGATCCAAAAACCTCTGACCTCCGCAGGATGCTGTAATCATATGCCGTACACACACCTACACACAGTTTAAAATAATAGAAAATCCCCTTTAAATATAGAGCAGAAACTAAGTTTCTTTTGGGGTACCCATGAGATCCCCCTTTTTTTCCCCCACCTAAAAAATGCTTGGATACGATTTGTGGGGTTTTCTGTTCCCTTGAAATGTATACCAATGATTCAAAAGCAGTGGTGTTGCTGGCCACTGGTGGCGCAGGCCTTTAACCCCAGCACTCGGGTCTCTGAGTTCGAGGCCAGCCTGATCTACAAAGTGAGTTGCAAGACAGCTAGGGCTACACAGAGAAACCTTGTCTTGAAAAAAATAATAAGGGGGGGGCAGGTTTTAATGGCACACATCAGTTGACCCAGTCAAAGCAGGAGAACTTCAAGCCTGAAGACAGTTTGAGGTACTTAAGTGAGGCTTAGTTAAGGTCCTTAGTAGGCTGCATTGTCTGGGGGGGGGATGGAGGAAGAGGAGGAGGAAGAGAAAGAGAAGGAAGAGGTTCAGAACTACAGGATCGCAGAGGGCAGAACAGAGGCCCCATCATTCACCATCTCCACCTCCACCAGCACCTCCGGCAGGAAGGAAAAAGGTGCAGCTCAGTAACACTTCTATAGCTGCACCCAAAGTCAGTGACCCTGGAAGACAACAGAACGGGAACTCGAGAGGAAGCTTATGAGATTCAGAAACAGGACTACCATCGCATACAGAGGGAAACACATTATCCTAGCATCTGCCATCCTCGATCCCTATCTAGAAGAGCGGGGCAGCTCCCTTTGGCCAGGCAGGATAGGCTCAGAAGGGAGTCTCAGAACACTCTTATCATCAGTAAGGATGACAACAAGGATCCCGGTTCTGGGGAAGTCTTCCCAGCCTTGCAGGCTGGGGAGTTACCGAAACAGGCACAATTGTCTTTCTTTGGGAAAAAGATCTCTCTTTATCTCGCAGCAAAGCTCCGGAGAACCGAAGCCAGAGTCACCTTGAGAAGGAATCCGTTATCTGACTCCAATCTGAACAGATAGATGGTCAGAAACCCCTTGAATCTGTTCTTTTATTCCTCATCACTGGGGTGGGGTGGTGGGGTGGTGGGGTGGTGGTGGGGTGGTCCACTAACAAAAGCAGCTCAAGGGTGGTTTGATTTGACTCATGTCTGAGAGTACAGTCAGTCATGGTGGGAATAAAGGTTTATGTCGTCAACCCAACAGGACGTAGACCCACCTAAGAGATGAGCCAATGGCCGTGCCGTTAAGGGATTAGTTATCTAAACCAGGTTAGCCTGTGTTCATGCCTCTGCTGTATTATCTACCTGAGCTTGGTCTCTGAGTATTGTCACTGAGATGGGAAGATCCATGGAAAATGGGCCACACCATTCCCTAACGTTGCATCTGGAGCTGCACAGGAAAGAGGAAGGTCTCTAAGCAGTAGCAGCATGCATGCATGCATGCATGCATGCACTTGTGCCTGCTTCCTGGCTACAAGGTGCAAGCTGCCTTAAGCTTCAAGCATTGTGGCTTTTCCACCTTGATTGATTGTGGACCTCAAACCGTGAGCCAAAAAGAACGCGTCTGACAGGGTGATTTATCAGAGCAACAGACATATTGGCTAATATAGAAAGCTGGTGTGGAGGGACGGGGCAATTGCAATAAAACCCGACCTTGTGGTTCTTAGGCCTTTGTGGGAAGAATGGGTTAGGGTTTGGAACTTTGGACCAGAAACATCCTTGATTAGTGTAAGCCTCGCTTCACAGGCCGTTCTGGTAGCTCGGAAGACAAGAAGGTTCAAAGACAAACGTGGATAGCGTAGTCCCCTCTCAGGAGGTTTCAGAGGGAAACAAGGATTCTCTGAGGAACTGGGCGAGTGGCTGTAAGTGTTACAGCTCTGAGGGAAAAGGTTTGCCCCAATGGAAGTATTGCAGCTCTGGGGGGAAAGGTATCCTGGCAGTCTTGAGCCGAGAAATACCACAAAGTCACACTGCACAGCAAACCTCACTCAAGAGATTTATTGGGTAAAACCCAAAAGAGTGGCTGTCCCTGCTCAGGCAGGACACAGCAAAGAACTGACTGGGAGGTGGGGTTATATAGGGTTTCTGGATACTAGGGTGAGGAGTAGAGACTTCATGCTCATGGTAGGTGGGCTGAACTTCCAAGTTCGGACTGATGGTTTGGTGGAAGAAATATCAAGACAGGTGAACATTCAGGCTTCCGTGTGGCTATTGTTTACCAGGCTTTCCCGGGTCTACAGTGAAAGGTGTGTGTGTGGGGGCAAAGAGTTGGGCAGAAGAATATAGAAAAAAGGCACAGTTGGGAGGGAAAAGGGGTACCTGCAAGTTTGAAGTTACAACAGAAGCACATGCTAAAAAAAAAAAAAGACAATAGCTGTTCAGGAGGAACCTCCCTCTCTGTGCTGGAACAATAAGGTGTCCTGAGAACTGGTCCCTACCCATCAAAGGCTTGGGAGGAGGAACAGCCTTTGTCAGATGCTTGACTCCCATACGGGAAGCCCTGGGCTTGATGCTCAATGTCACATAAAACAGGACACGAAGGTACATCCCTGTAATCCCAGCACTCAGGAGGTGGAAGCAGGGTGATCAGACATTCAGTCATTCGTGACTACTTATCAAGTCCAAGGCTATTGTAGCTAAATAAAACCATGGTTGGTTGGTTGGTTGGCTGGCTGGTTGGTTGGCTGGCTGGTTGGTTGGTTGGCTGGCTGGTAGATTGGTGAGTGGGTGGCTTTTTCAGACAAGGACAGGGTTTCTCTGTCCTGGAACTCATTCTATATACCTAGCGAGCTTCGAACTCAAGAAATATGTCTTCCTCTGCCTCCTGAGTGCTGGGATTAAAGGCTAGACAATCCTGGCTAGGCCAAACTAAGACCCATGAACTAAGATCTGTACCTGAGGGAGATTATATATTTGCTACTATAAGCTACTGAGATATTGACATTGTTATTCAGCAAAACGCAAACACAAATGATACAATTCTTAAATGTTTTTATCAAGAGATAGTTTGACTATTAAATTTGGATTATCCTGTAGAGTTGAGTTGTTCTTTCTTTAAAGAAGGTTCTGGAAAGATGACTCAATGAGTCTGTGAATAAGAGTGCTTGCTCTGCCTATGGTAGGATCTGGGTTCAGATCCCATTAACCACCATGAACCTGTAATTCTGGTGTTGGAGAATGGCGACAGGAAATGGCTGGGATTTGATGGCCACCAGCCAGCTCCAGTTTTAGTGAGAGATGGCCTTAAGGAAGTAAGGCACACACACACACACACACACACACACACACACATGTCTAGAACAAAGAATATTTTTCAAACTCAAACTCTAGTTTTTGTACTGTTTTCAGCCTTCTCTGACATTGTGGCATTTCAAAATCCATTTTTGTGGCTAGGAGCTCGCACCTAGCCTTCAAGTGAATGTTGTTAGTCTGTACTAATAAAAGGCATACAGCTACAGAAGTAATTATAGAGTTGCATATGAACATATTCAAGTTAAATTGTACGCTTGTGGATCAGTATTCAATAGTCCCTGTCTGAAAAGCTTTTCAAAGATGAAATATGTAAAATCTGTTTATGATTAGTGTTGACAAGGACTATCCAACAGATCATGTGCTCACCCATTTGGGGCACTCAGCACCTACACACAGCCCCTCACCAGCCCCTTTCCATGTCATACCATGTTCTGCCTAGTCAAGCATATAAGANAAACTTTGCCTACAACAAATCCCAGTGGCATTCACATGGGGTGACTGAGTGCCCCTATCCCTTCTTGAGAGTGACACTGTTGGGAATCGATTCCACAACCAGAGCCTTGCTGGGCTCCTGGGCTGCCTTGACTGGANCTTCAAAAAGCAAACAAGATGGGCTTGGGGCATAGTTTAGTGGTAGCCTAAAAAGCTTCTATTGAGGGGTAGGAGTGTGAATCAGTGGTAGAGTCCCTGCCTAGAATCNCCCAGTGAGGGGCTGNGGGCGTGGCTNAGTGGGAGAGCCCCTGCCTAGAATCCCCCAGNGAGGGGCTGGGGGCGTGGCTCAGTGGGAGAGCCCCTGCCTAGAATCCCCCAGGGAGGGGCTGGGGCATGGCTCAGTGGTGTAAACCATGCTCATCTTGTGAAAAGCAGTCTCTGAACGCTGTCTCCGTTACCGCAAAGACGTCTCCCTCCTTCCCTGCCCTGCAACACTGTAAAAATCCACCAACCTAGAGCCGTGGTGTTCCTGCACCCATAGCTGTGTTTTACAGCAGGGATTAGGGTCTATTAAACTATTAAACACACACACACACACACATGGACACACCACTATGTTTTAAATTTTGAGGTAGGACCTAAGTTACTCAGGTTGGTTTTGAGTTTGCAGTCTTCTTGTAACTTCTCTGAGTGCTAGAATTAGGTCTGCACCACCACCTGACTCAGATCAGCTCCATGATAACTCTACCAAGCAAACCATTTGTATTCCAACCCCATTTCTGTATCCAATGAGAGTTAATAATAACAGTTGAATCCAGCTTTTCCTATGTGAGGTCCTGCCTCAAAACACTAAAATAAAAATAAATAAGGTCATTATACATGACATAGAAAACTTATAGTTTTACTCCTTTTGGTTTTGGGGGGTTGTTTTGGTTTGGTTTTTTGCTGAAGTATATTATGTTGTGTGTTCAAGATAAATCTAATATAAATCATAATAAAACTAGAGGTCCAGGAAACCTCAATGCACGTAGAACTGAAGCATTTACTAGACCATGTTAGTGGCTCCCTGGTGCATTGGTTCATTGCATTATGGCCATGCCTTGCTGTTAGATACACAGAGTATCTGGCATTTCTTTGTCACTGTGAAATCACTAGAAAGTTACAGCGAGAAAAAAAAGGTCCTGAACAAGGAAAATGTAAATGAAGCATCTCATCAGGTCTATGACGTCATCGGGTCTGTGGCCTCAGGTCAATGATGTCATTAGACCTATGACATCAAAAACTTCAGATTTAAGCTCTTTCATGAACAGCATGTGAATAGTAGGGCTGATGAGATGCCTCCAGGGATAAAGTGCTCACCACCAAGTCCAATCCCTGGAACCCATGTGAATGTGCAAGTAGAGCAGGGACTCTATGTATGCCTGCGCACATACCCCCAACTCCTCCCCCCCCCACACACACAATGATACTAAGTGAATTTTTTAAAGTAAAAATACCATAAAATGTTTTTCCAAATTAAATGTATTTGGAAAACATTTCATACAATATATATCAGCATCTCTCTATCCGATGGGGCTTTTGTTGGATTTTATAATGTATACTACAATACAAAATCTTTTAAGAGGAGCCCAGAGGTGGTGGCACATACCTTTAATCCCAGCACTCAGGAGGCAGAGGCAGGCAGATCTCTGTGAGTTTGAGGCCAGCCTGGTCTATAGGGTTACGGGGTTAGTTGCAAGATATCCAGGGCTACATGGAGAAACCCTGTCTCAAACACACACACACACACACACACACACACACACACACACACACACACACACACACACATTAAAGAGAGGTAACAAATAAACTTATGTAGCCTGGCATGCCACAAGTTTTTAGTCCCAGAACTTAGGAGGCAAAGGCAGTTGGATCTCTGTGAGTTCCAGGCCAGCCTGGTCTTCATGGTGAGTTCCAGTGGACTCTATATCTCATTTTTAAATTATGTGTATTTGTTTATATCTCTGTGGCTATATGCATGTGAGTGCAGGTACCCTCAAAGGCTAGAAGAAGCCGCTGTATCTCCCGAATCACAGGTAACCATGAGCAGCCCAGCATGGATGCTAGGAACTGAAACTAAACCCAGGTCCTCTTAGAAAAAGTGCTAAGCATTCCTAACTGCTGAGCCATCTTTCCAGCCACGACAGTTTTAGTGGGTGGGTTCAGGACCCCACTATGTATCCCTGGCTGGCCCGGAACTTGCTCTGTACACAAGGATGGCCTTAAACTTTTTGTCTTCTTCCTGTATTACTTTCCCAAGTGCTGGCATGAGGGGTGTGCATGGTTATGCCTGTCTAGGGCCAGCATTTTCCTAACGTCCTTTGGAACCCTTTCATAACACACAGCAGGACATTATTTAGCATGCTCTGGGAGAGCCTTAACTTAGTGACCTCAGAGTCCTTTTCAGTTTGTATATATTAAGGAGAAACTCTGCCCTGGCCGACTTAATAGACGAAGGGATTTTTGTCTTTTTTAATTATTTGTATTTTGTACATATAAGTGTTTTGCCTGAATATGTGTATGGGTATTGCACACATGCCAGGTGCTGGCAGAGGCCAGAAGGGAGTGCCAAATCTCCTGGAACTTGAGCTGCCGAGAGTTGCACCCCACCATGTGGGTGCTGAGACCTTAACCACTGAGCTATCTCTCCGACCTGGATGAATGAAGTTTTTGCTCTCACATTTCGCTTCGAGATCATTGCGTTTGAAACTTAAGGATATTTTTTTATTAACTTTTATCTGGCTTTTTTTTTTTTTTGGAGAGCTTACATGTGGTAAAATAAGAACCTAGTTCGTGGGCTGCTCTTCCAGAGGTCCTGAGTTCAAGTCCCAGCAACCACATGGTGACTCACAACCATCTATAATGGGGTCTGATGCCCTCTTCTAGTGTGTCTGAAGACAGCTACAGGGTACTCATGTAAATAAAATAAATAAATCTCTTTTTTTAAAAAAAAAAGAATCTAGTTCCTAAAGTTTAAGTCTACTTATTTATTTAATAGTATGTATGGAAATCAGAGGACAACTTACAGAAGTCAGGAAGCCAACTCAAGCCCTCAACCTTGGCAGCACACACCTATACCCTGCTGACCTGCCACATAAGGTACTTTTTCCCCCTTTCTCAGTCAGATCGCATTCTATAGCCTTGGCTGGCCTGGAACTTGCTCTGTAAACCAGTGAACTCAGAGAGATCCATCTGTGTCTGCCTCCCGAGTGCTGGGATTATAAGTATACACCATGATGCCTGGCTCCTAAAGTGCTTTTAAATTGATCTAGAAAGATCTGCCTCTTAGTGAATTAGCCATGAAGATTTTGGATTGGTGGGGTTTAGGTGTCAGACAGTGAGGGAATGGCTTCCTTATGTAATGGGCTTATTCTACAGAAAGAGCTGATTATATATATATATGCTTTACAGAAATGCTTTCGTTGAGGGGGGCATTGCACATGAAAATGCAATAATGAAATCCATTCTTGTTTATAATTAATATACACTGATTTTTGAAAGCATTTTTACGAAAAGAAACGACATCTTCATTCCTGCCACTGGCTGTTTGAGAGAGACTTTCCAGAGCGTCCTCGTGAGCAGACTTTCTTGTGTGTCATTAGCAAATCCATTCATTTCACTGTGCCGTTGAAATGCCTGGTTGAACCCTCCCCTTCCTCTCCTGCTTCCTTCTCCCTCTTCATATCTGAGGCAGAGCCTTAGGTTTCCCACTCTGGACTCCAACTCATGATGTAGCCAAGGATGACCCTGCTCTCCTAATCCTCCTGCCCCGACCTCCCTAGTGCTAGAACGACAGGTCTTGGCCACCAAGCCCAGTGTATTTGGGTGCTGATGATGGAACTTCATGAGTACTGGCCAAGTGCTCTACCAAATGAACTACAGCCCAGCTCTGGTTTGTATCTAAGGGGGGAAACGTCTAATCTTTCTTAAGACTGTCAATTAACTAGGCAAGGACACTGTGTTCTCTGCTCTGGGAAATGGAATGAAAAGATCTATACTAAGTATCTCGAAGTTGATAACATTTATAGCCCTCTGGGGTTTTGTTTATTTTTGCTTTGGGGGGGACGGATCTCTCTATGGAACCCTGGCTGGTCTTAGCGCTTGCTCTGTAGACCAGACTGGCCTCAAACTCATACAGATCTACCTGCCTATGCTGGGATTAAAGGTTTGCACCCCAATGCCTGGCAATCTCTGGTTTTTGTGAGCCACCATGTGATTGGTGGGATTTTGAACTCAGGACCTTTGGAAGAGGAGTCAGAGCTCTTGACTGCTGAGCCATCTCTCTGGCCAAAGATTCATTTATTATATTTATATGAGTACACTGTAGTTGTCTTCAGACATACCAGAAGAGGACATCAGATCCCATTACAGATGGTTGTGAGCCACCATGCGGTTGCTGGGAATTAAACTCAGGACCTCTGGAAGAGCAGTCAGTGTCCTTAACCACTGAACCACCCCACCAGTCCTCTCAACCTCTGGTTTTTAAAGTCTGTGAATCAGGTATCTAAAAGCCCTAGAATGGCAGTAACTCATGCCCGCCATTCCTACATTAGGGAGACTGAAGCAGAAAGATTACTGTAGGCATAAGTTCTTGGCAACTTACATTTAATAATGTAACCTCTCTAACCCACCAGCCAGCAGAGGTAGTGGAAGAGAAAAGTTATTAGGATGCGGGGAAAGTGGACCTATTCAGCAATAGTTCTTTGGGTGCAAACTCGATCTTCATTCTCAACAGTTCAGTCCCATTAGCAAGCACCAAATAAGATTTAGCAGTCCTGTAGGCAGGCAGACACCAGGCTCAAACTAGCAGCTACAGTCCAGTCCTTTCATCAGGCAGACACCAGACACAAAACGACAACTGTAGTTCGATCCTGAAAAAAAAAAAAAAAAAAAAAAAAAAAACGGCAAAGCTCTCGAGCAGTTCTTGGGCAAGTTTCTTTCAATAGCTTTGTTACCACAAGTTGAGCTCAATAGTGCTACATAAGAACCAATACATGTGTGTTATTAGTGAAGAATAGCAAAGTGGAGCAAACCAAACCAAAGTTCAGTGCTCCTCTTCCACTGTCCGTGGGGTCATAGTCATACTCCTTCATCAGGCATCCTTATTTATGTTTGCTACATCCAAGCATCTTTTCACTGTGTCTGCTTCAGAAGAACCAGTCTTTCACGTGTTTGCTTTAACAAGACGTCCTTTCACCTGTGTGCCCCAGCAAAATATCATTTAATGTAACAGCAAAACGTCATTTGACATAATTAAGTTTTCAAAGAACTAGACATTTCCACTTCAGATGACCAAGAGTTTAAAGTCGACCTGGGCTCCAGAGTAAGACCCTGTCTGTAAAAAAAACAGGGATGGGGAGCGGGGAGGGAAGTGAGAGCATTTTAAGTACTTTTTCTTTATTTTAAAGAATGTTGCCGGGCGTAGTGGTGTACGCCTTTAATCCCAGCTCTTGGGAGGCTCTGAGTTCAAGGCCAGGCTGGTTTACAGAGTGAGTTCCAGGGCGGCCAGGGCTACACAGAGAAATTATGTCTCCAAAAAAAAAAAAAAAAAAAAAAAAGAGCAAAAACAACAACAAAAAATTAATTAATTAATTAAAAATTTAAATTACAAAAATTAAATAAAATACTGTTACCCAAGCCCAGCACACACCAATTAAATACAAATCTCTTAAAGCAGGGGCAGAGCCTTGGTATTCTTCTTAATTCCCCCTAAGGATATAAGCTGAAAACCATTACACTTTCCATAGGGATATAATGTAAACATTTGTTGGGGAGTGGGGAGGATGCTACATAAAGTTACCCAATGCAGTGGAAAAGTAAGGGTAAGCTGGGCATGACATACCCTCCGAGTTTGGGAGGGGGTGACGAGAGAGTCAGGAGGTCAAGGTTGTCCTTTACTACAAGGTAAACTTGAAGCCTGTGGAGATTTGTAGACGCTTGGGCCAAGGAATAGCATTATTAGGCCAAGGAATAGCATTATTAGGCCAAGGAATAGCATTATTAGGCCAAGGAATAGCATTATTAGGAGGTGTGGCCTTGTTGGAATTTGTGTGGCCTTGGTGAGTCTTGCTATAGACTATGGGACTTTGGGGTTGGACTAAATGTATTTTGCCTTGTGCTATGTTTAGGTGCGGCCCCCACAGACTCATATGTTTAAACAAGTCTCTAGGGGCTAGGGAGTGTAATGTCATGGTTTATATATGCTTGGCCCAGGGAGTGGCACTATTAGGAGGTGTGTGGCCTTGTTGGAGGATGTCATCACTGTGGGGGTGGGCTTTGAGACCCACCTCCTTGCCACGTAGGAGCCAGTCTGCTCTTAGCTTCCTTTAAATGAACGTGTAGAACTCTCAGCTCCTCCTGCACCAGGCCTGCCTNGATGCTGCCGTGCTCCCACCTTGATGATAATGGACTGAACTTCTGAACCTGTAAGCCAGTCCCAATTAAATGTTGTCCTTATAAGAGTTGCCTTGGTCACGGTGTCTCTTCACAGCAGTAAAACCCTAACTAAGACAGAGCCAGATTGGCTTCACCTAACCCTGCTTCAAGTAGATAACCCTGGGAGATGGCTCAGTAGTTAAGAACACTGATTGCTTATGCGGAGGACCTTGGGTTTGGTTCCTAGCACCCACATGGCAGATCTATTAGCTACAGTTTCAGTAGATGTTCAGTTACCCAGCACATACATGATACACATACATGTATGTACAGACAAAACACTCAAACATATAAAATATCTTTTTGGGCTTTTTTTTTTAATTTTCAAGACAGAGTTTCTCTGTGTAACCCTGGCTATCTTGGAACTCACTCTGTAGACCAGGCTGGCCTCAAACTGCCTGCCTCCACCTCCCCAGTGCTGGGATTAAAGGCATGCACCACCACCGCCTGGCTGAGTTGTCTAAATTTTAAGCTTGTATCTTTGGAGGCTTTGTGAATTGTCTGTACAGCAGGATGTTCCAAGGTTTAAAACCAGGTTTAATGCTGTATATTAACAATGTGTTTCCTTTATCTTCCCCCCCCCCCATTAGACCCTCTCAGAATGCTTTATTTCCCCAGGAGAAAAAAAATGAAGGAGAAAAAAGTGAATGACGGATTCCAAATAGGAGGGTGCCAAGTAGATTTAACTTCCTTGCCTCTAAAATGCTTTTTTCCCCCTTTATTTTAGTTTACTTTTAATTTATTTTTTACATTCCATATTCCATTCCCCATCCCCCATCCACCCTGACTGCTCCACATCCCACACCTCCTCCCCACCCCCACCCCATCTCCACGTGGATGCCCCCACCTCCCCACTCCACCTGACCTCTAAACTCTCTGAGGCCTCCAGTCTCTTGAGGGTTAGGTGTGCCATCTCTGAATGAACACAGACCCGGCAGTCCTCTGCTGTATGTGTGTTGGGGTAAAATGCTATTATTGTAGGGAGAAACTGCCCAGACATTACAAGCACTTGTTCTTTCATGGGACCAGGATTCAATTCTCAGCACCTACTCGGTAGCTAACGTCTGTAACTCCAGTCCCCAGGAATCCAGTGTCATCTTCTGGTCTCTGCGGGCACTGCATACACAGGGTGCACAGACATACGTGCAGGCAAAACACCCATACNAAAAAAAAAAAAAAAAAAAAAAAAAAAAAAAAAAAAAAGAGCAAAAACAACAACAAAAAATTAATTAATTAATTAAAAATTTAAATTACAAAAATTAAATAAAATACTGTTACCCAAGCCCAGCACACACCAATTAAATACAAATCTCTTAAAGCAGGGGCAGAGCCTTGGTATTCTTCTTAATTCCCCCTAAGGATATAAGCTGAAAACCATTACACTTTCCATAGGGATATAATGTAAACATTTGTTGGGGAGTGGGGAGGATGCTACATAAAGTTACCCAATGCAGTGGAAAAGTAAGGGTAAGCTGGGCATGACATACCCTCCGAGTTTGGGAGGGGGTGACGAGAGAGTCAGGAGGTCAAGGTTGTCCTTTACTACAAGGTAAACTTGAAGCCTGTGGAGATTTGTAGACGCTTGGGCCAAGGAATAGCATTATTAGGCCAAGGAATAGCATTATTAGGCCAAGGAATAGCATTATTAGGCCAAGGAATAGCATTATTAGGAGGTGTGGCCTTGTTGGAATTTGTGTGGCCTTGGTGAGTCTTGCTATAGACTATGGGACTTTGGGGTTGGACTAAATGTATTTTGCCTTGTGCTATGTTTAGGTGCGGCCCCCACAGACTCATATGTTTAAACAAGTCTCTAGGGGCTAGGGAGTGTAATGTCATGGTTTATATATGCTTGGCCCAGGGAGTGGCACTATTAGGAGGTGTGTGGCCTTGTTGGAGGATGTCATCACTGTGGGGGTGGGCTTTGAGACCCACCTCCTTGCCACGTAGGAGCCAGTCTGCTCTTAGCTTCCTTTAAATGAACGTGTAGAACTCTCAGCTCCTCCTGCACCAGGCCTGCCTNGATGCTGCCGTGCTCCCACCTTGATGATAATGGACTGAACTTCTGAACCTGTAAGCCAGTCCCAATTAAATGTTGTCCTTATAAGAGTTGCCTTGGTCACGGTGTCTCTTCACAGCAGTAAAACCCTAACTAAGACAGAGCCAGATTGGCTTCACCTAACCCTGCTTCAAGTAGATAACCCTGGGAGATGGCTCAGTAGTTAAGAACACTGATTGCTTATGCGGAGGACCTTGGGTTTGGTTCCTAGCACCCACATGGCAGATCTATTAGCTACAGTTTCAGTAGATGTTCAGTTACCCAGCACATACATGATACACATACATGTATGTACAGACAAAACACTCAAACATATAAAATATCTTTTTGGGCTTTTTTTTTTAATTTTCAAGACAGAGTTTCTCTGTGTAACCCTGGCTATCTTGGAACTCACTCTGTAGACCAGGCTGGCCTCAAACTGCCTGCCTCCACCTCCCCAGTGCTGGGATTAAAGGCATGCACCACCACCGCCTGGCTGAGTTGTCTAAATTTTAAGCTTGTATCTTTGGAGGCTTTGTGAATTGTCTGTACAGCAGGATGTTCCAAGGTTTAAAACCAGGTTTAATGCTGTATATTAACAATGTGTTTCCTTTATCTTCCCCCCCCCCCATTAGACCCTCTCAGAATGCTTTATTTCCCCAGGAGAAAAAAAATGAAGGAGAAAAAAGTGAATGACGGATTCCAAATAGGAGGGTGCCAAGTAGATTTAACTTCCTTGCCTCTAAAATGCTTTTTTCCCCCTTTATTTTAGTTTACTTTTAATTTATTTTTTACATTCCATATTCCATTCCCCATCCCCCATCCACCCTGACTGCTCCACATCCCACACCTCCTCCCCACCCCCACCCCATCTCCACGTGGATGCCCCCACCTCCCCACTCCACCTGACCTCTAAACTCTCTGAGGCCTCCAGTCTCTTGAGGGTTAGGTGTGCCATCTCTGAATGAACACAGACCCGGCAGTCCTCTGCTGTATGTGTGTTGGGGTAAAATGCTATTATTGTAGGGAGAAACTGCCCAGACATTACAAGCACTTGTTCTTTCATGGGACCAGGATTCAATTCTCAGCACCTACTCGGTAGCTAACGTCTGTAACTCCAGTCCCCAGGAATCCAGTGTCATCTTCTGGTCTCTGCGGGCACTGCATACACAGGGTGCACAGACATACGTGCAGGCAAAACACCCATACACATAAAAACAATTTAAAAAAAAAAAAACCTCTATTTTAAAGTTGGGAAATAGTGCCTGCCTAGCACCCACAAGGCCCTGAGTTCAAGACCCAGTATTGGGAAAATCTATTATATAATGGCCAGGGTGGTATCTCAGTCAGTAACTGCCTGTCTTACAAGCATGAGGACTGACTTTGGTTCCCAAAATCTAGGTTAAAAAAAATAATAGGCACTGGGCTGAGAAAGTGGTCCCAGTAGTTACAGTATCTGTTGTGTAAACGTGAAGACCTGAGTTCAGATCCCTCAGAGCCGTGCAAAAGCCAGCTGCACACACTTGTTTTGTTTTGTTTTGTTGTTTTTTTTTTGAGACAGGGTTTCTCTGTATAGCCCTGGCTGACCTGGAGCTTTGTAGACCAGGCTGGCCTCGAACTCAGAAATCCGCCTGCCTCTGCCTCCTGAGTGCTGGGATTAAAGGCGTGCGCCACCATACCAGGCTGTAGTACACACGTGGAATCCCAGTGTTTCTCTGGTAAGAAGGGGGGGGGGCAGAGACAGGAGAGTCCCTGGAGCTCACCTTGTGCATACAGCAAGCCTGGTGTGTACAGTTAGCCTGGTGGGTGCAGCTAGCCTGGTGCGTGCCATAGAGCAGCTAACAGGAGAGAGACCCTGTGAGGACCAACACCTGAAGCTGTTCCACCACCCAGCTAGCTGAGGGTTTTTTTTAGTAGGAGCAGGGAATGCTACAAAGTAGCTGTGTCACCAAAGAGCCCACCCTAGCATGGGTGACAACTCACCAAGGTAGTGCTGGAGCACTCTGCACAGCTTGCAGCTGGCTCAACACCCCAAGGACCTCTCTCTGTGCCTTCTCACCCCAACAGTTGCCCACTCCTGTTTACAGTGGGGGAGGAGCCCTAGAGACTCTATTCTGCTAGCCATATGAGGGTTTATTTATCTCCTGCATCTCATGAGCCTCTTCCTCCCCCCCCTCCATCCCTTCCTCCCTCCTAGAGAGAAGGTTTCAGTTAGGAGGAAACTGCCATACGATAGCATGCGGCCATGGGCATGTGTATACCTGTACATACATGAACATGCATGCACGCACACACAGAGGAAAGCAATCTCCCAAGACCTGTTTGAGTCTTTTGTTACAATTCTACAACATGACTATGTATTGTGTCGGCCTAGGAGATGTAAGTGCAAGACATTGTTTCTATGCGAACTAGTCAAATAATTGGGAATAACTCAATAAATACCCTTCACTTAAAAAAAAATGGCTGTCAAATTAGGTGTGAGCAAGGAGGGGTATGCTTGGAATTCCAGGAGTTGCTGACGTTCCGGGATGTGACCTTCAACAGAGAGGAGTGGGCACAGTGGATGCTGGCTCAGAAGATGCTCTGTTGAAACGTGATGCTGGAGAACTATAGGAATCTGGTTGCACTGGGTGAGCTTGGAGATGCTGGGGCAGGAGAGACCACACAATTGAACTGATTTCCATAGGTTGTCAGGGGCATCAAAAACCTTGGGGAATACAGTTTAAGCCATTCAGAAGAATGTTAGCCAGCTTTTTGTTTGTTTCAAAACAAGGTCTCTGTGTAGACCTGGCTGGCCCAGAACTCATTCTGTAGACCAGGCTGGCCTCGAACTCAGAAATCCGCGTGCCTCTGCCCTCTCAAGTGCTGGGATGAACGGTGGAGTTCACCAACACCACTCAGTTGAGTGCTGACCCGTTTTGGAGACAGTTACTTGTCTTGGGTGAAAGACTGACGTTGTTGAGATTGAGTTTTTTCGCCTTTTCTTTTCTTTTCTTTTCTTTTCTTTTCTTTTCTTTTCTTTTCTTTTCTTTTCTTTTCTTTCCTTTCCTTTCCTTTCCTTTCCTTTCCTTTCCTTTGCTTTGCTTTTCATTAGGTATTTTCTTCATTTACATTACAAATGCTATGCTGAAAGTCCCCTATTCCAATGGTGCTGGCATAACTGGTGGTTATCATGTAGAAGAATT
>NC_034612.1:19739306-19740479 GCF_900095145.1 Mus pahari
TTTCTTTTCTTTTCTTTTCTTTCCTTTCCTTTCCTTTCCTTTCCTTTCCTTTCCTTTCCTTTCCTTTCCTTTCCTTTCCTTTCCTTTCCTTTCCTTTTTTCTTTTCTTTTCTCACTACATATCCTAGCCTGGTCTTAAATTTGTGACAACCCTTGAGCCACAGCCTCCCGAGTGCTGAGATCATGGGTAATGAATGAGCCAGCATGCCTGATTTGGAAGTGGTACCAGAGAAGACAAGCGTTCCCTGTAAACATCTAAGACCTACACTTTGCCCCATGACCAGGGCACCACCTTTGTAAGCCAGAAGAGATCCTGTAGGAGGTGCAGTAGATACCAGAAAGCAGCGGCCGTCTAGATACACTTTTCCAGGTAAGAAGCAAGCTCACTGGAGAAACAGCTCCTTTTCAAGGATTCAGTAGAGTGTGTTTTCTGTAGGATGGAAAGAATATTTCAAAACATTCGGATTTCCGTTCACACTGTATTATTTACACAAAGTGGAAATGCTTGTCTCCTCCCCATCCCCATAGAATAGAAAATATTACATTTGTTACAAAAAAAAACCAAAAAAACAAAAAACAAAAACAAAAACAGATATTCTGGATGTAAGTTTTTAAACTTCTAAAAACACTATTGCAGATCGCCCCCTAGTGCTTACTCTATTTTCTCCATATAGCCTTTTCATATTCTTTTTATTCTTTTATTTTTTTCCATTTTATATTATGTGTGTGGGTGTTGGCCTACGTCCACCAAGCACATACGGTGCCCAGGAAGGCCAGAAGATGGCATCAGATGCCCTGGGAAAGGAGCTATTGCCGGTTATGAGCCACCATGGAGGAGCTGGGAATTGAACCTCTGTCCTCTGCAAGAGCAGCCAGTGCTCCTAACCACTGAGCCATCTCCCCAGCCCCTCCTTTCAGTATCCTTTACATCTTTTTGTATCAAATCTTCTGTTTTACTTTCTTCGTTTTTCTTTTGCCTCTTATTATTTAACTCTATATTTACTGTCCATAGCCCAGAGCCTCATTTTTGATCCCCATACTTACCCTAGTGATTTGATTCCTGCCCTCCCTCTGCTGATGTCCTTTTCCTCAAAGCCAGTGGCTGGCGTGTGACAGTAATGTGCTGTTGGACTGGACGACACAGGCTTGACAGTCTTTTTTTTTTTTTTTTTTT
>NC_034612.1:19740799-19742628 GCF_900095145.1 Mus pahari
GGGGGGGTGTTCATATGTGTACAGGTACCTGTGGAGACCAGAGGTGTCCAGGTCCCCTGGAGCTGAAGTTACAGGCAGTTGTGAGCTGCCTGTAACAGTGGTGCTGGAAACTGAACTCAGGTCCTCTACAAGAGCAGTATGCTCTCCTAGCCACTGAGGCGTGGCTCCAGCCCTGGCTTACATACAGGTTTTTATTCAGGCCCCTTCTGCCAGACCATCCTGCCCGTCTCNCACCCTGAGCACCCAAGCACCCGGCTTTGCTGTCTGGACGTGGTTTTCTATCACGCAAACGTCAGCTTCTCCTGAGGACCCTGACTTGGTGATCCTCTGACTTTCAGCACTCTGGGGCTTCTCCTTCCCATGTCAGNCCGCTCTGCCCCTGCCTACAGGGCTCCAACTAGAAAAAAGACGAGCTCTAAGGTAAAGTAGTAATAATAAAAACAGTTTTCATAACGCAGCTCTGTGAGGTGCCCGAGCTCTTTGTTCACAGGAGTGACTTTTCTCCTGTGTTTGTCAGGGATGAGCTGCCTAGCTTAGCTGCCTTCTTGGGAAGCCAACTGCACTCCTTCATCTATTCACGGGAACCTGTTCAGGTGTTTTGTTATATAAAATATGCATCTATACATATTTAAATTTATATATGTGTATATATGTGTGATTATATATTATATAATATAGAGTGTATATGCATATATGTATGTATTTTAAAGATAGAGGAACTATATATATTTATATATAGTATGTATATATTGTATATGTATGTATATGTATATATATTGTGTATGTATGTATATATATTGTGTGTATATATTTTGTGTGTATTTGTATGTACAAATATATATATGTATATACATATATTTGTGTGTGTGTGTGTGTGTCTTAGGGTTCCACTGCTATGAATAGACACCATGACCAAGGCAACCCTTATAAGGACAACATTTAATTGGGGCTGGCTTACAGGTTCCAAGGTTCAGTCTAGTATCAAGGTGGGAACATGGCAGCATCCAGGCAGGCATGGTGCAGGAAGAGCTGAGAGTTCTACATCTTCATCTGAAGGCTGCTAGCAGAATACTTAGCTTTCAAGCAAATAGTGCCACTCCCTAGGGTTTGTAGCATATACAAATCCTAATGGTGTGTGTGTGTGTGTGTGTGTGTGTGTGTGTGTGTGTGTACATGAGCCACAGCACAAGGTGGAAATTGAAGGACAATTTTCAGGGTTAGGTTCTTCCTTCCATCATGTGATTGTGAGAATTGAAATTGGGCAATCAGGCTTAGGGGTGAGCACCTTCATCTACTGAGCTATCTGAATGGCTCACCTTTTCTTTCTTTCATTTGTGCGTGCTTGTGTGTGTGCGCGCGCGCGTGTGTGTTCGTGCACTCATGTGTTGGTGCACATGTGTATGCACATTTGTCTGGAGGCCAGAGGTTAATGAACATCAGGCATCTCCTTAATTTCAAGGACTCGATCTGGAACCCAGAGCTTGCAGGGCTGGCCTAGCCTGCTTAGCCAGTTTGCTGTGGGGATCTCTTGCCTCTGCCTCCTGAGCACTGGGTTTACAGATGAGCCACCACCTCAACCCAGCATTTTACACAGATGTTGGAAGCAACTGTACTCCTCAGGACTGCATGGCAAGCGCGCTACCCACTGAACTAACTCCCAGGGCTCCAGTGGTTCCTTTTAAGGGATTGAAAGGGGCTATGCCTTGTGTGACTGAATTCCACCATACCCTCTGCAATGTCACATACTTCACTGTTATTGATGGCTGCCTAGTACCTGTTTATCTAAAATGTCTTCGTAGCTAAGAAGGGACCTGAAATGTATCCCATGG
>NC_034612.1:19743563-19746062 GCF_900095145.1 Mus pahari
AGGCGGTGCCTTCTGGTACCCTATCTTAGGAGAACTCTGGGATTTCGATTACCAGTTAGACCTGAACCAAGAAAAGCAGCAGAAGCATTTGGAACGAGCATCTTTCACCCACCAAAAAAATTATACAGAGTGGCATGGGGTATAATAAGTTTGAGGAAAACTATAATCTGAACTCAAACTTTGTGCACCACAGAATCCCTCCCATTACGAAACTTCTCTGCTGGGGGCCAGAGAGATGGCTCAGCAGTTAAGAGCACTGACTGCTCTTCCAGAGGTCCTGAGTTCAAATCCCTGCAACCACATGGTGGCTCACAATCACCTGTAATGGCATCTGATGCCCTCTTCTGGTGTGTCTGAAGACAGCTACAGTGTACTCATATATATTAAATAAAAAAATAAATATTTAAATAGAAAGAAAGAAAGAAACAAAGAAACCTCTCTGCTTTGACACACAAGGAAAGAGCAGCAAATGGCATTCAGACTTGGGGTATTGTCATGGAAAGTATGTAAGAGAGAACCCCTATGAATATGATGAGTGTGGGGAAATCTTCTTACTAATTATATTCTCAGAGAGAGAAAAACACCGTACACCGTGAATGGAGAGGCCTTCCATCAAAACTCAACTCATAACCCACCTCAGTTAGTCCTCGAGGGAGAAAAACCCCTACAAGTGTCATGAATGTGAGAGAAGATTCAGCCAGAGAATCCACCTCATTCAACATCAGAGAATCCACACAGGGGAGAAACCTTTTGTCCGTAACAGATGTGGGAAAGCCTTCCCGTCAGCATTCATTCTTCATGCAGCACCTGAGAATCCACGCGGGAGAGAAGCCCTACAAATGTGATCAGTGCTGGAAAGCTTTTAGCCACATCGCCTCCCTCACTGAACATCACAGACTTCACACTGGAGAGAGACCTTATGAATGCAGTGTTGGTGGGAGAGCCCTCAGCCAGAGAAAGCATCTTAGTCAGCAGAGAAGAGGAGAGAAGGCCTCTAAGTGTAAGGAATGTGGGAAGGCCTTCAGCCAGGGCACTCACCTTAACCAACACGGGAAAAATCCACAGCCGTGAGAAATTGGGTGACCTATAAACTCGAGGAAAACCTCAAATTGAAGTCCTACCCTTAGTGGCATGTAACTCAGGAGGAAAACATGATCTTACAGAGATGGGCAGTTTTCAAATGCAGTCTTTTCATTCACAATCAAATTATTCGTGATGTAAAGAACACTTATCTACCAGTGAAATTTTACTGAATAGCGACCAAATTTGTAACTGAGCTGTCAGCTTTGCTTCCCAATGTCTAGGCTCCACCATCTCTGTTCTCATCACCCTTAACCGTCAGCAACAATTGTCTGGATTCCTCCAAAGACCATGAACTTGATCCCGTCATTGAAGGAGACAGATAAAAAGAAAGGAAAAAAATTCCAAGAGGCCATTTTTCCATTCTAAAAATCTCCCTTAACCAACTTGTGCTGGCAGGAGAGGTGGCTTAGCAGTTAAGGGCGTGTACCTGAGTTCGTATCCCATAACACCCATATCACATACTCATACTCCCCTCCCCCATGCATATACATATAAATAAAAATGGAAATAAATCTTTAAAAACTTGGCTATAGTCAGTACTTCAGAAAGTGAGGTATAAAGGTTGTGAATTGGAGGCTAGCCTGGGCTACATAAAGAGGACCCCATCCCCGTCTCAACCATCCCCATACCGACTGGATCCTAATCCTTCCCTTCCTTCTCCAACATCCCTCCCAAGAAAAGCCATTTAGAAGACAATGCAGACATGTAATAGAGCGTGGATGTAGATATTTTAGAACAACTGTGTTTCTTAGATGTGATAACAGCATAGCAGATTTATCTTTGTTCTCTGGAGATACATGTTAAAGTATTCACTTATTGAGACAAGGTCTCATCCATTGTGCTGGCCAGCCTGGAACTCTCAGTGTAGACCAGGCTGGCCTTAATACTCAGAGATCTCCTTGAGTCAACCTCCTAAGTGCTGGAATTAAAGGTCTGATCACCACGGGAGGCGTATGCTGAAGTGTTAAAGTTGTATGTGTCAAGACAACTTCCAAATCTACAAAAGTGGTTTTTGTTTTTGTTTTTATTTTTAACTCACACAGCACATTTTTATCTACTTGGAGTGTGTAAATTATTTCAACTTCTCCATGTTTGAAGCTTTTCTAAACAAGAAATGGGCAAGAGGGTCTCTGTAGCAGCTGTGCGGGAGCTAGGGTCACAGGAGTGTTGCTTTAATATGAAACATCTCAGAATAGATCTGCCCCCCTCCCCTGCCCTTGCTTCCTCACTGCAATACCTGCTCCCGGCTTTGGCTTTGTGACTAGCCCTTAAAAAAACGCTGTCCCCCCTGGATGTCCAGCTGACAGATGATCCCCCCCACTTCTCTGTCAGTGGTTCTCAACCTGTGAGCCAAGACCCCTTTGGATTGCATAGCGGATATTTACGTTACGACTCATAACAGAAAATTACTGTTAG
>NC_034612.1:19747047-19750708 GCF_900095145.1 Mus pahari
CCACACTGGGGTGACAGCTTTGATGCAGGGTCTCTCTCCCTAGAGCCCAGGCTGGCCCCCCACACTGGGGTGACAGCTTTGATGCAGGGTCTCTCCCTAGAGCCCAGGCTGGCCCCCCACACTGGGGTGACAGCTTTGATGCAGGGTCTCTCCCTAGAGCCCAGGCTGGCCCCCCACACTGGGTGACAGCTTTGATGCAGGGTCTCTCTCCCTAGAGCCCAGACTGGCCCCCCACACTGGGGTGACAGGTGTGAGCACTGTGGCTCCTCTGGTCCCCCTAAGCTTCTCCTTAGCTTCCAGAGCGTGATTTGGTCCACGGAAGCCGTTTTTACAAAGTTTTCAAATGAAAAAAAAAATTGTTTTTCTTTTCCATTTATTTTCTTCTCACTTTTCTGTGGGATACATTTAGATCCAGTGTTATTTTGGGTTTTTGTTTATCTATTTTAGTTTAAAGAACCTTTGAGAGAGCGCTTTTTTTTCATAACCAAGACTTTTCTAATTTCCCATCAAAAGCAGCTCTGCCGGCCAACTCTCAGTTTCTGTAGCATCCTTGTTGGTGGAGTTGGGATTTCTGGCTCGGTTGCTCAGACTCTGCACTTCCTAACAGCAGGAGGGTTTCTGGTGTGAGCAGGTGCAGTGTCTTGAGTTCGAGGCCAGCCTGGTCTATAAAGTGAGTTCCAGGACAGCCAGGGCACGACAGAGAAATCCTGTCTCGAACCCCCCCCCAAAAAAAACATTATATTGGTTTTTGCTTAATAATAGTTGGGAATGTCCTTAGTAATTAAAAAAATTAAATACATATAATCTTACATTTATATAGAGAATGGGATTTGATGGGCATATTTATCCACATAAGGTATATTTATCTTTTCTTTTTTTAAAAAGATTTATTTATTATGTGTACATACACTGTATGTGTCTTCAGATACCCCAGAAGAGGGCATCAGACCTCCTTACGGATGGTTGTGAGCCACCATGTGGTTGCTGGGAATTGAACTCAGGACCTTCAGAAGAGCAGTCAGTGCTCTTAACTTCTGAGCCATCTCTCCAGCCCATATTTATCATTTCATATAGAAAGATAATGCTTTTCTGTTGCTAGAAAGCGTTTTGCCCTGGGGAAGGCATATTCTGCAGGCCAGTGTGAGGACCCAGGGTTGGGGTCGGGGCAGAGTTGTTTTGCTTTTATCTGAACAGAAGAAGTAAATCTGTGCTCCTGAGAGCTAATGTGGCTACTCTGAGCAGCCAGCCTGACTCCTTGAATGTGGGGCTCCCAGGGGAGCAGTAAGGGTGGCCCTGTGAGAGCTAACCAGAAAGAAGGTGTCATGTCGCTCTGAGCAGTTGCTCTCCTTAGGCGTGGGTTGCCACTGGAGAACTGATTACGGCTCACCCTAGAGCAGGACGCATACCCAGGGCAAAACCTCTGAGCAGACGCAGTATTACTTGGGAATAGGCTCATACACTAAGTGGAAGGGAATATGAATGAAGTTGAGATACAGAGAAGGCTATTAAATTAAGGAGGAAAAGGTACATATATACTAAATAAATTCAGGCCTCTGATCTCAACACTTGGGAGACAAACACAGGAACAGGTAGGTTCCTTGTGAGTTCGAGGCCAGCCTAATCTACAGAGGAAATCCAGGTCAGGCTGGGATACACAGAGAAACCCTGTCTCATTAAAGAGTAACAATAATAATTGTATTTAGTTGTTTGAATTGTTTTAAGTTATCAAAATGAAGGTGGCTACAAGTTCCAAGGTTATGAAGATAGTATACGTCTCTCTTTGAGAGAGATCAAAACAGAGCATGAAAACAGAGCAGTCCTAGATGGAAAAGGGGCTGCTGGATTGAAGCAGTCTGTATCAAACTCCTGGACCAAAGGACCTGCTACGTTGGGAGTGGGGCTCTGTATTTGTGTTAACAGGAAAGAAGGCTTGGGCTCCTCCCAAAGTAAGAAAGATCAGATTAGGTAGATGGAGACACACACACACACACACACACACACACACACACACACACACACACAGTGAAGATCTCAGCTTCAGATGGGAGACATGCTAGGGACCAGATGCACTGGTAAAGTATATTGTTAAACCCGCTTTTAAAACAACTCTGAAACTGACTGGGACATACCTATGTCTCCAGCCAGAACTTCAGCTTACATGGCTCATAAGTCTTGTCGGCTACAGAACTGTCATGACTTATTATTACATACCATCTTTCATATGGTGTGAATGGAGACTTATATTACAGTTTGATTATATGATCAAACTAACTTCCAAAGAAAAGACAGTTGTCTTTCACCTCCTCAAGCAAAGAGCAGGAACTCGTCCTTAATTGGTCTGTGCACCCTGCGCATTCTACACAGATGTCTTTATAGACCTACATATTGCTCGTCAGGTTTGTTTATTGCAGAATGGAGGACCAGGAGGTCAGCCCTGACAGGGATTCATCCTCAAAGATGCTGAGAGGCTGCTGTTTGCTCCCTGATCGATCCTGCCTCCAGCTGATGCTGTTTCTAGAGACTTGCTTCCAGAACAGTTTCAGGAAGGACTGCTGATCCCAGATGGCCTCGATTCATCCAGCCCTTCAGACTGATGCAGTCAAGATTTCAATTCATCAACATATGTAGACCTGACAACCGATGACGCCAGCCAGCTCTCTGTTGACTTATCCATTTCCCCAATTTCCTTCTGTGATCCTAAACAGGAATTCTTGGCCCCAATGCAGCAGGACACAATAATAAGACTGTCATCCCAGTCAAGTAAGTTGGGGTGGATGATTTTGGTCATTTATGAGTTATACATATGTCATTTTAAGGGATGATTTACAAATAATTATGGTCTTGGATGGGAAGGAAACTAAATAGGGAATTTAGACTCAGGGATTTCTATCTTTACCTTTTCTCTATCCTTTCAGATAAAGGGAAGGGGTTTGAGAAGAAAAAAAGGGAGAATATAGAATTGTCATATAGAAATAAAAGGGTAGATTATTGAATCTACTCGGCAACTTAGAGCTATGGCTATTTTGAAATAAGGTTATTTTTTTTGTTGTTGTTACATTGGTACAAAATGTTATACATTGATATAGATTTAAGGCTTACATTGGTATAAAGCTTTGTATATTGATACAAAATTTAAGGTTAATTTGTTACAATGTACTGTATGTAAATTTCAACTTTTGTTTGGGTAATATGCCTATGCAACTCTTTTTTTTTTTTAAAGATTTATTTATTATTATATCTAAGTACACTGTAGCTGTCTTCAGATGCACCAGAAGAGGGCGTCAGATCTCGTTATGGCTGGTTGTGAGCCACCATGTGGTTGCTGGGATTTGAACTCAGGACCTTCGGGAGAGTAGTTGGTGCTCTTAACCACTGAGCCATCTCACCAGCCCTATGCAACTCTTTTAAAAATACAAGGTTTAGTCCAAGTCCTTTTAGTAGCTGAATTAAATAATGCAAGTTAATAGACAATTTACTTCATGGTCCTGTTAGAAGCTAGTCTGAATGATCACAAAAGTATTGATCCTGGGTTGAACAGCTAATAGGTAACATTAGCTTGTTTTGATATGCAATGAATAGATGGATGGTCTTCAGAACCTCAGAGACTTACAGAATACGGCGTTAAACATAGTTGTATAGTTGTATTAATTTAAGGGTTTTT
>NC_034612.1:19751748-19758696 GCF_900095145.1 Mus pahari
AAAAAAAAAAAAAAGAAAAGAAAAATGCCTCCTAAGAGCGGCCTGTAGGCATGTCTGAAGAGATACTGTGCTGTCTCAGTTAATGACTTCATGTGGAAGGACCCAACTCACTGTGGGCCCTGTAACTCATGGGCAAATGGGCCTGGGGGCTATAAGAAAGGAGTTTGCTCAAGTCAGAAGAGCAAGCCAGTAAGCAGCACCCCTCCATGGCCTCTGCTTCTGTTCCTGCCTCCAGGTTCCTGCCTGGAATTCTTCCCGACTTCCCTCAGTGGTGGAGTGTGAGGGAGTGGTGTAATCCGAAATTAACCCTTTCTTCCCCGGGTTGCTTTGGGGCATGGTGTTTTATCACAGCAATAGAAAACCTACCTCAGATCATACAGATAGAGCCCTTTTGAAATAACTGGGTCTTCTGAGCCTCTCTAGTTAGCTTCCTGAGAAACCCGTGCATGGATTTTCACTCTCTCCTCGCCTTCTTAAACGGTGGAAGGTTATTATCTTCCGAAGGAAGAGGAGGTCTCTGAAGATGAGTTCATTGTGCTGTTACAGGCATCAGCTAAAATAATAGCAGCAGCCATGGACAAATTCCCTAAGCGCCCAGCCGCTCTGGCAGACTGTAGTTGGAAAAACATCACTGGACCTAAACAGCCAGCCGTGGTGTTTGTTTGTTTGTTTGTTTGTTTTGAGGCAGGGTACCCCTGTGTCCCTAGCTTTGAACTTGCAATGCTCCTGCCTCTGTCTCCCAAGAGCTGGGGTTACAGCTGATCACCGCCCAGACTGGCTGCCAAGATATTTCATATTGAAAGTCCGGAGAGAGGAGACGGAACCCACTTACTCAGAACCTATACTTGGTATAGATAATTGGGGCGGGACGGTCCGTGGTGGGAGCAGATGGCGCCCAACCCTGATGTCAGAGGCCCGAGGGGCTGCTTTCCTTCCGCCTGACCTCTGCTCAGGGAAAGCTGTGCTCTGGACTACACCAGAGATAGGAATTTTAGGACTAGACAGTGTAAAGCAACGTTAGAGAGTTTATTCAAGTACGTAGCAATTTCGGAAAAGACAGTGTATATTCTCAAGGCGTGGGTGGACAGAGTTTTGTGTTTATGTGTCTTTACAATGGACATTATAGACACACGTATTATCCTGTGACTTTCTATGTTACATTCCTCAGAAAATGAAATTTACTGTAAGGTTTAAAGATAAAGTAAAGGGGTACTGGAGAGATGGCTCAGTGGTTAAGAGCACTAACTGCTCTTCCAGAGGTCCTGAGTTCATGATCATCTGTAATGGGGTCTGGTGCCCTCTTATGGTGGGTCTGAAGACAGCTACAGTGTACTCATATGCATAAAATAACTATATATATGAGGCAAAGTTGTTTGATTTACTTAAAAAAATTATTCATGTACTCTGTCTGCATATACACCTGCATGCCAGAAGAGGGCATCAGATCCCTTTTTTTTCTGTAAAGATCATAAGCCTTGGTTGTAAACCACCATGCCATTGCTGGGAATTGAACTTGGGACCCTTGGAAGAGCACTAAGCCATCTCACCGGGCTTGCAAGGTCTCATTTTTCAAAAGTTAACTTTAAAAACAAAGTGAAAATACGCAAGCTTGTCTGTTTTCCTTATCTTAAAGAAGGGATGTTCTGTGAATGAAACCGCAGGGTGTTATTTTGTAGCCAGAATAGCAGCTCAGGCTGCTGCTCTCCAGCGAGACAAACCAGCAGAGACAGGAATGCTTTCACCGAGCTGGCGACCTGGGATCAACAGCCTAAGCTTTGATCTGCCTTTGCGCTCATCTCCAGCCTAGATGAGGGAACAGAGGGTAGAGCAAAGGTGAGGGTCACTCTGCAGTCGGGTGGCCAGCCACATCTTCAGACGTGTCTGCGCTTCCCACGTCTTCCCAAGCACTCTTCCCTCATGCTCTGGACAGCTGGGCTCCTGCCCTTCTTGAACCGCTGAGTGGTGCTGTAAATCGAATCTGCGGGCTTCAGCCTTGTACTCTCTGGCTGCATCTGAACCGAAGGTGAGGTTAACTCTCAACAAACAATGTGTCCATCGTGCAACTTAATATCCACACAAATCCTTTCTGTAAAATTGACTACTGTGCTTTTATAATATGCCACTTAAAAGCGCCTCTATCCCTCCCTCCCGGCCCCTACTAGTTNTATGACATGTGTTGTTTAGATTTAAGGAAAGAGCGGGGCACTGGTGTGGTTAAATTNAATGGTGCAAGCACCCTGGTCCCTAGTAAGTATTCATTGGACAGCTGAGAGGTCTCACCTGTCAATCAAAAAAGCCAATGGCCAATGANCTGAAGCAGGAAGTAGGAGGTGGGACCCTGGTGGGAAGAGAGAGGATTCTGGGAAATAGAGTTAAAAGAGGGAGTCAAGACAGGAGCTAGATGAAGACTGACTTAAACCAGCAGAGAGACGATGAGGAAGTCTCAGGAGAAGCAGGCCAGGGGCTGAAAGTAAGGTAACTAACCACGTGAGAGACATAGAGGAGTTTAAGTTCCCAGCTAGTCTGGGAGCGAGCCAAAGCCTAGATATTTAATAATAACTAACTAGTCCGAGAGTCAGCCGGGCGTGGTGGCACGCGCCTTTAATCCCAGCACTCAGGAGGCAGAGGCAGACGGATTTCTGAGTTCGAGGACAGCCAGGTCTACAGAGTGAGTTCCAGGACAGCCAGGGCTACACAGAGAAACCCTGTCTCGAAAAAAACAAACAACAACAAAAATAACAAACACACCCCCCCCCCAAAATCCTATGCACTGCCGCATTGGCAGTAACTCTCGGTCTTTCACTCTCAAGTACAATGTAAAGGTATTTGTTTAATACACCCAGAGACAGTGCAGGCTANACGCATGTTCTCCCACTGAACACACTCTCAGTTTCACACTTTTATATGGGAAGCAAATGGATCTGAGAACCTCAGAAGGAGAGGGATGTGTTCCCCAACACCTCTACAAGAAATAACACTATGTAGCACAGGTAAAGAAAAATGATTTCTAAGACCCCAGGTACATTTGTAGCTAAGCAACTTGTTATAGACAACAAAGTGTAAGCAAGCAAGGTACTTTTCTCAGCCAGTGTCTCCTACTGGCAGGCAGTCATTTGCCGTTACAAAGGCAGGAGGAATTAGTATTTATCTTTAAAAGTAATCTTGGAAGACTTCAGAGAACCAAATTAACCCTTCTTCTCCTTTTCCTCCTCCTCCTCCTTTTCCTTCTCCTCCTCCTCCTCCTCCTTCTTCTCCTTCTCCTCCTTCTCCTTCTCCTCCTCCACCTTCTTTTCCTCCTCCTTCTCCTCCTTCTCCTTCTCTTCCTCCTCCTTCTCCTCCTTCTCCTTCTCCTTCTTCATCTCTTCCTTCTCCTTCTCCTCCTTCTCCTCAGCTTCCTCCTCCTCCTCCGGGGTATCAGACCAGCATGCTTCAGCGTGCACTAGGGTGGTGACAGTGATGAAGTGACCTTGGGGAAAGGAGGAGGGAGTTAATGTCTGGGTTGAGGGTCTCAGCCTCTGCTGCCCTTCTGCCTCAAGTGTGCAGCGCCTCCGCCGACCTCCGTTCCCCCACTCCTGCTCTTGTCTGAGAGTCTTCGTGCCTGTCCCTGAACACTAAGGACAGGCTCCGGACAGCTTTTTCTACCATATGCTAAGGGGCAGGGCCTGTCTTCCCCTAGTCTTCCTAGAGGCTAACACAGTCTCCATGACATTTGCTGCACAGCGGTGACCCCCTTCTTTGTGTGCTGCCATCTCCTCCTCTGGGATGCTGCCGGATTTCTCTCTCCTTCTCAGCCTAATGCCCGTTAATTCTCCTTCGTGGGGAGATCAGAGGAGAGATTCGGAGGGTATATGGCTACCTCCCTATTCAATTGCCTGTGGCCTTCACACACAAGTGTACCCGCCAGGCGCCCAGGAGTTGTGTTTGTCTTGTGCAATAGAATGACAACTGGCACACGTGTCCATAAATATTTTAGGCCCGTGATGACCTGAGGGGCCCCGGAAGACATTGGGACTTCCATTCCATTCCATACTCTGACAGGACAAACACAAGCTGACCGGTTGAGCGGGCGGTGCAGCCAAACTCCCCTAGTTCTTTATCTTCCAGAAAAAAACGGTTGTGTGGGGAGCTAAAGAAGAGGGGCTGGGCAGTTTTTACACTCTGCCAGGAAGGTAACTGGAGGTCTGGGGACTGGGGACAAGGTTAGGAGATGGGGACAGTGTCTGAATGAAGCAGTAGAACTGGATTGGGCAAGGACCTTGTACACAGAGGCTCTACTCTGAACCTGTGGACCCCCAGGGACAGGGCCAAGGGACAGGTGGAGAGGCTGTGTGTGCTGTCTCCGCCTACACAGGCTTTGTTACTGCTGCTGCAGAGGTTCAGAGAGCCTCAAGGGGGTCATTGGACATAAGAGTCCCTGACGGACATAGCTTCCGGTTGGCTTCCGGTCTCACAGTAGGGGAAATGGGGTTAGGGTGGCGGTGAGAAGGGACTGAATACTGACTCACCCCTCCTCACCAGGACCCAGGACTGTGCACTGTCCTCCCAGTGGCCTCTTTTAAACTCATAACCCCCCTGCCTCCCAAGGGAACGTCCCTAAATCAGGTGTTACACAGAAAGGATAGGACAGAAAATGACTGAGATTCTCAGGCCTTGATGGCGCCGGCACATGAGATCTGCATCTCCAGATTTCCTTAATTGTGGGTCAGCCTTTCCTTTAATCTGTGGGTCAGCCCAAACCCGTATCCAAACAGCTTACTGCGGGCTCCAACAAAGATGGGCCAGTGCTCAAAGTCTTCTGTGGAGGTGTCTGGCGCAGAGCCATGAAGGCTTGTGGATGGGGTTATTTTCAACTGGAGGAGGACAGTGGGCACTCCCTGTGACAGTGAGCACCAACGCTTGCACCATTAAGACAAGAAGGCCAGTGTCTCTGCCCTTGGGTTCTGCTCCCTGCCTGTTTACCCTCTGCTCCCATGGTCCCTGGGGCAGCACACACAATCAATATCCCTTTAGCTCCCAGGAAACCTTTTCCATACGGTTCCACCCCGAGAGGTTACTCGCCTGCATAGTCTTCCTCGTCGCTGCTCAAGTCCCACTGCCTCTGGCCAATCCAACCTTTAGAAACACAATCAACAGCAAGATGGTCAGTAGACACCTTTCCCTATTCCCTCTGTGTCCCTTGTCGTCATGGGGGGTGGGGGGGAGTATGATTTGGAGGTATGGCTCATCCTCCGATGCAGCCATATTCACAGGAGGTTTAAAAAGAAAATCAGACTGATGGAAGCCATCAAGCTGGCTTACTAGGTAAAGGGTGCTTCCTGCCAAGCTCGATCTAATGACCCAATTTTGATCTTGGGAATCCACCCGGTGCAAGGAGAAACCCGACTTCCACAAGTTGTCCTCTTAACTCTACACTCGTGCCGTAACACGTGCTCTTCCACGCTCACACACAGCAAATAAAGGGATGTCATAAGTGGGTCACTGGGTCACCAGCCCATCGTGGAGTTAGTGTGGTTTTCTCAGCTCCTGTTCGGTTCCCTCGGTTTTATTAGGAAGAGCAGGCCAGGTGTCTGACTTCCTTGCACTTCACGCCTTACCTTTTACAGCTGCTTTCTTTCAGCTGGGTAAGTATTTGCCATATGTGTGTGTGTATTACTGTACTACTGACATGTACAATTGTGAGCTCAAGTCCAAACATTTTGGGATGGTCATGGGAAACTGACTGATAGTGGATTTACGGCCCTCTTCTCTGGGTCCTCAGACATTTACTGGGTTCTGTGGACTCTGAGGCCCCCAGTAGGAGCCTGCAAGGTCTTGCAAGCCTTTGAGTAGGAGAGGGAAGCTGGAGGATCAAGTTTCAATTCTCCTCACCCAGTGCAGCTTCTACTTCCAAACATACATTCTTTCCACCTGACCCTGGTGCTGTGTGTCCATATGTGTGTGTGTCCGCATGTACGTCCATGTGCATGTATTTTGTGTGTACATGTATTTCTATGTATGTGTGTATGTGTGTGTCTGTTTATGCATGTTTGTGTGTGTCTGTCCATGTGTGGACAGGCATATAACTAAAGGTTGGATTGGCCAGACATATAACAGTACAAACGACGACGACGGGCTGCTGTCGTTTTCAAATAACCACCTCAAAGACGTGGCAATAACCTCTTCTTTGTCTTCTTTTTGTACAGAGTGTGTGTCGCTGTCCAGGGCGGAAGGTGGCTGACCAGCTCCTGTGAGGTTCCCTCGACGACGGGACAGTTCAGCTAGAGTTTGGCGTGTGGCATCCCAGCTCCCTCGCTGAGGTACGCCACAGGTGTGCAGAAGGGGAGCTGGACTTGAGTGAGAACCAGTGGGAGCTTTTTATGTGATGTGGTCCTTTAGACATGTTTGCTAGGGAATTTGAGGGTCTATGAGGCTTTAGAGAGTCGGCTCATTAACCCCTTGGCGCTAATCTGCTATGAGCAAGGGGTGAGGAAGAGCTCTCGCAGTCTTGACAGATGTTGACTTACACTGTGGTACCGGGTTCCTCCCCTGCCCACAAACAGGGGACGGGAGGGCATGTTATATGAACTTCACTTTAGTGACTTCCGAATGGGCTTTTAAATGCACCGTCGCAGCCTTGGATTGTGTGAACACCATGGCCGCTTTCCAGTGATGGGCAGTGCTGGAAACTCCGTGGGGTGGAATCTCAGTGGTGTTTGTCTAAGCTGAAATGCCCTGGCATGGTGACTGTGGATCCCCTGATTGTGACTTTGAATATGGGTCTGGAGCTCAAAGCACCAACCGTGGGACTCATGCCTCGCTCTTCATTCGCCTCCAGTCTCACGGAACCGTGAGCCTGGGACCAGTTATCTCTGCAGTGTCTGCCTGTGTGAAACTGGTCTTGACATCAAGCTATTTTTGGGTTGAAGAAATAATAAGATAGAAATTTATGTCAAGTGTGTACTTTGTTTT
>NC_034612.1:19759152-19762389 GCF_900095145.1 Mus pahari
AGAGAGAGAGAGAGAGAGAGAGAGAGAGAGAAGAAGAAGAAGAAGAAGAAGAAGAAGAAGAAGAAGAGAAGAAAAGAAAAACAAAGAAAAAAAGAATTCTTCCAGTCTTTAGTGTCATGAGTTAATTGCTTCTGATATAGAAAGTGGGCACTTACAACTTTAGAACGTATTCCAGGGGGTCGTAAGACAATCAACCGAAGGCCATAAAAGGAAACTAACGATTTATTGTAGGTAGGTGCAAGAACAAAAGATAAAATATTGGCTGGGTTCATCTATACAAAACTTCAATGACAGCTTAATCACAAAATTATGTTTTTTTAACTTTCTATAAACCTGTGGAACCAGTGACAGAAAATTAATGTTTAGTTAATTAACTTGTCTTAATGTAGACAGGTGTAAACATCTCTGCTGTAAACTTCCTATTCAGTTTATGATTTGAATCTATGTGCAAACTCGTGGTGAACTTTTTACCATATGATCATGTGTTCTGAAAGATGTATAAGTGCTGAGGACAAAGAGAGCTGCGAGAGAAATCTTTTGGAGAGGGAATTTTTGGAGAAGAACTTAGAAATAAAGATTAGAATCACTTTCAAAGTGTCCCTTTTTTTCTTGTGAGCAACATTCTCTAGTAGAATGTGAGTTGTACAAACTCCCAGTCTGCTGGAACGTAAGAACGAGGACTACTTAATCCCCAGCTGTTTGGAGATGANTGCTAAATAAATGCCAGAGACTCTGCAGTTTCTGGCCTCAGAGGAACTCAGGCAGGTGGGCCAGCTACCACTGCGAAGGAACTTAGACTTAAGACAGGTAAACACTGTTGTTGTTGTTGTTGTTGTTGTTATTGTTGTTGTTGTTGTTGTTTGAGACAGGGTTTCTCTGTACAGCCCTGGCTGTCCTGGAACTCACTCTGTAGACCAGGCTGGCCTCGAACTCAGAAATCTGCCTGCTTCTGCCTCCCGAGTGCTGGGATTAAAGACGTACGACACCACTGCCTGGCTGATAAACACTTTAATATTAAAAAGGAACCTTAATTTTTTGCAAGACCAAGTCTTGCCCCTGCCAATCCCCTTTCCCCTTGGCTACTACCTTCAAGAGAGATGAATGCCGAAGCTGACCTCCGGCACTATACAGTGTCCCTAAAGTGAAGTCAGGCGGCACATGAGGCGGGCACAGGAGCNAACCTCTAGCTGGTGGCTGATACTGACCCTCACTGAGATCACCTTAAATCAGGCATCAGTTGGCCACAGACTTGCACTTGACGTTTCTCCACAAAGGAAATTCTGTGTGCCTAGAGTTCAGTGTCTGACCTCGATTCCCAAAGAAGTAACCCGGTAAGACGACATGTCTACCTCAGACAAAGGAGGATACACGCCTTACCTCCCAGACGGACTCTTCCTCTTCCTCTTCCTCTTCTGCGCTGACACAGGGGACCACCTCCACGATGACCCGGTTGGATTCTGGTAGGAGGCAGGGTGCTGTCAGTCCATTGGCCTTGCTGATGAAAGGCTCAAGAAACATGTGCGGTATGGACACAGATGTGGAAGGGGTGGAGGTGGCCGGGTGACATGCACAGTGTCCCNTACTGATGGGACATGTTCCTCAGCAGGTGAAAGAAGAACAGGGAGTGACCCCCCAGATGAAAATGAAAGATACTAGAAGTCCATCAGCAGTCTCAGCACTTGAGAAGCTGAGGCAGGAGGATCTCTGGAAGTTGGAGGCCACCCTGGGACATACACTGTTGCAAGTAGGTGTTCTTTTCTGAGGTTGCTAGTAACAGAATTGCCATTTGCAAAGGCTGGATGAAGGAAGGCATGACCTCACATAGTTACCCTTCCCCTGAATATGTTAGTGAGGGCCACTGATCTGACTACGAGAAGTTATTATTGGTATTGGTGAATGGGCTCGAGGACTGAGTTTTCACAGACCGTCACTGGAATCTGTGGGCTCCATCTTGCTGGGCGGCCACAAACGGGTCCGTGTTCCATGGACAAAGTGTCTGTTCCTCTGAGGAACATCTTCATATTGGATGCAGCAACCTAGGAGATAGAAGTTGAAGACAGTCATTGACATCTCACGTAGGCTAAGTTGTAATTATAGTCAAGCGCTGTCTAGGTTGGCATGTAATAACTGCATAGTCTGAGGCACAGTCTGTTTCAAGATACGTTTATCATCCAGTGATTTGCAACATTACTTGCACATCACTGTTTGTAGTGAAGGTCAACTGTGGGGTTTGGGGCAACGTGGTATTGAACTGGAGGACGTTTTCCTATTGAGTGAACAGAATGCAGATCCATTCCATCTCACACATGGAATATTAAGAAATGGATCGGGGGGCTAGGGAGATGGCTCAGTGGTTAAGAGCACTGACTGTTCTTCCGGGGATCCTGAGTTTAAGTTCCAGCAACTACATGGCAGCTCACAACCATCTGTAATGAGATCCGATGCCCTCTTCTGGTGTGTCTGATGACAGCTACAGTGTACTTACATATAATAATAACTAAATCTTTAATAGAAAAAAAAAGAAATGGATCTCCCAGAAGGTGTGAGAGAGCAGACCTGTAGCTGGTAGAGACTGAGAGGACTGTGTGACAAGTGGCCTGAATATGTTGGGTAAAAAATTCAGTGTGTGTGTGTGTGTGTGTGTGTGTGTGTACGTGTGAATGTATGTGTGAGTGTATGTGTATATATGTTTATGTGTATGTATGTGTTTATGTATATGTATGTGTGATTGTGTGTGTATATGTGTGTATGCGTGTGTGTTATGTATATATGTATGTATATATGTGTGTGAGTGTATATGAGTGTCTGTGTATGTGTGTGTGTTTGAGTGTGTGTATGAGTGTTTGCGTATGAAAGTTTATATGTATGCATGAGTGTATGTATGCATATGTATATGTGAGTGTGTGAGTGTGCATGAGTGTGTATGCATGTGTGTGCATATATGTATGTATGTGTGTATGTATATATGTGCGCATATATATGTGTTCATGTATGTGTGTGCATATGTGTATGAGTATGAATATATGTATGTGTGTATATGTATGTATGTATGTGTGTATGTATGTATGTTTGTATATGTGTGTGAGTATGTATGCATGTGTGTGAGTGTGTGTGTGTGTCTATGTATGTATGTATGTATGTATGTGTGCAAGTGTGTATACAGAAGAGGGTGTTGGATCACATAGAACTGGAGCTAAGAGGTTGTGGTGGTTTGAATAAAATAGGCCCATAGAGAGT
>NC_034612.1:19763854-19765425 GCF_900095145.1 Mus pahari
AGGGGTATAGGAAACTTTCAGGATAGCATTTGAAATGTAAATAAAGAAAAATCTATTGGGAAATTAGGATTATTGACATTCAGACATTATTGCTAAAGTTGGGTCTTAATTTCTGTCATTTGTTGAGTTTGTGGTGTTTGTGTAGCCCTCCTTTGATTGTCTCAGTGCTGTCCCCTGTGGCCCCTCTGGTGTGTTTATTCCTTCAGTGAGCTCCGAAGAGCTGGTTTAGTGATTTTAAATTAATTATGCAGAGTTTTTAATTTTTGTTCAGTTCTCATAGATAACTGTGCTGGGTATAATAATGTTGGTTGGCAGTTGCGGTATTTAAGAGCATGAATACATTTCTCCAGGCACTCGGGCTTTAAATTTTTCTATTGGGAGCACCCCCCAGCCAGCGGCTGAGCTGGATGGGCGCAGGTGTGCGCTCATCACAGTGCAGGTGCGAATCTCCCGCGCTGTGCTGCGGCTTCCTCAGTGTCCTGTCCGCCCTCAGGACGGCCCAGCACCCAGCTCTGTGCAGCCCTCCGACCTCCAGCTGCTGCCGGCGCGCAGGACCCTCATCCCTGGCCAATGGCCAAGTGGCCTGTGGCTGAGCCACTCAGGCTCCGAGTGCCTTGGGAGCAGCTCCTGCTCAGCAGCTTCCCCAAAGTGCAGCTGCTCTGGGTCCTGCCCTCTGGGGACAGCTCGACTCATCAAGCACCAAGGGGACGCGGGAACCATGGCAGAGCCTGCTACTGCGCCCGCCCCGCATGCGACGCGGGGACCACAGACAGGAGCTGCAGGGCTGTAGCATGGAGCCCCCGGAGAGCCACTTCCTGCCAAGCAGGAGGAACCCCGGGTCAGCGGGGCCACGGGCAGTGGCGACAGGGTAGAGAGTATGGGCAGCCCGCAGGTAGCCGGCAGGGTGCACAGCCAGCAGGAGTTTGGGCAGTATAATACATTCCAGTATTGGAGGAACCCTCTGCCACCTATTGATCGGGCAGCTCTCGAAGATCTGCGTGCAAACAGCCTGGCAAACACTTGAAGACAGGAATGAAGGAGTTGAGATTGACATGGAGTCCTGACAGAAGGATCTGAAGAAATGGGAGTCACTGAATTTGATGAGATCTAAAGGAAAAGTTCTCCATATTTGAGATGAAACTTTTTTCAAACCTGGAGAATGAGGAAGAGTTTTGGGATTAAATAACTTGTGACTACCATCTCCTAATGGAGTGTTGTCCAGACAAAATACTTCATGTATGTGTTTTTGATGAAAAAAGCCTTGTTCGTGCTCTTGACTTTGAAGACGCTTATCTTATCTTGGAAAAAGAGGTTTTTGGCAGTTTCAGCGGAAGCACTCAGGTCTCCTGGGCTTGTTCTGACAAATGTACCTTTTTGTGGTACACGGAATGAATACATTTATACAGCGGATGCTAATACGTTCTAATGCATCTTATTGGCTCCCCTTGGTTGAACAAGTAAGAGACTTGAGTATGTAGGCAAAATTAAAAGGGGGGTGGTTTCTGAAAGCTAACCTTGGTTCAAAAAGAGTGTAAAGTTAAACTAGTTAGAACTTCCATTTGGGTAGCTTG
>NC_034612.1:19766155-19768132 GCF_900095145.1 Mus pahari
AGCAGAGTGAACCTGTCTTAGCCTCAGCCTGTGACCCCACCCCCCACCCCATTTGGGGCACTTTCTGAATGCTAGCCAAGCCCCTCCCTGCCTCCATCATTAAATAACTACCTCGCTGAACTCAGGACACTCGACCTTGTCAAACAGTGTCTCAGCAGCTCTTAGTTTGTGTGTGTGTGTGTGCACCTATGTGTCGTGGTATGTCTGCAGAAGTCAGAGGCCAGTGTCTAGATTCATACCTCACTTTGGTTTTGAGACTGGCTTTCTCTTGTTCGCCGTTCATACTATGAGCTAACTGGCGCTTCTGCTCCCAGCAGAGGCGGGCACAGTGAGGTTACACTCACCGACACTACTTTGTTCGGAGTTTACATGGGTTATAAATATTGTCAGGCTTGCTCCGAGCTTGCCGCTACACTCACGCCCCGCTGAGCTGTCTCCCTAGCCCTGGATTCAGGTTTCACCCTGTGTGTCCGAAAAGAGTTACTCTAGTCACTCTCCTTTCGTGGAGTGCGTGTTAACTAAGTTTAGTCTCAAGTGTCTCCCGTGTGGCCAAGCTGTCCTGTGACTACTCCCTTGAAGACTGTATAGAACAGGAAATGTGCTAAACCATCCCAGCTGGTCAGTGAGGGAAGCGCTGCAAACACAGGCCAAGTGATAGGAAAATCTTTCCAATCAGTAGGACATTTGGGAGGGGATGGGGACATTCGAGGGAAATACATAACAGGATGTTGAGCTGACGACCCCTCTGGGCCAAGGAGACATACCTCTATAGCAGCAAAGCAAGTTTCCCATCTCTGAGGTAGCGAACCGAACCTCATCCACTGCCCTCTAAAATGAATGCCAGGCGTGTGCCTGCCCATCGCCATGATAACCATTCAGCATGGAATGTTCAGAGCACCTATGGGGGTGCTGCTGTAGGGCTGGCTAGAGAAGTGTGTTTCCCATGTCCAAGTGTGCCACGTGAAAGGGCGTGTTTGGTTTCAAAAGCTGGACCCCAGACCTGCACTTATTAGACTGGGCTTATGTCGCTCTTCCTTTTATGGTGGGGCTTGGACTTTGTGCTTTGGGCTAGCCAGCAAGCAGTCCCCCAGTCCTGTGTGTTTATTAAAACAAGTTAAATGTNTAAAATAAAGATGTCTGCCACCATTTTTTCCCTTGATGGTGGAAATACCGTGATGGAGGAGGGATAAGAACTACGGTNTTGAGACTAGAAAGAAAGTCAACTGCTCGCCTGAGAGACCAACCACAGTTCCTGGATGTGCACAGGCAACCACTGTGGTCACTGAAACGCGGTTGCTTTTCCATTGCTAACAGTTGGGTGACTTCAGGGTTCCCCTTCTATCTATGTGTTTTCTCCCCAGCAAACATGCTGCGCCCTGGCAGGCCCTTTACAGAGGCATGCAGATACTCCCGGGTTCCATCCAGTCTTGAAAGCAGTGGAGCTTGGATCCTTCTGCCCCAGCCACAAGAAGGCGTTCCTCAAGGAGACACGTGACACAGAGCATGTACACACATCCTCAGGGGCTGCTATCTCAAACCAGATATCACCATCATCTGTCCTCCTCACTGCTAAGGGGCTGAGGAGACAGGTGGTGGTCATTTAGAACCTGTGTCCCGCTGGCCACAGAGCTGGAGGACAGCTTCGAATGTGCCTCGCCCCCAATTTTTGTGTGTGGTTCCAAAGGAAAAGAAAAAAAAAAAAAACCTGTATTGCCCGGTCCTTGGCGCCACTCTTTGCAGGTGACAGCATCATCATGTTAGAGCTTTTAGCCACCGAGCCATGTCACTGACTCCTTGAACTTAGAGTCTCCGGGATAAGAGGCGGTGTCTGTTTCCTTCCATACTCGGATGTGCAGTTTCCCCCGGCCCCCATTGCAGGAACTGTCTTGTTTCCCGTGGGTTTGAGCACATTGTGGGTGGGTTGGTTGGTTGTTTTTGGACCTTCTCCTCCATTCCGTTAGTCTCCTTGTACTTTTG
>NC_034612.1:19769487-19770834 GCF_900095145.1 Mus pahari
TAAAAAATTAATTGTCTGTGTATGAGTGTTTGGCCTGCATCTATGGCTGTATACCTTCTGATGCCTGCCAAGGCCAGAAGAGCATGCTGGATCCACTGAAACTGGAGTTACAGAGTGGTGAGCTGCCATGTAGGTGGTGGGAATCGAACCTAGGTCCTCTGGAAGAGCGCTCAGTGCTCTTTACTGCGGAAATATCCCTCCAGTACACACACACACACACACACACACACACACACACCTTTTTTTTTTTAGCTAGGGTCTTAGTGTGTATCCCTTGCTAACCTGAAATTCACTATGCAGAGTAGGCTAGCTTGAAACTCGCACCGAGATCTATCTGCCTGCCCGTCTTCTGAGTGGGGAAGCACACCAGACTGATGTATGTATGTATGTATGTATGTATGTAATGTGTGTGTAGGCACATATATGGGGACACATGAAGTCAGAGGACACTTTTCCAGAGTCAGTTCTATCCTTGTATTGTGGGACCCAGGGATGATCACAGGACTTAATGGCAAGTGGCTTTACCCTCTGAGCTTGCTATATCACTAAGACTGTGGCATACTCATGCAAGCACAAGCCCAAGAGCGTGCGAGTACACACACACACACACACACGCACACACACACGGTAGTCCTCCTGCCTCCACATCCAGCGTGCTGCCATTGCGGGCGTGTGCCACCATACCTAGCTTACACCGTCTGTTGGTTATTCTCCTTTCTGGTCATTTGCCTCTACCACCAGCCTGCCCCTGGCTCCATCTAAGGTTATGGATGAACACACGGCACAGCCTATGCACAAACTTCACAGGTGCTTGTGACCTCCGCCTTTTACTAAGTACTGCATAGCCTGTCCCCTACTCTAGAAGAGAGTGGGTCCTCTGCTTCAAAGCTAGTGGCACACACCTTTAACCCAGTCCTCAGGAGGGAGAGGCTGAGGCAGGCAGATCTCTGAGTTGAAGGCCAGCCAGGACAGCATAGTGAAAAAAGGTCTGAAAGCCAGGTACAGTGGTACGTGCCTGTGATGGTCACTTGGGGGTGGAGGGGCAGGAGTTCAAGTCTGTCCTTGGCTATCCTGTCAGCTTGAAGCCAGGCTGGACTACATGAGACAACACTGTCTTAGAAACAGTAGAACCATCAGAGCAGCTCTTGTGAGAATTGAATCCCTGTCATCAGTTGTTCACACTGTTGTTGCTTGAGCTCTTTCTAAAGCAGCTGCTTTTGTGTGCCTGAGGAGTCTGTATTTTATTTAACAAGTATTTCTTGAAAAGAGATGACTAAATGTGTGCTGATCTGTCTCTTAACCTTCCGCAGCTCATCAGAACAAGCTAGAAGAAATGATTAATGAGCT
>NC_034612.1:19772064-19773961 GCF_900095145.1 Mus pahari
AGAGAGTTAGAGTGAAAATTTGACATTTGATTGGCCTATAATTCTTACTTGAAAGGAGCCCCATTATATAGGTCCTTCCAAGAATCTAGAGGCTGTTAATGCTGTATGGGACTATGGTCTTTATTATGTTTTTACCTTTGGTTTTTATAATAAAATGCAGTTCATCCAGGAATTAGCCCACAGCCTGACAACACTTGTTCACTAACTGCGTTCTAGTCATCCCTTGGCTGCGGTTCATCATCAGAGCCTCACTTTGTTACCACAGCAAAAGTGATCTGAATCTTGACCCTTGTGGCCCTGCCTCAGGGCGGAGAGCTACAGGATGGGCACTCATACTTTCTCTTGAGCTTGATTTAAAGACTCATCGAAACTCCTGCCCCTATAGTTTTATATTGAACCTTAGAACTGCATCACCTCTCATTGAATTGACACAAGCAGCCAATAACTTCGCCGTCTGTCGAATCCAGTTCCCGGGTGTTGGAACAGACTGCTGTCCTGTGTGCAGCACAGTCTGTCCGTTGTTGGCCCTTGGGAAGATCCAGGTCCTCACGTGGAAGCCTGCACCTCTCAAGCCAGAGGGTTAGGCCTCAGCCTCTGGGATTGCTTGCAGTGACAGGCAGCCACTGGAGTCTTTTAGTCAGTGGCCTGTGGGCCCTGGTCTTCAGTGTCAGCACTAGGGTTTGTTTGTCCTCTGGGGTCTTTTTTGGCACGTGTCAGTTTTGGTGATATAAAATGAAGAGACTGTCTCTCTGATGATGGGTTTAATGAAAGGCGCTCTGCTTTGGGTGTGGGCGGTCTAGGATTATGTGGTGACTAATGTCTATTCGTTACCTGGATATTTATTTTTCTTTTTGGCTCTAGCAAGGGGAAAACTACAAGTAACAAGTTTTATAAATTTCATTTAAATTTGCTACAGGTTTTCATGTTCAGGACAAATAATTTTTCAACCCTTGCAACAGTTTGTCGTTAAGGTGACTCTTTCACCTAGGGCAGCTGTTGCATGCCAAGTTTTGTGTGTGTGAAAACACTCCAGAATTGAATTAAAAGATGTAAATTTAAAATTGGTTGTGTCTCTACTATGCCCCAGGTTCAGTAAATAAATAATTCTTTTTAAAAACAGTATTTTGTGTTTTATATTAATGCTGGTTAAAATGTTTTGTTAAATGCTTTTTATTTCTTCCAATAAGATATGCCATATTATGTCATTTTTCAAGTGACGTGAACAAGATTACCATTCTAAGTCAAGTGTGGTGCAGGCCTTTAAATCCAGCCCTTGGGAAGCTGATACAAATTGGTCTCTGAGGTTTTGTTTTGTTTTGTTTCCAAGACAGGGTTTCTCTGTATAGCCCTGGTTGTCCTGGAACTCACTCTGTAGACCAGGCTGGCCTCGAATTCAGAAATCCACCTGCCTCTGCCTCCCAAGTGCTGGGATTAAAGGGGTGCGCCATCACTGCCCAGCCGGTCTCTGAGTTTTAAGACTGTTTTTGTTTTTATCCTTGGTGTGGATTTGGGACTTGTTCACATTGTCTAGAGCAGCTGGCTGTTGGCCTGGTGCACTAGCAGAGACATGATTTTGACAGCTGCCGATAGTTTCTAAAATTGTGTGACATTTGAAATTCTGGGTACTTTTCCTAGGGTGCATAATAAATGCTAGTGCCCCAGAGGTGGTTGTGGGTTGTTGGTGTGGTTTATTCTGTGCAATGAAGAAAGTAGTCATGCAGGCTGGTGAGATGGCTCAGTGGGTAAGAGCACCCGACTGTTCTTCTGAAGGTCTGGAGTTCAAATCCCAGCAACCACATGGTGGCTCATAACCATCGGTAACAAGATCTGACGCCCTCTTCTGGAGTGTCTGAAGACAACTACAGTGAACTTACATATAATAAATAAATAAATCTTT
>NC_034612.1:19777216-19778474 GCF_900095145.1 Mus pahari
AAACGGATCATCCGCGTGATTGCCTGGAGCCCTTACCAGGTTGTCCTGAGATTGGATTTCATCCTAGTTGCGGAAACTCTCAAAAAACTCATTTAAGAGATGGCAATGAAGACTTTTGGTTTATTCGTGTCACAAACTTGGCATCTATATGCACGCGGACAACAAAACAACCCCCCCCCCCCACACACACACAGTTGGCGGTTTGCTTTTGAAGGTGTGAACCTACTAAATGCACACGCTAAAGGTCTGTTGGGGATAGGGGGAGTAAGTAGGCGTTCTGCTTTTTGCGTAGTGGTCCCTGAGAAGGCGACTTCTCCGTGGGCTCATGGGCGTCTGGGTGGGGGAAAGCCTTGAACCACGGGCAGCAAGTCGGCAGGGGAGCAGTCACAAGTTTGCTCTAAGCAAGCCAGGCTGGCAAGCTTGTTCTGCACTTCCTACGCGCACCGGCGGAGGGTCCCCAGCATCTTTAGCTCCTGTTTGTTGGGGGTCCCGGGCGTGGCGTCTCCCATCACTTCCATCGCCCTTCTGCCTCCTGGGCGACCTGGGTCCTCCACTTCCCAGCGCCTTCAGCCCGCCCTCCGGGACGTCCAGGCTGGGGTACAGTTTTCCGTCAGGCGACCGACCAACCGGAAGCGGAAATTCATTCTGTGGATGCTCCCGCAGCCTTCGGGGCGGCAGAAACCGCAGAGACCCGGGACGGCGCCATGGAGCACGTGACGGAGGGCGCCTGGGAGTCGCTGCAGGGGCCGCTGCATCCTCGGGTGCTCGCAGCACTGCGCGACTTGGGCTTCCCCCGCATGACGCCGGTGCCGGGATCGCTCCCGAGGGGGACGCGGGGCTGGGCGGTCGGCCGCTCCTGTGCAGCCGCGGGCATCAGGGAGAGAGAGCCATTCCGGGGCTGGGTTCCTTACGCCCTCAGGATCTCAGACTTGGCAGTGCCCGAGGAGTCTACGCTATCCTCCCCGGGGGTGGGGTGCGGTGGTGTCTCAGCCCTTCCTGCCTGCTCTAGCTGGGACTTTGGACAGTGGCTCATTCTGTGCCCTTTCTATCCGGGAAATGATGATAACCATTGAGTGAGAACACCTTGGACTGGAGCCTTAGCCCTGGAGTCTAAAGTCTAGACAATCCTGGCTAGGTGAAATGGCTGGGCAAAGTTAACTCCGATCTCCTCAGTTTCCCCATTTCTGCTCAGCAACAAGACTGCAGCCTTCCCAGGGCTCCTGTGTCACCTGTGCTTGTGTCACAATGCTCTCAGCTG
>NC_034612.1:19779574-19780970 GCF_900095145.1 Mus pahari
CTCTCCACCCAAGCCACGTGATGCCACCGACCCTGGTGTCCCCAGCGGGTTGTAAGGAGCCCCCATATGCCCTAGAGCTTCCGCAGCAGGACTCAGGGACTGCTATCTCTCCACAGGACCGCTCTCTATTTACCTCAGGAGAGGATGGGGTTCGCTCTCCTCTTGTTACCTGGGCTTTCCAAGTTCTGCGCCTGGTAGGAGATTAGGGTTGGGAGGCTCTACTTGCGAAATTCTTAAAAGTGAAAAAGAAAAGTGAGGTTGAAGGGCTGGGGAGATGGCTCAGAGGTTAAGAGCACTGACTACTTTTCTAGAGGATCTGGGTTCAAATCCTGCCAACCACATGGCAACTCACAATCATCTGTAACTCCAGTTCCAGGGGACCAGAGACCCTCTTGATGTTCACTGGTAGCAGGCACACATGTGGTGCACAGACATACAAGCATACATTTACATTGGCTCTATTGTGTTTGTGTGTGTCTGTGTGTGTGTGTGTGTGTGTGTGTGTGTGTGTGTGTGTGTGTGTATGAGACACGCTGGTCTTGAATTTACTCTATACCTGAGGATGACCTTGAACTTGTAAACCTCCTGCTTCCAATGCTCAAAGGCTGGGATTCCAAGCATGAGCTATGTAGACAGTGCTAGGACTCAAACCTAGTGCTTCAGGCATAGGCAAGCGCTCTGCCAACTGAGGTCACCCGAGTTTAAGTTACCTGCGCTCTGAGGGTAACTTATCCTTCCTCTCCTCTGGGAATCAGTTTGGCTGGTCTCTGCCTTCTATAACCCTGGAGAGGTCAGGCTTGGTTCTTACCTCCACCACAGGGAACATCTGTTAACATCTGCAGCTTAGTATTTGTAGATCTTGAAGTTTTCTTGAACCAGGGATCGGAGTTCTGGGATTAGGGGTTTCTGGAAGGACCCCCCCCCCAAGTCTAAATGGAACAGAGAAATTGGAGCGCAGCCTTCAGGTCCCTGTTGCAGCAGCTGGATCCTGCAGCCATTCTTGTTCACNGTGTGCACATCTGGGGTGATGTACTCCTCACCCCACCCCCAGCCCAGGCTCACATCTGGAGACCANAGCTGGCTCGCTGGCTAAACACGGAGCATCTGGACACGAAGAGCTGTTTCTAGGTTAACACGGCCCATCTGGACCCCTGACTGCTGCTCCGCCCCGTCTCCACAGCGGAATGCTGGCTGCACATCTGGAGGGCTGGAGCCCATGTCCAGCTGGGTCAGGAGCTGTGTCTGCCACCATCACCCCCCTTCTCCGTCTGCTTGAGGTCCTTGCCCTGAGGTAGGGGTCTGTATTCAGAGAGTTCCCCAGACTGTCTCGAAGGCACTGGTCTCTGGGGTTTGCCTGATGGGCTTACCTTGGCAACAGATTCCTCCTAACATACTC
>NC_034612.1:19782346-19784495 GCF_900095145.1 Mus pahari
GAGCCCTTTCTGCTGTCCTGTTCTTCCATCCTCTTCTGAGTCTGTTGATACGATCGTCCTATTTTGGATGGAGCATTCAACAGGCAAAGGTTACTCTTACAGGGAACCCAAGATATTAGACAACTTTTAAAGGTCAAGCTTCGGAGCTTTCATTCTGAGAATCCTGTAGAGTGAAGTTGTGTGTGTGTGTGTGTGTGTGTGTGTGTGTGTGTGTGTGTGCATGCAACCATAGGGTGGGGGACAAATGCTTGATGAGAATGGCGGATGAGTAGGCACAAGGTACACAGCAAAAAAAAAAAATAATAATAATAATAAAACACCTCCCACCAACTTCCTTCCCGGAGTCCAGCTAGAGTCTGCCAGCATTGAATGGTCCCTGCTTTGGTACTGGCTTACGGCATCCTCAGCGTGGGATGTGTTCTCTGAGCCTGGTGATACTGCATCCTGTGGTCCAGGCTTATCACAGCATCACTGGCTCTGATTGAAAGGAATTCTTTACAGCGGCAGCCTGTAGTGTATCACTTAGGATGGACTCTGAAGTTTCAAAACCTATGCCAGGCCTAGTGTGGCTCTCTGCCTGCTACCTGCAGATCAGGATGCAAGCTCTCAGACATAGCTCTAGCATCATGCCTGCCTACCACCCATCATGCTCCCTAGTATGACGGTTATACGCTAATCCTCTGAAACTAGAAACAAGCCCCCAATTAAAATCTTTCTGGCTTAAGCTTCCTTGGTCACTGGCATCTCTTTCAGCAGTACGACAGTAACTAAGACACATGGAATAAATAAAAAAATTTTAAAAGGTTTTGTCAGGGTGTCCAGGGCAGCCCAGTCTGGCTGGGAACTCCCAGCCCCCTTGCCTCAGCCTCTTGGCGGCTGGTATCGCAGGTATACACCATCACATTCAGCTAAGTCTTTAGTATATTTGCCATGTACATTGCATGTCCAGAACAATATACATTGTATCTCCTAGTGATTTGGAAAACACATATATATTTTATTGGTTATTCTATTTATTTAAATTTCAAATGTTGTCCCTGTCCCAGTTTCCCCTCTGCAGACCCCCATCCTATCCCCCCTCCCCATTGCCTCTCTGAGGGTGCTCCCTCATTTACCCCCCTATTCCCAGCTCACGGCTGTAGTGTCCCCTTATTCTGGGGTATTAAGCCTCCCCAAGACCAAGGGCCTCCCCTCCCATTGATGCCAGATAAGGTAATCCTCCACTTCATATTTCATATGTAGCTGGATCCACGGGTCCCTCCATGTATGCTCTTTGGTTTGGGGTTTAGTCCCGAGGAGCTCTGGGAGGTCTGGTTAGTTGATATTTTTTCCTATGGGGTTGCAATCCTCTTCACCTCCTTCAGTCCTTCCCCTAACTCTTCTATTAGGGTCCCCGGGCTCAGTCCGATGATTGGATGTTAGTATCTGCATCTGTATTGGCCAGGGTCTGGTAGAGCCTCTCAGGAAACAGCCATGCCAGGCTCCTGTCAGCGAGCACTTCTTGGCATCAGCAGTAACGTCCGAGTTTGGTGTCTGCAGGTAGGATGGGTCCCTAGGTGGGGCAGTCTCTGGATGGCCTTTCTTCAGTCTCTGCTCCATGTGTTTTTGTCTCTGCATTTCCTGTGAGCCTGGGTGTGTCAGAACTCCTGGGTGTCTAGCTGTATCTGGGTGTGATTGGGGAGTGCTGGAGCCCAAGGTCCACTCCTGGGTGCAGATGCAAACCGGAAGGATTGTGTCCCTGGTTGGGTGGGAGTTTCTGAGTCTCCTGAGCCTGGGAAACATATATTAATGCTGTCAGGCTGCAGACAACTCCTTGGAGCTTTCTCTTTTCACTTAACCTTATTTTCCAGACCTTTCTATGTCAACCCAAACAGATTTATTCCAGCCACTCTTAAGTCATCCCTCAAAGGAGTTTCCAGTTTTATTTATCCATCTCTTTACTGATGGGAAGACCTGTCTGCAGTTCTGCGCTTATCTTTACTCAGGAGTAGACATTTCTGTAAGGGGTCCTTTTGCCAATGGGGGTTGTGAAGTAGGATCAGTAGAAATTAGAGCAAATATATGGTAGGTTGAGTCTTCCAGCCCCCTCACTGGGGGATTCTAGGCAGGGCTCTACCACTGAACCAGCCATCCAGCTCTTTTTTTTTTT
>NC_034612.1:19784792-19785692 GCF_900095145.1 Mus pahari
CTTCAGACACTCCAGAAGAGGGCATCAGATCTTGTTACGGATGGTTGTGAGCCACCATATGGTTGCTGGGATTTGAACTCGGGACCTTTGGAAGAGCAGTCGGTGCTCTTACCTGCTGAGCCATCTCACCAGCCCGCTATCCAGCTCTTGGTCTGTTTCTAGCTTTAGTTGCCCATGTGTTCTTGGGCAGGTTTTGCGATGACCATTTCATGTATATATATCTTTAAGATTCTGCATCAGGCTCTGGGCACTGCGTGAATTTCAATTTGCCCCATAAAGTCACTGGTGCATGATGTGCCCCTGATTCTTTCGTGTTTGCTAAGGAAGGGGAGATAGCATCTTGGGGTGTCTTGGATTCGCATTTCCCCCTGACTACTAATGAGATTGGCCTATGTTTGCACAAACCTCATGGTTCTTTTGGTTCCTTTTGTGGTTAACTCTCTTTGCTTCTGTGCTTTATCAGGTCTATTGATTTCAAAAAAAAAAAGTTTTTAAGCTTCTCTTTCTTTTTTTTCTCCCTCCCTCCCTCTCTCCCTTCCTTCTTTTCTTCTTTCTTCCTGTGGCGTGGGTGTACACATGACAAGGGTCTTGCCTGTGGAGGTCAGAAGACAACTTGGGGGCAGTAGTTTCTATTTTTGCACCCTGTGCGTTCTGGGGACGGGGCTAAAGTGATCAGGGTTGGTGTTAAGTACTTTAACCTCTACCTCTGATCTCTCTCTTTTCTTTTCTTGTTTTTCTTTTCTGTGTTGGGAGTGGAACTCGGTCTTGTACCTGTTAGCCACATACTTTACCACCTCCAAATTCCAGCAGAATTGGTTCTCTCCTTATACTGTGTGTATCTCTGGTCTGGGGCCAAACTCAGGTCAATAGTCTTGACAGCAAGTGCTTTACCCACTGGCC
>NC_034612.1:19785703-19786843 GCF_900095145.1 Mus pahari
AATCCCAGCAACCACATGGTGGCTCACAACCATCCGTAACAAGATCTGACACCCTCTTCTGGAGTGTCTGAAGACAGCTACAGTGTACTTAAATATAATAAAATAAATCTTTAAAAAAAAAAAAAAAACAAACTGGAAATAGGTGATGGCACACGATTTTAATCCCAGCACTCGGGAGGCAGAGGCAGGCGGATTTCTGAGTTCGAGTCCAGCCTGGTCTACAGAGTGAGTTCCACAATAGAGAAACACTGTCTGGAAAAACCAAAAACCAAAAAACAAAACAAAACAAAACTGCACCCCACCCCCACCCCCCCAAAAATTGGAAATAGCAGGACGCGGGCCAGAAGACTCAGAAGTTTGCCGCAGAGACACGGAGAAGTGGAGGCCAGGTGGGGAACCTGGCTTGCAAAGCCCCGTTTTCAATCCCGAGTTCTGCACCTATACCAAGAGGATTAAATAAAGGGACGACTCTGAGTCTCATTATCTCCGTGTCGTTCCTTTCCTGTAACCCAGGCATNGACTGGAAATGCACAGGTGCCTCAAGGAGGTTGTTACCAGGAAATCAGCCTTGCAAAATGAGAAACTTCCTCCTGCCTGCCAAGCGCCCTGCTCGTCCCTGCGGTGTCCGCTGCCCTCACGCGACCGCATCGCGGTACTGCACCCTCTCGGAGCTCTTTCAGGTCTTGTTCCAGGGATGTGAGCACACTCCTCCAGGGAGGAAAGCAGAATGGCGCCCCTTGTCTTGGTGCAGGGCAGAGTACACTGATTCCTTTGTGCTCCCAGCTGGTCATCCGTGCTCCTCTTAATGGGGGCAGGGAAACTCCAAGACTGCACACTGGTTCTTCACCCTGAAACTGATGGGGAGAAGGAAGGGACAGGGAGAGAGGCCTGGTGTGTGTGTGTGTGTGTGTGTGTGTGTGTGTGTGTGTGTGTGTGTGTGTGTGTGTGTGTGTGAGAACAGAGGGGTCTCAGTTGAGGATGCTAAACTGTGGCTCCTCCTATGGCAAAACTGCTACCCTCGGGGCCCAGTCTGGAAGGTTTGGCCATAGAGAGTCCATCTCCTCCCTCCTTCATGTTGTTCTTCTTTCTCCACATCCCTATCTCCCTACCACTCCACCCCCATGTCTGGTGTTAAACTAC
>NC_034612.1:19786854-19787897 GCF_900095145.1 Mus pahari
AGAGAGAGAGAGAGAGAGAGAGAGAGAGAGAGAGAGAGAGAGAGAGAACAGAGGGGTCTCAGTTGAGGATGCTAAACTGTGGCTCCTCCTATGGCAAAACTGCTACCCTCGGGGCCCAGTCTGGAAGGTAAGGCCATAGAGAGTCCATTTCCTCCCTCCTTCATGTTGTTCTTCTTTCTCCACATCCCNATCTCCCTACCACTCCACCCCCATGTCTGGTGTTAAACTACGCGATTCTGAAATGGGCTCTGAGTTTTTTCCCCGGGAGTGGGTAGAGAATTGAGCCTAAGCATCAGACATCTATCTAGTCTGTGATGACCAAGGAGCCAGACTTGAGCTCAGAGGAGCAGGTAAGGGGAGCTATGGCAAAGGATAGTGTGTCATGTGGCAACTGGGTCCCCATGGCAACTGGACCCCCACCCTGTGGCATCTGTGAGGTCACCCTGCCTTTCCTGGATGGAGGAATGGATGGAGGCCAGATCCTGCCTTCTCAGCTTCTGCTGCGGGTTGGGAGGCTTTCTGCACTGGTAAGTAGGGTATGGAGAGGGGACCTGGAGAGATTCAGCCATTCCCAGGCACCAAGGAATAAACAGCCAAGTCCTGAGAACCCCATCTCCAAAGTGCTGTGGCATGGCTGTCTATCCGCAATCTTGTTTCCTTCCTTCTTCTCCTTTCCCCCTTCCTTTCTCCTCTCTCTTCCGTGTGTGTGTGTGTGTGTGTGTGTGTGTGTGTGTGTGTGTGTTTAAGGCAAGGTTCTATTATGTAGCTCTGGTGTCCTGGTACCTTCTATGTAGACCAGGCTGGCCTTGAACTCAGAGATTTGCCAGCCTCTGCCTCCCCTGTGCTGAGAAGAAAGATGTACATTATTATACTTAGCCTTTATTTCTTTCCCTTAAAAAGATTATATATTTATGTCTATAAATTGTGTGTGTGTGTGTGTGTGTGTGTGTGTGTGTGTGTGTGTGTGCTCTCCTGCCATTATGTGGGTCCTGGGGATTCAACTCAGGTAGCAGGCTTGGCAGACAGTGCCTTTACCTGCTGAG
>NC_034612.1:19789159-19791509 GCF_900095145.1 Mus pahari
CATGTGGTCCAGGCTGGCCTCAAACTCACCACCTAGCCCAGGCTAGTTCTAAAACTCACTGTATAGCCCAGGCTAGCCTTAAACTCTTGACCTCTGTTCATGTGCACCAGGCCTGGCTTCCTATTGTAGTCCTTCAGAACCCACAGTTCTTAGTCCCAGATGTTCCCATGGATATAGGGTACTAGGGGGTCGGTCTAGGTTGATCATCTCTGTCACCGATGGGCTGGAGGCTTTATGCTCTACCAGAGAGGCACGCTCTTCGTTGAGGAATTCTCAATTACAACCTCATACCCCTCCCCAATTCATCCCACTTCTTGGTGAATAAAAGACACCCTTGAACAACGTGCCACTCAGATGAAAGACCTGGAAATCTTCTGTCTCTCCTCCTCTCTGTCACAGTAGGTCTCCCATTAAATCTGCCACCCCTTTCCCATGATACCCAGATTCCCTCATACCAAGGGCAAGCAGGACTCTAGACAGCCCAGGTATTTGGGAGAAGTCAGCCAGGCCCGTGTCTGAATTTCACAGAGTTAATTAGAGGGAGGTCATTTCAACTTATTAGTTTTTAATTTTTATTAATCATGATTATTGTGTGTGATGTGTTTGGTAGGTGCTTGCTTGTCATAGCACTTATGTGGGAGTCAGAGGGTGGTCGGGGCGGTTGGTTCTCTCCTCTCCCCTTTCCATGGGTTCTGGGATCAGACTGACGTCACCAGGCTTGTGGGNTGGGAACTTGAACCACTGTGCACTCTATGCTTGTTCATTTGTTTGGTTTCATGTAGGTGAGGTNAGTTTTGAACTTCCTATCTAGCCAGAGGACCTTGAACCCCAGATTCCTCTGCTCCTACCTGCAAACTGCTGAGGCTACAGGCATGCACCTCTCTTGGTATTTTTTTTCCTTATTTTTTCCAAGAGCTGGAGCTTGAACCCAGGGCATCATGCATGTTGGATAAGCATGCCACAACCAAGCTCCATTCCCATGCTTAAAGGTCACTCTTTGGGGTCGGGAGAGATGGCTCAGCAGTGAGTTCAAATTCCCAACAACCACATGGTGGCTCACAACCATCTGTAATGGGTTCTGATCTGTGACAGCATGCTTAATACATTAAAAAAAAAAGTCACTCTTAAAAAAAAAATCTTTGAGTTCAAGGCCAGCCTGGTCTTGTTCCAAGATAGCCAGGGCTGCAAAGTGGGGGAAAAAATATTATAGGCAGGGCATGGTGGCACATACCTTTAATCTTAGCACTCGAGATAAAGGCAGAAGGATCTCTGTGAGTTCAAGGCCAGTCTTATTTACACAGCAATCTCTAGGACAGTAAGGATCACCTTTCGAGAGCATGTCTCAAAAGAAACCAAAATCAAATGAATGAATGAATGAATGAATGAATGAATGAGAGACTATTCCTGTGTATCACAAGTGAATTGAGACAGCTCACAAAGACTGCGCAACCCCTACCTCTAAAGCAGTGATTGGGTTTCACCCAGGTTGGTGACACTGGTGTCCCCATCTTCCTACAGCTGATCCAGAACCGGACTCACTTGTACCACTTTCTGCTCCTGAAGATGGCCATCTTTCAGCACTGGGTGTTGGGGCTGGCCCAGGAAGCCCGGGGTTCAGGCAGCGACCAGGCCTGCTTGCTTCCGGAAGTCATCGTCACCTATGCTCTGAGCTTGGCCGTTCGAGGTGGACTGACATTGGTGTGGGTCCCCATGTGGCTGCTGCTCTGGGGACCCAGGCTGGCNTNCAGAGTTGGGATGTGCTGCACCCGCACTGTGAGGCTGGCCCTGGGGCACCTCTGTGCCTGTGTATCTCTGGGTCTGTCTCCAGCTACCTTCAGGGACCTGTTTCTGTCCTGCCTGCACAGCCTGATGCTGGTGGCTTTGCTGCCACTGCTGCTAAGCTGGAAACTGATGAAGAAAACCTATCACTTTAGTCTGGGCTGGCTCCCCATCCAGGTGGGTTAACAGGGATATGAGCTGGGGACGGACTCTGATGAGCCTGGATACTCTGGGTGTGGCCACAGTTGGTCAGTACTTGCCATGGGGAGGTCTTGGGGGCCACTTAACATGATGTCTGTCTGTGTCTCTCTGTTTCTGTCTCTCTCTTTTAAATTATTCTTATTTTTTAATGTGTGTGTGTGTGTGTGTGTGTGTGTGTGTGTGTGTGTGTGTGTGTAGGTATCCCCAGAAGCCAGAAGAGGGCATCAGATCCTCTGTAGCTGTAGTGACAGGCAGTTATGAGCCTGTACCTACATTACCTAATGTGGTTAAGAGAGTCCAAACTGGAGTCCTCTGCGAGAGCAGTACTTGCTCTTAGCCGCAAACCCATCTCTACAGCCCCATACGACAT
>NC_034612.1:19791780-19792830 GCF_900095145.1 Mus pahari
GAAATCCTCCTGCCTCTGCCTCCCCAGTGCTGGGATTAAAGGTGTGTGCCACCCTACCTGGCTGGCTTTGAATTCTTAAAGCTCTGCCTGCCCCTGCCTCCCAAGTGCTGAGGATCAAAGGGGTGTTCCCCACCACCAGGCTCATAGAGTGTTACTTAAAAAAATTTGCATGTTGCCCACAAGTGGGTGTCAGAGAGCATCAGGGTTTGTTTCTTTTCTTCCACCATGCTGGGGCCTGGACCCAGGCTAGGGCTGGGGCCAGGGGCAGGGGCCGGGGCTCAAACTCTGCCATCTCCAATCATCCTTCCAGTCCTTACCAAAGCTCTTGCCTGGTTGAACCCTCCTGCAGAATTCTGTGTTGCTGGAAGCCCTGGTCCTGCTGAGAGGCCTTTACCTGTGGGTGGAGCACAGGACCACACTCACTTCCTGGAACCTGGCCTATCTTGTCACTTGGATGACCTGCCTTGCTTCCCACCTGCTTCAAGCTGCCTTTGAACACACAACCCAACTGGCCCAGGCCCAGGAGGTCAAATCCCAGGAGACCTCAGGGACCCCACCTCAGTTCTTCATTCCAGAATCCTCCATCACTGAGTCTGGACCCCTCCCACCCCAGCCTGAAACCCCCGGAGAATAAATGTGTCCCCCGCCTGCCCCTCTGACTCACCATCTTTTTACCTCGCAGGACTGGAAGGCTGTTCTGTGTCATGTGTGCACATGTGCATCTGAGTACCTGTGCTTGTGAAATCCCAGGCTTTGCACTTCTGGAAGGAAATCACATCCCTCACGTGCCTCTCAGGTGTCAGGCATCAACCTCCTCTGACACATTACACATCGTTTGGTTCGTCTCCTAGCAACCCTAGCATCTGGCTTGACCCTCGTTTTCCACACTAGAAAACTCGGCCTCTGAGATTGGATATTCCCAAGGTCATGGAACATGTCAGCATCGGCTCAGGTCTCCAGGTGGCTTCGTTTCCCAGGCTGCTGAGTCTAAATCTATGTCCCCTGGTTCTTAGCTCCCCAGGGACTTAAAGGAAGCTGGGCAGTTAGAGC
>NC_034612.1:19793998-19796323 GCF_900095145.1 Mus pahari
TGTGGTTCAGAGATCCTTCGTTCTCCCACCTCACTCTGTTCCTCATCTTCAGGGCAGCTAGTGCCTCCCTTATGACTGTAAGTGGTCTAGGTTAGATGTGTCTTTCATGTTCTTCCTCCAAATACAAGAAACAACTTACCTGCCTTAAAGGGACCTCAGAGTGGGCTCTTTTTGTTCAAGGTGGCACTGTTGCTGGAGCCTGTGGAATGACCTACAGGCCCCTGGGTTCCAGCGCACCCACAACTTGCTGGAGGGACCTGAGTACCAAACCCATGTAAGTGTTTGAGCTGCCTGGGACCAGGGTTAAGACCTCAGCATCGAGACGGAAATAACAAAAAACAGGCGGAGAGGAATTCAAACCCCAAGAAGGGAGAGGAAGGTGACAACGGTCTGGTGGGGTGGTGGGGGGCACCGTGTAAGTAGGGCAGGGCTGGGGGCCAGGGTGGAACCAGCCCTGGCATTGAACTGAGGTGAGACTGACACTGGCATTTTTTTTTAATTAGCTCCCCTGCTTCCGTGTGGTATTAGTTCATTCTGTGTGCACACGTGCAGACATGCATGTATGTGGTGGCAGGAGGTTGACACTGGGTGTCCCCTCTATGGCTTTCCACCTCTCTCCTTGCACCTGAAGGTCGCTGAATTCACCAGACCACCTGGCCATCTACAGCTCCAGACCCCTGCTTTTAGTTTATCATTGATGTTTGGTTTTTTGAGATGACATAGCCCTGGCTGGTCTGGAACTCACAATGGAGACAGAGACCCACCTGCCTCAGCCTTCTTAGCTCTAGGATTAAAGGCATGCGCCATCACTCCGGGCTCCTTTTACCTTGAGATAGAGTCTCAACAATTGGTCCATGCTGGCTCTGAAACTGCAGTCCTTTCCCAGTCTCCCAGATAGCTGGGATAAGGGGCCTGTCCCACCAAGCCTGGCTCTGGAAGCCCCTTCAGGAAGTGATTAGCCTGGGGAGCTGAACAAGAGAANCCTAACTGGGGGTTAGAGGCAGGTGGCCCTTCTTGGATTGGGCTGCAGTTCTGGCCTGGAAGGCAGTTACTTGGATCCTATGACTCTCTGCTCTTNCCTTCCCATGAGGCCTTGAATGAGGCTCTGGCCCTGGTCTCAGCCTCAGTTTCCCTGTGTATAGACCATGATGAGGGTTGGCCTTTCAGGCTTTGCTCTCCAATGCCCCATCTGACAGTTAGCCTTCCTGCAGACTGCTTAGGTGGGCCTCTGGTGTCTACATCCCTGTCCACTGGATCTTCACACAATTGCATGGGATCTGACCACTGGGATCCCTGGCCCCAAGATATTGCTGTATTTGCTTTAGAGCCTTGGAGATAAATACCATAGCCCTTTAAAGACCCTGGTGGCCTGGGGCCAGGTTTTGGGAGAAAGGACTAGAGTATCCTTCCTGTTGCTGCTCTGGCCCCTGCCCCTCAGCTCATTGCTGCATTCTCATCCAAGCTGAACAACCAACCGTCTTTTGTGTCTGTGTGCAAAAGATTCCCACAGCTGTGCTGGTTCACTACTGGTGGTCCCTCATAGATGGGAGGGCAGGCAAGGCTCACCCAATCCTCTCACCTGATTTTCAGCCATTTGTACACAATCCTGCCTTGAAGGCACATGGCTTTGGGAGGGCTGGAGTACACAGGCTGGGGAAGACTAGGGAAAGGGGATGCCAACTCTATGGCCACAAGGAAGTTATCATCACGCTGCACTGTCACCCTGCATGCAGACCTTCCAGGGTAGCTGCATTGGGGTCACCATTCTTGTTAGCCCATAGTCCTTCACTCAAACGGTATAGGAAAACCTAATAAACTTATTAGTTTTCTGGGTGGAACTTTGGTTTGTCAGTGGAACCTTGGGAAGAGGGGAATAAGATGGTGACACTCCTCCACGGAAGGGATTTTAGCAACACACACGGGTGTGTGAGTGTAGGTGTGTAAACTACACAGCACATGTATAGAGAGGTCAGAGGACACTCTTCAGTGTTGGTCCTTGGTTTCTGACTCATTTGAGACAGACTCACGCTCCCCACTTTATATACCAGGCTAGTTGGCCAAGAGATTCTCATGTCTCCACCACGACTCACCCAGGAGCACTTCACTTGGGTCTCATTGCACCCACCTGTATGTGGATTCTGGGGATTAGAACTCAGCTCCTCCTGCTTTTGTGGCAATCACTTCATCCATTGAACCATATCCTCAGCCCCCCAGCTGCACAGAGCAGAGGCCCCGGAGTGAGAACACCTTGGACTGGAGCCTTAGCCCTGGAGTCTAAAGTCTAGACAATCCTGGCTAGGTGAAATGGCTGGGCAAAGTTAACTC
>NC_034612.1:19796334-19804958 GCF_900095145.1 Mus pahari
CTGTAGACCAGGCTGGCTTTAATTTTTTTTTTCCTTTTTTTTTTTTTTTTGTTTTGTTTTTATGTTTTTTTGAGTCAGGGTTTCTCTGTGTAGCCCTGGCTGTCCTGGATCTCACTCTGTAGAGCAGGTTGGCCTTCAACTCTGAAATCCTCCTGCCTCTGCTTCCCCAGTGCTGGGATTAAAGGTGTGTGCCATCNTGCCTGGCTGACTTTGAATTCTTAAAGCTCTGCCTGCCCCTGCCTCCCAAGTGCTGAGGATCAAAGGGGTGTGCTCCACCCCCAGGCTCATAGAGTGTTACTTAAAAAAATTTGTATGTTGCACACAAGTGGGTGTCAGAGAGCATCAGGGTTTGTTTCTTTTCTTCCACCATGCTGGGGCCAGGGCAGGGGCCAGGGCAGGGCCGGGGTCGAGGCCGGGGCCGGGACTCAAACTCTGCCATCTCGATCCATCCTTCCAGTCCTTACCAATATTCTTGCCTGGTAGGACTCTCCTGCAGAATTCTGTGTTGCTGGAAGCCCTGGTCCTGCTGAGAGGCCTCTACCTGTGGGTGGAGCACAGGACCACACTCACTTCCTGGAACCTGGCCTATCTAGTCACTTGGATGACCTGCCTTNCTTCCCACCTTTTTCAAGCTGCCTTTGAACACACAACCCAACTGACNCAGGCCCAGGAGGTCAAATCCCAGGAGACCTCGGGGCCCCTGCATCATTTCTTAATTTCAGAATCCTCCACCACTGAGTCTGGACCCCTCCCACCCAGCCTGAAACCCCTGGAGAATAAATGTGTCCCCTGCCTGCCCCTCTGACTCACCATCTTTTTACCTCGCAGGACTGGAAGGGTATTCTGTGTCATGTGTGCATATGTGCATCTGTGTACCTGTGCTTGTGAAACCCCAGGCTCAGCACTTCTGGAAGGAAATCACATCCCTCGCGTGCCTCTCAGGTGTCAGGCCTCAACCTCCTCTGACACATTGCACATCGTTTGGTTCGTCTCCTAGCAACCCTAGCATCTGGCTTGACCCTCATTTTCCACACTAGAAAACTCGGCCTCTGGGATTGGATATTCCCAAGGTCATGGAACATGTCAGCATGGGCTCAGGTCTCCAGGTGGCTTTGTTTCCCAGGCTGCTGAGTCTAAATCTATGCCCCTGGTTCTTAGCTCCCCAGGGACTTAAAGGAAGCTGGGCAGTTAGAGCTCTGGCCTCTTGGGGGCGCCAGGACCTCACAGTTTAGAGATGTAGACAAAATTTTGGAGTAGCTCTCTTAAAGTCTGAAAGTAGCTTATCCATTCACCCACACATAGGAATGGGTCTGCATGCTTACCGTTACATGTGCACACCTGCCACCTATCCAGAGGACCTCTCTCTCCTTCCCTTTTTCCTGCCTTTCCCCTTTTCCCCCCTTCCTTCCTTCCCTCCCTCTCTCCCTCCCTCCCTCCCTGCTCCTCTCTCCCTCCCTTTCTCCCACCCTTCCTCCTTCCCCTCTCTCCCTCTATACATCTGTCCCCCTATCCTCCCTCCCCTCCCTCTCTCCTTTCTCCTTCCCTCTATCTACCCATCCCTCCATCCACTCAAAATTCATCCATTTATCCATCCTTCCAAACACCTCAAATTCATCCATCTATCCTCCTATCCATCCAAAAGTTCAGTCACCCACTCACCCACCCACCCATTGATCCATACACCCCCAAATTCATTCTTCCATCCCTTTGCCCCTAAATCCATCTGTCTATCCCCAAATATATCCCCCATCCTGCCCCATCTACCCATCCTGCCCCCCCATCAACCCATCCCTAACTATCTACCCATCTTGCCCCCCCCACTCTCTCACACATGCAGTTGTTAGCTCTTTTCTCTTTCCAGAAACATCACACCACAGACTATCAATCTCCCCCAGGCAAGGGAAGACTTCTCTCTCCTCATCTCTCACTGGCAAAGGCAGGCTCCTTCAGACACAGGCTAACCCAGGCTCTGGCCCTGACCTTCGATGAGTGATGCATATGAGGAAAGAGGAGGGGCCGATTTCCTGGGGGTCAGCCATCATCTCTCAACTCCTTTCTCTAGCTCAAGACCTGGCATCTGTGTGTATGTGTGCGTGTGCGTGTGTGTGTGTGTGTGAGAGGGGGGGGTTCAGAGATCCTTCAATCTCCCACCTCACTCTGTTCCTCATCTTCAGAGCAGCTAGTGCCTCCCTTATTACTATAAATGGTCAGATATGTCTCCCATGTTCTTCCTCCAAATAGGAGAAGCAACTTACCTGCCTTTTCAGGGACCTCAGAGTGGGCTCTTTTTTTTCAAGGTGGCACTGTTGCTGGAGCCTGTGGAATGACCTACAGGCATTTGGGTTCCAGTGTACCCACAACTTGCTGGAGGGACCTGAGTACCAAACCCATGTAGGTGTTTGAGCTGCCTGGGACCATGGTTAAGACCACAGCATCGAGAGGGAAATAGCAAAAAACAGGTGCAGAGGAGCTCAAACCCCAAGAAGGGAGAGGAAGGTGACAAAAGTCTGAGCGGGATGGTGAGGGCCACAGTGTAAGCAGGGCGAGGCTGGGGGCCAGGGTGGAACCAGCCCTGGCATTGAACTGAGGTGAGACTGTCTCTCTGTGCGACTGACACTGGCATTTTTTTTTATTAGCTCCCCTGCTTCCGTGTGGTATGAGTTCATTCTGTGTGCACATGTGCAGACATGCATGCATGTGGTGGCAGGAGGTTGACCCTGGGTGTCCCCTCTATGGCTTTCCACCTCTCTCCTTGCACCTGAAGGTCGCTGATTTCACCAGACNAGCTGGCCATCTACAGCTCCAGACCCCTGCTTTTAGTTTATCATTGATGTTGTTTGTTTTTTTTGAGATGACATAGCCCTGGCTGGTCTGGAACTCACAATGGAGACAGAGACCCGCCTGCCTCCGCCTCCTTCTGCTAGGATTAAAGGCATGTGCCATCATTCTGGGCTCCTTTTTCTTTGACTAGAGTCTCAGCAATTGGTCCATGTTGGCTCTGAAACTGTAGTCCTTTCCCAGTCTCCCAGATAGCTGGGGTGACAGGCCTGTCCCACCAAGCCCGGCTCTGGAAGCCCCTTCAGGAAGTGATTAGCCTGGGGAGCTGAACAAGAGAAGCCTAACTGGGGGTTAGAGGCAGGGGGCCCTTCTTGGATTGGGCTGTAGTTCTGGCCTGGAAGGCAGTTACTTGGATCCCATGACTCTCTCTGCTCTTGCCTTCCCATGAGGCCTTGAATGAGGCTCTGGCCCTGGTCTCAGCCTCAGTTTCCCTGTGTATAGACCATGATGAGGGTTGNCCTTTCAGGCTTTGCTCTCCAATGCCCCATCTGACAGTTAGCCTTCCTGCAGACTGCTTAGGTGGGCCTCTGGTGTCTACATCCCTGCCCACTGGATCTTCACACAATTGCATGGGATCTGACCCCTGGGTTCCCTGGCCCCAAGATATTGCTGTATTTGCTTTAGAGCCTTGGAGATAAATACCATAGCCNTTTAAAGACCCTGGTGGCCTGGGGACAGGTTTTTGGAGAAAGGAGTAGTGTATCCTTTTTGTTGCTGCTCCAGCCCCTGCCCCTCAGCTCGTTGCCAGACTCTCATCCAAGCTGAACAACCAACCAGCTTTTGTGTCTGTGCACAAAAGTTTCCCACTGCTGTGCTAGTTCACTGCTGGTGGTCCCTCATAGATGGGAGGGCAGGCAAGGCTCACCCGATCCTCTCACCTGATTTTCAGCCATTTGTACACAATCCTGCCTTNANNGCACATGGCTTTGGGAGGGCTGGNGTACACAGGCTGGGGAAGANTNGGGAAAGGGGATGCCAACTCTATGGCCACAAGGAAGTTATCATCAAGCTGCATTGTCACCCTGCATGCAGACCTTCCAGGGTAGATGCATTGGGGTCACCATTCTTGTTAGCCCATAGTCCCTCACTCAAACGGTATAGGAAAACCTAATAAACTTATTAGTTTTCTGGGTGGAACTGGTTTGTCAGTGGAACCTTGGGGAGAGGGGGATAAGATGGTGACACTCCTCCACGGAAGGTATTTTAGCAACACACACGGGAGTGTGAGTGTAGACATGTAAACTACACAGCACATGTATAGAGAGGTCAGAGGACACTCTCCAGTGTTGGCCCTTGGTTTCTGACATTTGAGACAGACTTACACTCCCCTCTTTATATACCAGGCTAGTTGGCCAAGAGATTCTCATGTCTCCACCATGTCTCACCCAGGAGCACTTCACTTTGGTCTCATTGCACCCACCTGTATGTGGATTCTGGGGATTAGAACTCAGGTCCTCCTGCTTTTGTGGCAATCACTTCATCCATTGAACCATATACTCAGCCCCCCATCTGCACAGTGCAGAGGCCCAGGAGTGAGAACACCTTGGACTGGAGCCTTAGCCCTGGAGTCTAAAGTCTAGACAATCCTGGCTAGGTGAAATGGCTGGGCAAAGTTAACTCTGCTCTCCTCAGTTTCCCCATTTCTGCTCAGCAACAAGACTGCAGCCTTCCCAGGGCTCCTGTGTCGCCTGTGCTTGTGTCACGATGCTCTCAGCTGGCCCCGCTGGCCCTGGCTATCTCTTCTAGAGTCACTGGCTTCCCAGAGGCCACAGCCTGATCAGGATTCTGAGGCCCTAAGGCCGAGGTCACCAGTTCGTCTTTCTCAGGCCTGCGAGTGTGGAGTGGTCTCTGGCTTGTGGGAAGAAAGCAAATGGGGGAGCGGTGAGGAAAGGAGGGGGGCCTCGGGCAGGGGCAGCAGGCTGGAGGGCTGGCTGGCAGCTCCACGCAATGTGTCTGCTATGCAGCCACGGCCCGGCCTGTATTTATTTATGCTGCGCGTATATTTATACCAACCCCTTTCTCATTATTACTACTGGAAACGGCTAGAATTGTTACCTACCTGTTGGCCTAGGGGTCTCGCTCAGCCAAGACACACAGGGCCCTTGGCTCTCTCACCATGATTGCGAGAGGGGCCCCCCATCCCCAGACTCTGGCTCTTCACTGACCTTGCTAGCACAGGCTCCCAGCTTTCTCTTCTCTCCGGGGCCATAGCTTGGGTGACAGATGTTTAAGTTTCTCCCCATGTGCCTGGTCCTTTCCCCATCTGACCCCAAATAAGGCCATGATTTCAGGGGTTTTATAGACAGCAGGCTTGAGGTGAACACCCCAGGCAGAATAATAGATTTGGGGAGGGGCAGAAGTGACCAAGTTTCCCCGATTTAGGGATGAAATCCTGGTGTAAGCGTGGAACTGGACTCTCCAGAGATTAGCTTCCCGCCAAGTCCACCCAAGACTACCCAGGCCCACCCAAGCCTGGGTAACTTTCCACCTGCGACTGTCCCCCACCCTCAGCCCATGAGAACACTCCCCACATCTCTCTCCTTTGTCCTGGGTTTGGCAGGATTTGCGGGGGCTCAGCTGTGGACTGCCCCCACCCCTGGGGCCCACATGCTCTACTCAGAGTGGCCAGTCCCTCTCCAGCCCCAGCTCTGGGCTGGGCCCCAGGTGGGTCTTGCCAGAGCTGAGAGGCGCGGCCCCCTCCCCAGAGCTCTGGCCTGACACAACCTGTTAGGACTTCACGCCTTAGCCTGAAGGCTCCCTGGCTAGACTCTCCACCCAAGCCACGTGATGCCACCGACCCTGGTGTCCCCAGCGGGTTGTAAGGAGCCCCCATATGCCCTAGAGCTTCCGCAGCAGGACTCAGGGACTGCTATCTCTCCACAGGACCGCTCTCTATTTACCTCAGGAGAGGATGGGGTTCGCTCTTGTTACCCTGGGCTTTCCAAGTTCTGCACCTGGTAGGAGATTAGGGTTGGGGGCCGAGAAGGGACCCTGAGGCCACCAGCTTCTTCCTTTCTACCTTGGGACTCGAGGAAATGGGAAGTGGACATGCTCAGGTTGTGTACTGGAATGTCCGGGGTCACATGTGGTGGTGTCACAAGTCACACATGGGCCTGTTGGCATCATGGAGTCAAGGAAGATCCCCCCTCCCCTCCTTCCCCTCCTCTCCCCTCCTTCCCCTCCTCTCCTCTCCTTTCCCTCCCCTTTTCTCTCCTCCCCCTCCTTCTCTTCATCTCTTCTCCTCTCCTCTTCCTCTCCCCCCTCTCCTCCCCTCCCTGACCCTCTTCTCCCTTTCCCTCCCCCTCCCTCCTCTCCCCTCCCCTCCCCTTTCATTTACCTTTCCTTTTGAAAAATGACTTCCTCATTATTTTATGTGCACCTGTATGTGCCTGAGTACTTTATGTGTACCACGTGTGTGCAAACGTCTTCGGAGGCCAGAGGAGGGCGTCAGATCCTCTGGAACTGTAGCACCGGGTGGTTATGAGCTGCCCAGTGTGGGTGCTGGGAACCAAAGCTGCATCTCCTCCAGAGCTGTGAGCATCCAGCCCTCTCCTTTTCTTTCTCTTTGTTTTTTTGAGACGTCTCAATGACAGTTAAGCATAACCTTCAACTTCTAATCCTTGTGCCTCCATCTCCCAAGAGCTGGGGGTATGGGTCTGCACCATCGCATCCAGTATGTATGGTGCTGGGAATCCAACCCAGGGCTTTGTGGGTGCAAGGCAAGCGCTCGACCAAGCTACATTCCCCAGCACTTTATCTCTTGAGACCTGGTCTCCAACTGTAGCTGGGACAGATGGCAAATTCCTGAAAATCTCTTTCTGCCTCAGCCTCCCAGGTGACCACAGGTTACCAGGCCCACTGCCAGGCTTTCTTTTATTATTATTGAGACAAAGTTGCACGTTATAGCCCAGACTGGCCTGGAATGGTCCATTCCTCTGCTTCTGATTCTTCAATGCTGGGATTTCCAATTCTTCAAAGCTGGGATTACGGGTGCCTGAAGGGCCAAAATTATTCTGCTTTTCACATTCGTTGGTTTACACCTGATGTTTGTCACCTAGGGGCAAGATTACTGAAGCTCAAATCAGAGAGGATCATGGGAAGGGCAGAAGAAAGGAGAACTCCCCAAGGGCACAGGAATCCATTTATCTATCTATCTATCTATCTATCTGTGTGTGTGCATATGTGTGTGTGTGTGTGTGTGTGTCTCATCTACATGTCTGTGCAGATGTGTGAAGCCTGAGGACATCAGGTGTTAAATGGACACCTGGGTCACATGACCAATCAGTCCCCGAGAGCCTCGTTATCTGCCCTATACGACACTGGGACTGCAGGCACGCCCTGGGTGCTGAATGGACACCTGGGTCACATGACCAATCGGTCCCCCAGAGCCTCGTTGTCTGCCCTATACAACACTGGGACTGCAGACACGCCCTGGGCGCTGAGGATTTGAACTCGGGCCCTCAGGCTTGGACAGCAAGTGATCTTACTTGCTGGGCCATCTTCCTAACCCTGACCGTTAGCATTTTAGTCAGCCCTGGATGGGGATGGGAACTGGGGATGCGGGAAGAGCAGTCAGTGCACTTAACCACTGAGCCATCTCTCCAGCCCTGTATTCATAATTTTAATTGATTAATTAATAATGCGTGAATGTATGTTTTTGAGATAGGATGTCACTATGTAGCTCTGGCTGTTCTAGGACTCACTCTGTAGACCAGGCTGGCCTCAAACTCACGCAGATCCTCTTGCCTCTACCCCCCCAGTGCTGGGAATAATGTCACGAGCCACTCTGCCCAGCTGTGTTCATAATTTACATAGCTATCCTGGGTGGTGGCTCCCTTCCTGGCTGGGACAGTTTCAACTAGAAACCAAGCCTGGGGCTATGGCTCTGTTGGCTGAGTATGTATCCCACGGGGACCCAGCTCTGGGTGTGGTGGTGCACTTGACAGGCCTAGGATGCAGAATCAGGAGCTCAGGGTCATTCCCTGTCCCTGGCCTTCTGCTCAAACTCAGGATGCTGCAGGTGAGGTCATTCTACACAGGACACCAAGGGGTGAGGCAGCGTTGGTTGGAGGAGGACTTGCTACATTTGAGGTTTCTGTGATGTTTGCATCGAAGAGTCTAAGAAAGTGTCAGGGAGGTCGTTTTGTTTTGCTCTATTGTTGGGACTTCTTACTCCGGAGCCCAGGCTGGCTCAGGCTTTCAAATCCTAGTTTTAGACAGGTCTTCTCTGTGTAGCACAGGCTGTCCCGCAACTCTCTCTATAGATCTGCCTGTTTGTGCCTCCCAAGTACTGGGATTAAAGGCATGCACCTCTATTGTCTTCCTGGCTTCACATCCTCCTGCTTTGACCTCCAGAGTGCTGCGTCTGCAGGCGTCAGATACCATGACTGGATCTCTGAGGCTCTTGGAACCCAGACCTGAGCTCAGAAGGGAAAGCAAGCTGGGGAAACATTGAGGCTCCAGAGGGGCTCAGGATCCAGGCAAGGACCCCTTAGCACTCCGTGGGACATTAGAAAGGGGAGCTTTGAGGGACTGGGCTGTGGAGTGCTTGCCTATCACACAGGAAGCTCTGAGGACCATCCCCAGCACCACATCAAGAGGATGAGAACTTTAACCTTAGCCTGGCTGTGGTGGTCACACCTTTCATCACAGCACTTGGGAAGCAAAGCACTTGGAAAGCAAAGGCATCTCCATGAGTTCAAGGCCAGCCTGGCTTATATTTAATTAAAAATAAACAAAGACGGGCTGGTGAGATGGCTCAGTGGGTAAGAGCACCCGACTGCTCT
>NC_034612.1:19805483-19813630 GCF_900095145.1 Mus pahari
TCTGTCTCTGTCTATTTGTATGTCTGTCACACACACACACACACACACACACACACACACACACACACACACACAAAGTAAATATATATTAAAAAATGCGGGCCTGGAGAGATGGCTCAGCAGTTAAGAGCACTGACTGCTCTTCCAGAGGCCCTGAGTCAATTCCCAGCAACCACATGATGCCTCACAACCATCTGTAATGAGATCTGCCACCCTCTTCTGGTGTGTCTGAAGANAGCTACAGTACTCATATATATAAAATAAATAATTCTTTACAAAAGTAAATAACGCTACAGGAATGACCACTGAGCAAGGGTTCTTAGTTGTGGAAGACTCCCTTCCTGTAGGCGCGANGGACTGAACAGAAATAGGAAGTGTACCGAGCAGATCTAGAGCATGAACCTCTATGTGTCCTTTCTTAGAAAGGCCTCCAAAACTCCAAACACAGTGAGGTCACCGAATGAAGGGGCTTGGATTCCCAAATNCGTGTGTGAGGCAGGGCCTGCCACACCCACCAGCAATATTCTAGAATAAGGCCCAGGCTTAGGTTGTGGGGTCTGGTAAACAAGAATTGTCACATCCATGGAAGAACACTAGGATAGTCAAAAGTTTTGGTTATGTTGGGGATGGAACCAGTGGATTTATTTGTGCTAGGAAAGTACTTTTCTCCAAGAGATACCCCACCTTACTTTTTGGGTGCTTTTGGTAATGGATATGGAACTACAGATGCTGGGGAAACCGGGATTTCAGTTTTGTTTTTGTTTTTGTTTTTGTTTTTTAATGAAAATTCCCAGAAATAAGCCAAACCCACCTTGAACACTCTACAGGACTGATTGACAAGTTAGAAATTCAGTGCTTTGGGAGGGTTGGACTGCTGCAGATCCAGAGTCTTAGCTCCCTTAATAGACATTTATTGCCCATCTCTGTGAGCCACCTAANATCCTTGTGATTGTCATATGAAACCTCTAGGAATGTATAACCACACCCCTACCTTCTACCAACCCAAAGCAAGAATGTCCCCAGAGGCCTGGTGCAGAGATTTGATTGAACTTGCCCATGTGATGTACCCACAATATACAGTATATATTTACAGGGGCTGGGGAGATGGCTCAGTGGTTAAGAGCACTGACTGCTCTTCCAAAGGTCCTGAGTTCAATTCCCAGCAACCACATGGTTCACAACCATATGTAATGGGATCTGATGCCCTCTTCTGGTGTGTCTCCATGCTAATGAGGTATGTCAGGAACACTAAGTCCCGAGCCATTGACTTTGTTCATCCTGGATGACCCTGCCCTCAGTCTCCCCAAACTTTGTAAACCTTCAATCACTCTAAGTGAAGTTGCTCTGCCTCCTGACCTGTGGTTATGGTGTGGTCCTTCACGTTACACACTCCCAGGGCTTCCGAACCCTCAGCTCGCTCTCTGCTCCCACTATCCTTGTGGACTGTATTGGCCAATGGTCTATGAAGATGAGAGAGACCCACAATCCCTAAACAAGGAGGGAGGCTCATGTGTAATCTGAGTGTCCAGGGCTGGCGCTGGGATGACTCAGTTGGGAGAGCACTTGCCTATCAAAGCCAGAGAGGTTCATGCCGAGAATCTCACCTGTGTGGCGGTGCCCATTCGCAATCCCAGAACTCTGTGGCGGGGTCAGGAGAGTCAGAAGGTCAAGATTATCTCTGGCTACACAGGAGTTTCAGGTGAGCCTAGGTCACGTGAAACCCAGTCTTGAAATGGTGTGTGTCGGGCTAGGGGGCAGGAAACAAGATGGCTCACGGGTAAAGATGCTTGCCCGATGTTGGATGACTTGAGTTGAAGTCCCAAAACCTATGTGGCACAAGGAAGAACTAACTCCTGAAAGTTGTCCTCGACCTCCACACATTTGCCTTGAAGCATGCATATACATGTATACACACACAAACACACACACACACACACACACACACACACACACACTACATACAATAAAAATGGTAAGTTTTATTTAATAGCATTGGCATTTTGTCTGCATGAATGTCTGTGTGAGGGTGTCAGTTCCCCTGAATATGGAGTTCTGGACAGTTGTGAGCTGCCATGTGTGTGCTGGGACTTGAACCCAGGTTCCCTGGAAGAGCAGTGAGTGCTCTGAACCATCTCTCCATCCACCAATTAAAAATTTTTTTCTTTTAAAATTTATCTTGATGTGGCCATGCATGCTTTTAATGTTTAATCTCTAGTTTGAAGCCAGTCTGTTCTACACAGAGACGTCTGAGCCAACCATGCCAGTCTGAAAAATTACTCTGGGGGCAGAGATAGATGGAGCTCTGGGAGTTTGAGGTTGTCCTGGTTGATATAGTGACTTACAGGATAGCTGGAGCTACATAGTGAGACCATGTCTCCAAAACAAATGTGTGTGTGTGTGTGTGTGTCTGTGTGTGTGTCTGTGCGCACACACACATGTGTCTCTGTAGGTACACATAGACACAGGTATGCATAGATCCCAGAGGCTAACATCTGGATTCTGCTCCATCGCTCTCCACTCCTTTACCGAGGCAGGCCCTCTTGCTGAGCCCAGAGCTCACTGATTTAGCTAGTCCAACCAACCAGCCCTTTCCCCAATTCCCCTTTCTCTGTCTTTCCAGAGGTTGGCCCAACTACCTTCTCCCAGCTTTACATGGGTCCAGGAGCTCCATATTTTAGTTGTCATGGTGACATAGTAAGTCTTTACAAACAGAGCCATCTTCCCAACACCCAGCCTGTGCAGCATCTGTTGTCCCACACTCCATTGAGAAGAGCAGATTAGGAGCACACAGGACCCTTCACTCTGTGGCTAATGATGGAGAAAAAGGGAGTTCATGACCCAAGGGTACACATTCACCCAGAGCAGCTCTGGGACCTGGGTTTCAGTAGGGCTAAGGCAGGGGGGCCAGAGTTACTCTGGAAGTTTATGCCAGCCTGGGTTACATGAGACCTGTCCACAAAATAAAGTAAAAAATTAAAGGTGTTGGTGAGTTGCTTAGCAGATAAATGTGCTTGTAGCCAATCCTGGAATTCTGAGCTCTATCCCTGGGACTCAAGTAGTAGGATTGAATCAACTCCTGAGGTTGTTCTCTCTCTCTCTCTCTCTCTCTCTCTCTCTCTCTCTCTCTCAATTCAGTTTGGTGTTCTACATCCGGATAAGATGACAAGATGGAGTATCACAACAGATGTAACATTGCACAGAATCCTGAGATGCCACAGTGTGGTATGCAGCTGTCCAATGGCCCTGCTCTGTGTTGTCTTCTTAGATCCCCTTAGAGGCCAGTGCCTGTGATGGACTTGGGAAACTGAGGCCTGTCACCTGCCTCTATGAAATCCTGGCCAGCTATTCTAGCCTCATCGGTGACTCCAGGCCAGTGAGGGACCATATCTCTAAGGTACAGATAGAGTTCCACGTTTTTGTGCAGACATATGCATAGAACATAACCATAAATATAAACACACACACACACACACACACACACACACACATTAAAAGGAAGTAAAGATGGAGAGGCTCTGGCTAGCCTGGGCATGAGAGCATGGCTCTGCTAGGCCTTGCCCTTCCCCACCAACCCCTCTGCCTTGCTAAGAAACCTAAGGACCACATTTCTAAAACTGCCACCAAGGTTTATTCCCTTTTGGAGGTACTTTCTCCTCCTGAGGCTGACAACCAAGGTTCAGCTCTCAAAGCATTGAGATCCAGCAATCTAAAGCCCCCTTTGGCTTCCCTAATTAACATGCCCAATTAAAATGAAATACCTCCTCCTGGCATGGGGTTTCCCTTTGTAACTTTGTACCTGCCTCTGGGCCCCATCTGTCTCCTTTCTATCCAGAGTCAATCCTGTGTCCCTCCTGGATGACTATCCTTCCCCATCTCCCTTGTTCCCTTTCTCTTCTCCCTTCTCCTCTATGTCCTGTCTTTGTCTCTTATTCCCTGCCCTCTGTCCCTCTGGGGCAAATAATTCTCCCTGGTGCTTGAGAACTTGGTCCTGGGTCGATACTTTTCCCTTCAACAGAGATGTGATCACGGGAGGCCTTTGTAATGAAACTCCTCTCTCTACCAAACCTTGTGTTAGCTTAATCTATGCCACCAGGTCCCTGTCTGAGCTGCTGATGTCATACTTGCTGGCAGCATGTCTGACTCTGAAGAGAATCTTGTTCCCGGTGCTGGCTCTCAGGTCTCATCAACGTTCATCTTCAGCCCTTAGAATCCTGCAGCTGAGGGTCAGATCCCCGCTGTCTCCTGTGTTCTGAGTCCAGCAGACAGTGAGCCGTGGCCCACCCAGTACCAGATGCGACCAACTTCTCTTTGGCCGTGCTGGACTGACTGGCTAGGCGCCGTGTGAGCTGTGGTCTGCCCATATGGCGCGTGAAGAGTATTCCTGAAGACATGAGCATTTGGGAGGGCCGGTAGAACCTGTGTGAGACTCAAGAATTTGGGAGCCCGAAGTGTCTGATGAACATCTCGTGTCCAGTACAGCCGCAGGACTTGCAGGTGTCTCTAGTTCATGGGGTCATCTGCATCATTACCACGGGACTGGGTATGCTGCTGTACACATTTGGCCTGGGATGACTGCATCACACGGGTGTTGAATAGAACAGCTGAAGCAACGATGGTGATGGTGGCCAGTGGGTTGTTCCCGGGCGTTGGCCTGCTGCTGCTGGTGTCTGTGTTCTGGGGAACATACAATGTCAACACACAATGACCTCAACTGGTCTTGAGTGGAAACCAGAGATGGGTGCCTCTCTCTAAACCTGGGCTGGCTCAGCTCCCTCCTGCTTCTGCTGGGAGGGGGCTCTGATGTAGTACAAGTGCCCAACCAGCAAAGACCAGCCCAGTCCCTCTGAGAGCCCCACTGACACCCCTGCCTCAGATGACAGCAATGTAGGAGGGGGGGCCCTCTCCGTTCTGGATTTATCTGTAGCCAACTCAGACCACCTTGTGACTTTATGCTGTAGCTGTTTCCCTGTGACTGCAGAGTCCTTCCCTCAGGCTCTAACGCAGTAAACTGCTGATGGGGATACAAGGAGAGAGAAAGCTCCCCCAAAGAGCTACCTGCAAGCTGTTGTGGTTCGATTCCCACGGATACAGCTCTGAATCTCCTAGGAATATGCGGCCCAACTGAAGTCACGTGTCCCCTAACCTGGACTTGGATGGAGTCACCCGATGGCCTACAGTAACCATCTGTATCTGGGGTGACTGGTTAGGATCAGACTAAAAGGAACAGAGCTGACATTGGGATGTCAGTGCCAGAGTGGCTGGCGGTTGGGGGATGGGCAAGCAGGGACTGAGCCAGCCTGGTGCCAGCCTGGTGCCGGCCTGGCCCGATCGGAAACACTCCCGAAGGTCTTCATGTCACAGAGTTCAACTCTGAAGTGACTGATAGTCCGTGTTCCTGGCCCTCCTGCCGCTGGTCTGGAGAAGATAAGCCTGGGTGTTGGTAACCACCTTCTCCTGGCTGCCCGCCACTGTGGTACTATGGTCCCGTGTAAGTCAGCTGTCGGAGACCTGCAGCTCTGCTGACTTCACTGTGGTCTGATGGTAACACGTAAGACAGCACATGGAGACCCGTATCCCTGCTGAGTTCACTGAGATGGTGTGTGTGTGTGTGTGTGTGTGTGTGTGTGTGTGTGTGTGTGTAGGACCAAGGTCCATGTCAATCAATTTCCCTGTTTCCTGAGGTAGGGTCTCCTTACCAGTTAGGCCTGCTTGCCCAGCCAACAGGCTGCAGGACCCAGCTGTGTGTTCCCTACCACGCTGGGATGATAGGAGCGACGGCGCGCTATGCCGTTGTCTCGTGCACTGGCAACTGCATTGGAACTCAGGTCCTCACGCCGTAGCAATGGCTCGATCTGCCCTTCCCTCAGATGCACGCTGACCCGGGATTACCCTCTGATGGGCTTTGTCCCACATTCTTCTTATCTCTCCCCTCTAGACAATGCTTTTCTGTAGAAGCGCTTCCTTAGGTGCTGCTGTGATAGGGCCGTGTTGTCTCGCTCTCCCTTCCCACAGAGGCCCCAGCTGGGGACGCTCTGGAGTCGGGAAGGGCTGGGTGTGAAATATGGCTGCCCTGTCTGTTCCTCCTGTGGCTCGGTGACTCCTGTGAACTCAGGGTGGTAGGACTTGTTCTTCTTCCCACTGCTGGGACAAAAATGCCTGACAGAGGCTACTTAAAGAAGGAAGCAAGGGTGCATTGTGACTCATAACGGAGGATAGGACAGTGACAGCCTGGGAACAGGGGGGTGGGGTTACTGGACAGATTCTATTCACAGTCAGGAAGCAGAGGGAGATGGACGCTGGTGCTAAGCTCGCTCTCCTTTGTTTTTTTTTTTTTTTTTTTTTTTTTTTTTTTTTTTTGCTTTTTTTTTTTTAGTGGTGGGGTCAGGGTCAGGGTCAGGGTTGAGGGTCAGATGGAATAGAGAGGTGGGGCTCAGGTTGATGATGGAAGGGTGATGATGGGGCAGAGGGTGGATGAGGAGGGGCAAGGGGTGAGGGGAGAGTGCAAAAGGGCAGAGGGTGGCAGGCACAGATGGCAGGATTGAGGCAGGGTTTCACTGTGTGGCTCTGGTTGATTTGGAACCAAATTTCGTTGTTTTGTAGACCTCAACAGCCTTGAGCCCAGAGCTCTACCTGCCTCTTCCTCTTGATCCCATGGAGGAGATGGGGGTGAGGCCCAGTCCTGGGCAGGGGGTTAAGAGGGGGGTCAGTGAGCAGAACACGCAGCTTTGCAGAGAGTGGACTCTTTCTTTGAGACCTTGGGGAACGGTGGCCTGTTCCAGGGACGTGGGAGCGAACCTGTGCAGAAGCTCACATCCCAGGCAGCAGAGACCGAGAAGGTGGAGAAGTGGCCGCATCCCTGAGCTTCTGGGAGCAGCCTGCTCACCGTGGGACACTGTGAGCCACCCCGCAGCTACACACTTGAACCGTGGCTGGTGGTGAGGGACTGAACGTTATCGTTTGTCCTTCGGTTTTTCTTTTCCTTACTTCATAAGGGGGGCATCCTATAGAGTCCCGGACTGTCCTGGAAGGGGAGGTCATCCCGGGGCTAGAATAACTGGTGACAACCAGCCATGCTCACTCTGAGGGCTTTTGGTTTTAGTTTTTAAGACAGGATCTCAGCTGGCCTTGACCTAGTTGCTTTGGGGCTGACCTTGAGTGCTGGCATGACAGATGTGACCCACCTTGGGCTATGAATCTGGGTTATCAGGTGCTGGGAATTGGACCCAACCTTTTCACGATAGGTTAGTAACTCTACCTATTGAGTTACATCCCTAAGTTTTCCCTGGGTCTCCCGGAGAGCTGCTCCTTGAACTAAGGATAGAAGTCAGACTGGGGTAGACGGGGTGGGCGGAACAGGACTGTGCCCTTAATGTCAGGAGCCAGTGGGCCTGTGCCCAGGGCACAGAAAAGGCTGAGGAGGGCTCAGGATATGAGGGGAGGAACCCCATAACTGCTGGATAAGACCGGAAGCGCAGCACTTTGAGTTCTGGAGATCATCAGGAGGTAAAAGGAGCAATGTTTGAAAGACGGCGTCGAAGGCTGCCGGCTCCATAGGTCAGAGAGGTGGATCAAGAGAACAGAGACCCTGAGCCTGGATCCAGGTCTCTGAGCATGCTCAGAAGGTGTGCGTGGTCACTGCGGCTTTTGGGCATAGAACAAGACTACAATGTCCATGGACCAGGCAGGAATGAAAAACAGACTTTCACTGTGTGAACCGTGAGACCTGGGTTAATATGTTTAATAAATTCCTGTCAAATCTGTTGTACGCAGCAATCCTTTCTCCTTTATGTTGAATTGTATGTGTAAGTATATGTGGTGGTTTGAGTAGGAACGACCCCTGCCACACCACCTCCAGTAGGATCTGTGTGACAAGTTCCGCAGACTGAGGCGATTGACCTCAAAAGCCGGGGAGGCCTTCTGGAACCGGTTGAGGAACTCTTCACCAGAGAAAAAATATTGAGCCATAGTTCTCATGGCAATCTATCTGTTTTGTTTTCTCTTATTCCTTTTCTTATTTACATGTTCCTGGTAGCCTAGGCCAAGATCTTAAGTGAGAACAATGGGTTAGAAACCATCCCTAGATATGGGGCCACTAACATGACCTCATCCCCAGGGAAACAATCGGTTTACTTTCTTTTTTTTTTTTT
>NC_034612.1:19814353-19825345 GCF_900095145.1 Mus pahari
CTTTTGTTTTGTTTTGTTTTTTGTTTTAGTTTTTTTTTTGCTTTTTGTTTTTGTTTTTGTTTTTTTCAAGACAGGGTTTCTCTGTGTAGCTCTGGCTGTCCTGGAACTCACTTTGTAGACCAGGCTGGCCTAGAACTCACAAATCCACCTGCCTCTGACTCCCAAGTGCTGGGATTAAAGGCGTGTGCCACCACTGCCTGGCAATGTTTGATTTTTTTTTTTTTTTTAATGTATAAAATCCCCTGCTTGAGAGCTGCAGAATACACTCAGATTCAAACTGCCTCTGAGTTTCTTTGTTTGTCAGTGCCAAATCCTTACCCACCTAGATTCAAGGACACTCATTCCAGGGACCCCCATACCCGACTGGGGTGTTCCACGGCAAACCCCCATGCATTTGAAGGCTTGGTCACCAGGGAGTGGAACCCCTTGAAAGGATCAGAAGGATTAGGAGGTGTGGCCATGCTGCAGAAGATGTGTCCCTCCAGTCTGCTTTCTGCTTAACCTGGACTGGCACCATTTACAGTGGGTTCTGTCTGCTTCGCACTCGCTGATCAGGCCATGAGGGCCCAGCCTGTTCCTGCTCCCATGCCTTTGCCCTGAAACCATCACGAACTCTAACCTCTGAAACTGTATGCCCAGTTAAAGTCTTTCTTGTCTAAGTTGCCTTTGGACATGGTGTTTCATTGCTCAACTAGAGAAGGATCTATCCCATGCGCAAGCACCAATCCCTGGCCCTATTACTGATATCGATTATGCTTGCAGACAAGAGCCTAGAATAACCGTCCTCTGAGACTCTCCACCCAGAAACCAAGCAAAACAGATCCAGAGACCCACAGCTACACATCAGACAGAGCTCAGGGAGTCTTGTGGAAGAGCTGAGGGAGGACTGAGGGACCCTAAGGGGACAGGAACTCCACAGGAAGACCAAGAGAGTCAACTAACCTGGACTCTTGGGGGTTCCTAGAAACTGGACCACCCACCAAAAATCCTACATGGGCTGGACCTAGGAGCCCTGTGCATATGGAACAGATGTGCAGCTTGTTCTTCTTGTGGGTCCCCCAACAACCGTAACTGGGGCTTACCCTGACTGTGGATCCTGCTCACCTACCTGAGCTGCCTTGTCTGGCCTCAGTAGGAAAGGAGGTACCTAGCCTTACAATGACTTGAGGAGGTAGGGTGGGTTGGTACCCAGGGAGGATCTCCCCCTTTCGAGGTGATGGGGAAGGGGCTTTTGGGGAGGAGTCATGTGAGGAGAGGCTGTGACAAGGACGTAAAGTGAATAAATAAATTATTTTGGGGGGGGGAGAGACAACAAGGGTGTCATTGAATTCAAAACCTTTGCTTGTCTCTGCATTCTGAGGTCTGGGATCCTTCTGAGTGCTGGTCAGTGGTGGCTCCCGTCTTGGACCCCAGCTCCCAGGGCAGAGGCAGGAGGATCTCCAAGTTTGAGGCTAGCTTGGTCTACAAAGTCTATGGAACAAAGTCAGTTCCATAATACTCAGGGCTACACAGATAAACTCAGTCTCTAAACAGAAAACAAAACAATGGGAGAAGTCCCCTTTTCTACAGAGGCGAGGGATGGCTAAGAAAGACACAGAGCCCTGCAAAGAGAATCTTGTCCTATCAGGAAGCCCATGTGCTGAGCCTTCAGGTGTTTTCCATTGGCCAGAGAGGAGTCTCATGGCCACTGTGCCTGCCCAGTTCCTGGCATTGAGTCGAGAAAGGAAGCCAGGCCCAGACTCTGCTGTTTCTGCGGCCTGGTACCCTACTGAGGCCAATAAACCAGAGCAGAGAGGTGCTGTCTTCCCCTTTAAATGATGTTGCAATTAATGTTTTTTCATGTCCGTGAGTGAGCTCTAGGGCATCTGTGTGCATCTGTGGGGATCTGTGGGGATCTGTGTGCATCTGTGGGGATCTGTGGGCATCTGTGTGCATCTGTGGGGATCTGTGGGCATCTGTGTGCGTCTGTGTGCACCTTTTATGTTTTGGGTGGATAAACGAAACAGCAGACCACGCCAAGGTGATTCCATGTGAGAGAGGTTTATTAAGCAGGGATGGGTTGGGGCGGTGAAGTGAGTAGAAGAGCAGAGAAGAGGAGAGAGAAAGAGGAAAAGGAGAAAGAGAAGAAGAGTGGGGAAGGGGAGAAGAGAAGAAGAGAAGAGAGTGAGGAGGGGGTGATCCCCTAATTTATACGGAGAATGATGTCACACCAGTGAGGGTGGGAACTGAGCCAGGTGAGTTGTGGGATTGAGGGTCATTGTCTTGGCAACGCAGGACTACTGTCACATGGTTAGGCCAGGTGTTGGAGTCCTGGTGCTAACAGTACCCATGTAGAGACAAAGGGGGGATTTCTTTATATTAGATGGAAATTCTTACTCAGAATTGAGCTTTTAAAGTGACTTTGCTGGGTCTGGGTTCAGAAGTCCACAGATCCAGAATTGGGGGTGTAGATCGGATGACCCAAGTTCAGTTCCGAGAACCCCCATAACAATGTTGGTTGTGGTGATGTTTGATGGTAAACCCAAGGCCAAGAGGTGAAGACATGAGGCACTTCTCAGCTCCCCAGTCAACTAGTCTAGGCTCACTAGCCAGCTCTAGTCTAATGTGATCCCCAACAGGCAGGCGCACACACATGCATACATACACACATGAACATGCGTACATTTAACACGCATGCTCAGGGGCACACGTACTCATTATAAAAGAATTAAAAAAGAAAAGAAACACAATGATCTCGTCCGGGGAAGCAATAGGAACAGAAGCTCCTCCCTCCGCCCCACCCTCTGCCAGCACCTCCTGGAAGCTTAGTCTGTTTCTCCAGATAAGGTCCTGTGTCAACTGCTGTGGTCGCACTTGCTGGAGCTCGACATTTGACTACCTAGATCGTCGCTGGTGACAGTGGCATCTCATACTTGCTGGCCCCCAATACTTTAAAATTCCATCCTCGGCTCTTGGATTCCTGCATCTCTACAGCCGGACCCCTGACTCTTCCTGGTCCTGCCATTAGCAGACTCTGAGCCATGGTTTTCAGCAAACAAGAGGCCATCAGCTTCTCTGTGACTACACTGGGCTGGATGGGGGCCATTGTGAGCTGCGTGCTGCCCATTTGGAGGGTGACATTTCCAGATGACGAGACAGACACAGATGTCAGCGTTTGGGAGGGTCTGTGGCACATATGCCAGGCTCAGGCAAACAGGTGGATACAGTGTACACTGTATGACACCCGGCTACAGGCAGCACAGGACATAAAAGTGTCTCAAGTCTTTATGGTCATCTGCACCATTGGAACCTGGCTGGGATTGCTGCTCTGCGTGCTTGGGGATCGGCGGTTCGAGTGCTTTATGAATAGGAATATTGAAAGCACGGTCATGAAGGTAGCTGGTGGGGTGTTTCTTAGTGTTGGCCTTCTGGTGCTGGTACCCCTGTCCTGGGTAACACACAACGTCATCCATGGCTTCTTTAACCCATTGCTGGGCTATTCGAAGAAAGTACAGATGGGCACTTCCCTCTACCTGGCCTGGACCAGCTCCGTGCTGCTGCTGCTGGGGGGCATCCTGCTCTGTGTCAACATCCCAGCATGCAGAGACTTTCCCAGTTCCATTAAGATCCCTGGTGTCAGACTTTCAAGAGCCAACAACAACACCTCAGGTAAGAACCCCTCTTCCTCTGCCCCCCACCCCCCACCCCTGAGACAGAGTTTGTCTGTGTAGACCTGGCTGTCCTGGATCTCGGAGATCTGCCTGCCTGTCTCCCACGTGCTGGGATTAAGGGCATGCACCACCACTGCCCAGCATCTCTCACCTTTGGAGTTACTTATTTTTAGACTGACCTCAGATTATCTTATGACCTTATTCTGCAGATGCTTGATGGCCAGCACACGCCCTCCTGGAGTGGAAAACTTCCTCAAGAGGCCTTGCTCCAGGTTCTAGAATCATTGAACTGGAAGGAGGACAGACAGGTCTACAGAGCGGTCCACAAGCTGTGCAGTGGGCTCTGTGGATGCAGCTAGCTGTGTCAGCGCCATGCTGAGGTGGGCTTCCTGGTGCTGAAGCTGCCCGAGTCACCTATGAATCTGTAAGGGACCCCAATAAAGTCATTGTCCCCCCCAGACTGGTCTTGGATGGGGCTGTTTCTTTGGTCTATAGTCGCTCTCTTAATTTGGGGTGACTGGAAAGAGAGGAAAAGGGAAACAGCGGACCCCAGAACAGGAATACTAGGGCTTGCTGCTTGTTGGGGAATGGGCAAGAAGAGACCGAGCCAGTCTGACATCATCCTGGCCCACTGTGACACTTTCCTGAAGGTCTTGTCACCAGGCTCAACTCTGATCGCCCTTTCTCCTGGCTGACTTGCAGAAGATAATCACTGGTATTGATAACCACCTGCTCCTGGCTGGTAGTCACGAGAGTAGCACATAGGCCAGCCCACAGGAGACTCCAGCCTGGCCCCATACATCATGTATGTGTCTTGCATGTATGTGGGCTTGTCCACATGTGTGATGGGGAGAAAGCGTGTGTGGAGGCCAGAGAGAGATGACTTTTTCAATCCTTTCTCCGCCTGATCTTTGAGACAGATTCAGTCACGGAAGCTTTAACTCATGGAGTCTTGTAGACTTGCTGGCCCTCCTGCAAGCTCCAGCGATCCCCTTGTCTGTTCTCGCTCAGTGCTAGGATTGCAGGTGTGCGCGTCCACATGTGGCCTTTCACACTGGCGTCGGCTCTGAACTCAGGTCCCCAATGCTTTCTCCCTTCCTTCAGAAGTTCTGAGCTGTGTGGTGAGGGGGAGGAGGGGTGTAGGAGAAGGAGGAGGGTTGTTTGTATGTGTGCGAGGATAGGCGTGGGTGTTCCTCCTGTGGTTTGGGGACTCCTGTGACCCCAGGTGTCTTTATTATTTCTTATTTCTTTCTTAGTTGCTCTGACCAAACACCTGACAAAAGGCACTTTAGGGAAGGGTTTTTGTGGGGGGGGTGGCCCATTCCTTTGACCCCAGCACGAGGGAGACAGAAGCAGACAGCTCTCTGGGTTCAAGTTCAGCATGGTGTATAGGGTGAGTCCAGGACAGCCAGGGCCACACAGAGAAATTCTGTCTTAGAGGACGAAAAGGAGGAGGAGGAGGAAGAGGAAGAGGAGGGGAGGAGGGGAGAATGGAGGAGGACAGGAGGATGGGGAGGAGGTAGAGAAGGAGGAAGAGAGGAAAGGGAGGAGTGGGAAACAGGAGGGGACAGAGGGAGGAGGAGCAGGGTGAAGAAGGAAGAGCAGGGGACAGGTGAGAGAGAGGAAGAGGAGGAGCAGGAGGAGGAGGAGGAAGTAGAGGAAGAAGAGGAGGAGGATCTAATATGTGGTCCCCACTCTGCCCTACCCTTTGCCAGAGCCACATACAAGATCAGCACCACTGGATCTCTGTGTCGCCTGCTGTGACCACTCTTGCTAACTTGCACACTACACAGATGCTGGTGTTAGTGGAGTCTCTTGTCTGACTTCACAGGGAAGGCTCTCTCCGCATCTGCCTAAAGGGCACCATCAGCTCTTAGAATCCTGTAGGTCACAGCTGGTCTGCCCATCACTCCCCCACCCACATCCATTTTCCATGTCCTGACTCCCAGGGACTCTGAGCCATGACTCTCCTGGACCTGTATGCAGTCAGCATCTCCCTGGCCACACTGGGCTGGCGAATGCTCCTGTGAGCTGTGTGCTGCCCATGTGGTGAGAGATGAAACATTTGGAACATGAGATGGCCATAGCTGTCCATGTTTGGGAGGGCCTGTGGAAGATCCTCGAGGTTCAAGGGTGTGGCTGGATTCAGGGCCTTCCACACAGCGCTGCCATAGGACACACATGGCTCTCATGGGCATCTGCATCAAGGTCACAGGCCCGAGTTTGTCTCTGTGAGGCACTGGAGACAAGTTCAGTGGGTGAAGGCTGAATGAGAGAGTCGGGCTCAAGATGGTGACAGGGTGGTTTAGCTGCTCTCGAGAGTCCATGTCCTGGGTCATACACATCACCCATGGCTTCTCTGACCCAGGATTGGTCCAAAAACAGATGTGGGGCTGTGGAGGTTTGAACATGCATGACCCAGGGAGTGACACCATTAGGAGGTGTGGCTTTGTCCAAGTAGATGTGGCCCTGTTAGAGGAAGTGTGTCACTGTGGGGATGAGCTTTTTAGCTCCAACGACTGTGGAAGAGAAAGTCTGTTCCTGGCTTCCTTTGGAGGAAGATGGAGAACTCTCGGCACCTCTAGTGCCGTACCTGCCTGCAGGCTGCCATGCTTGCTGCCATGATGATACAGGAGTGAACCTCTGACCCTGTGAGCCAGCCCCAGTTTAGTGTTGTCCTTGTAAGAGTTGCCTTGGTCGTGGTGTCTCTTCGCAGCAGTGGGGACCCTCACTAAGACAGAGGCCTTACTCTACATGGGCTGGAGCAGTTCAGTCCCCCCGCTGCAGGGAGGGTCCCTGCTCTGCTGCAAATGCCCACTTTGCAGTGGCTTTGCAGTGGACGTTCCAGGCTCCTTGATGACTCCGAGGACAGACAGCAAGGCATGAGCTGGCCTCCCTACCTTTTGAGTTTGCTTACCTCACACTCTTTTAGGAGTCGGTTCTGTAGTTGTTCCCTGAGGACAAAAACATTCTCTGGGAGACTCAGGGAACTTACCAGACTCCAGAGGCCCCTCCCCAGGTTCCCCAGGTTCTAGATGTGACCAACTATTGCTGAGGTAGGGGAGAGGAGACTCTTCTAGGGAGCTTTCAAGTTGTGTAGAAAATCCCGGGATAACATTCTCATGGGTTGTCGTCATTCTGTGATGGGTTGCCTGGGTCACTGGTGATTCAATGAGTGTCCCCCCGCCCCCCCCAACTGTTTGTTTCACCAAGTTGGACTCAGATTGAATCATTTCATTATTTTCTATTTGGAGTGGAATAGCCTACAGGAATAGCCTAAAAGGAACACAGTAGATGCCCGGGATGCTAAGGCCAGTACTGATGTCTGTTGGGGACGGGTCAATTAGGACAGAGCCTTAGTAGCACCACCCTGGCCCAGTCAGACACCTCCCTAAGGCTTTCCTGATTGTCACTGCTCTGGCATAAATGAATAGATTATAAAGAGATACCTTAGCTAACAGAATATTAAAGCAAAGAACCCCAAGAGATTGGGATATTCCCAGGAGTCTTGTGCTAGGAGAAAAGTCTAGTCCAGCCAGTGTTGGGAAAAGGCAGATTGGTCATCCCCTCCAGAAAGGAAATCTACAGCCTTCTAGAGCCAGTGGTGAGCCGGTGATGGGCAGGATTGCACTTTAATGGGCACGGCTTGGTGGTACTCATCTGTAGCCCTTTATTAAATATTAATATCACTTCGAGACCCGAGGGTTTCCCTGGATCTCTCTGTTTTCCAAATGTGGATGCATTTAACAAATCCCCATTTTAAGTTAGTTTAGCTTTCCTAATTGGTTTATTGGGGATGGGGTATAAACTTGGCCTCGTGGGGCACAGACTGCTAGCCGATCAGCCTGGCACCACTGCTACTTGTCTGCCATCCCACAGGGCACTCCAGCTTGGCTGAATGGAGATGCAATGTTGGTGTGTGTGTGTGTGTGTGTGTGTGCATGTGTGCGCATGTGTGCGTGTGTGTGTGCATGTGTGTGTGTGTTCTATGTCCTCATGCATATATATGTGAGTCTAGATATGTGTGCTTCTGTGTCTTCATTTTCTATTCTTGTGACAAAACACCATGACCAAAAAGAACTGGGAAAGGAAAGGGCTTCTGTAGCTTATACTTCCACAACATAGTCAAAGGAAGTCAGGGCAGGAACTCAAGCAGGACAGGAACTGGAGGCAGGAACTGAGTCATTTCTCTCCTTCTGCCGTGGGGTTCCCAGAGTTTGAACTTAAGGTTATAAGACTTGATGGCAAGGGTCTTTAACTGCTAAGCCAAGGTTTCTCAACCCATGGGTCGCGACCCCCTTTGGTAAACTTCTATCTCCAGAGACATTTAAATTATGATTCATATAATTACTTTGTAATTACAGTTATGAAGTAGCAACAAGAATAGTTTTACGGTTGGGGGTCACCACAATATGAGGCGCTGCATTAAAGGGTCACAGCATTTGGAAGGAGTTGAGTTTACTCAGAGATTTTTTTTTTTTTAAACATCCAGTCTTAGGACTTCCATTGCTGTGAAGAGACACTATGACCATGGCAACACTTAATTTTTTAAAATATTTATTTATTTAGTATTTATTTATTTATCACTATTAATTAATTAATTAATTAATTAGCTAATTAATTGTATGTGAGTGCACTGTCGATTTCTTTAGAGCAGACAAGGGCACCGGATCCCATTGCAGATGGTGGTTGTGCCCTGTGTCCCCTTTTCCTTCCTCTGGTTTGTCTTCTCTTGCTTCCTGATCATTTCCCCTCTGCCTGAGTCTCTTCCCCTCCTTAGTTTTCATCTCATCTTCTGGGTGGTCTAACTGTTGCCCAAGCTGACCCCAGACTCACTGTGTAGTCAAGGATGACTCTGAACTCCCTAGCCTCCATCTCCGCCTGTCTCCACCTCTGTCTCAGTCTCTGTCTCTGTCTCTGGAGCGTGTGCAGGAATTACAAGCATGTGCCACTACATCTGGTTTATACAGGGCTGAGGACCAAACCCAGGGCTTTGTGCAGGCTGGGTCAACATTTTACCAACTTACCAATTGAGCCACATCCCTGGTCTAAATTTCTATTTCAATCTCTCTCTCTCTCTCAAAAAGATTAATGTATTAATTATATGAGTACACTGTAGCTGTCTTCCGACACACCAGAGGAGGGCATCAGCTCTCATTTTTTTGTTTTGTTTTGTTGAGACAGGGTTTCTCTGTGTAGCCCTGGCTGTCCTGGAACTCACTTTGGAGACCAGGCTGGCCTCAAACTCAGAAATCCACCTGCCTCTGCCTCCCAAGTGCTGGGATTAAAGGTGTGCGCCACCATGCCTGGCTCGGATCTCATTAGAGATGGTTGTGAGCCACAATATGGTTGCTGAGATTTGAACTCATGACCTCTGGAAGAGCATTCAGTGCTCTTAACCTCTGAGCCATCTCTTCAGCCCCCTCTGTCTGTCTGTCTGTCTGTCTGTCTGTCTGTCTGTCTGTCTCTCTGTCCATCTCTGTGTCTATCTCTCTTCTTCTCTTCTTTACATTTCTCCCTTCACTCTTTCCTTCCTTCCTTCCTTCCTTCCTTCCTTCCTTCCTTCCTTCCTTCCTTCCTTCCGTCCTTTCTTCCTTGTACTAGTGACCAATCTGAGGGCCTTGCATATGCTAGGCAGGTGCTCTACCACTAAGCTATACTCCAGCTATCTTTGAAAAAACTTTTGATGGGGAGGCCAAGTGAGGTGCCTTAGTGGGCAAGGCATTTGCTATGAATGCCTGGTTGTTTGCATTAGATCCCTGGAACTGTATAAAGGAGGTAGGGCAAAATCAGCCCCACAAAGGTCCTCTGACCTCTGTGCACTCTCTCTCCTACCTCATAAATGTCCTCTGTGGTTTAAAGGACAATGGTCCCCATAGGCCAATAGGCTTCAGTGTTTGGTCCACACTTAGTGCAACTGTTTGGAAAGGATTGGGAGAGGTGGCTTTGTTGGAGTGGGTGCATCACTTGGGATGGACTCCAAAATTTCAAAAGCCTATGCCAGGCCCAGTGGGGCTCTCTGCCTGCTGCCTGCAGACCAGGATGCAAGCTCTCAGATATAGCTCGAGCATCATGCCTGCCTACCACCCATCATTCTCCCTGGTATGATGGTTATACGCTAATCCTCCGAAACTAGAAGCAAGCCCCCAATTAAAATCTTTCTGGCCTAAGCTTCCTTGGTCACTGGCATCTCTTTCAGCAATACGACAGTAACTAAGACACATGTAATAAATAAAAAAATTTTAAAAGTTCTTGTCAGGGTGTCCAGGGCAGCCCAGTCTGGCTGGGAGCTCACCAGCCCCCTTGCCTCAGCCTCTTGGCGGCTGGTATCGCAGGTATACACCATCACATTCAGCTAAGTCTTTAGTATATTTGCCATGTACATTGCATGTCCAGAACAATATCCATTGTATCTCCTAGTGATTTGGGAAACACATATATATTTTATTAGTTATTCTATTTATTTAAATTTCAAATGTTGTCCCTGTCCCGGTTTCCCCTCTGCAGACCCACATCCTATCACCTCCCCTCCCCATTGCCTCTCTGAGGGTGCTCCCTCATTTACCCACCTATTCCCAGCTCACGGCTGTAGTGTCCCCTTATTCTGGGGTATTAAGCCTCCCCAAGACCAAGGGCCTCCCCTCCCATTGATGCCAGATAAGGTAATCCTCTGCTTCATATTTCATATGTAGCTGGATCCACGGGTCCCTCCATGTATACTCTTTGGTTTGGGGTTTAGTCCCTAGGAACTCTGGGAGGTCTGGTTAGTTGATCTTCTTTTTCCTATGGAGTTGCAATCCTCTTCAGCTCCTTCAGTCCTTCCCCTAATTCTTCTACTAGGGTCCCTGGGCTCAGTCCGATGATTGGATGTTAGGGCTATGTCTCAGAGTTTGCATCCTGTTCTGTAGGTAGCAGGCAGAGAGCCACACTGGGCCTGGCATAGACTTTTGAAACTTCAGAGTCCATCCCAAGTGATGCACTACAGGCTGCAGCTGTAAAGAATTCCTTTCAATTGGAGCCAGTGATGCTGTGATAAGCCTGGACCACAGGATACAGTATCACCAGGCTCAGAGAACACATCCCAGCCTGAGGATGCTGTAAGCCAGTACCAAAGCAGGGAGCAGGGGCCATTCAAAGCCGGCTGGCTCTAGCTCCACTCTGGGAAGAGAGAGTTGGTGGGAGAGGTTTTTTTTTTTTTTTTTCTGTCTTCCTTGTGCCTACCCTCTCATCCACCATTCTCATCAAACATCTGTCCCCCACCCTATGGTTGCATTCACACACACACACACACACACGCACACACACGCATACACACACATACACACACACATACACACACACA
>NC_034612.1:19825875-19827566 GCF_900095145.1 Mus pahari
GAGACAGGGTTTCTCTGTATAGCCCTGGCTGTCCTGGAACTCACTTTGTAGACCAGGCTGGCCTCGAACTCAGAAATCCGCCTGCCTCTGCCTCGTGGGGAGTGTTCTTATGTGCTAAGGATGGGGAACAGTCGCAGGTAGAAAGTTACCCAGGCTCATGTGGGTTTAGGTGGGCTTGGGTGGGCTTGGCAGGAAGCTAATCTCTGGAGAGTCCAGCCCCACACTTACACCAGAATAACCAGGATTTCATCCCTAAATAGGGGACCTTGGTCACCTCTCCCCCTCCCCAAATCTATTATTCGCCTGGGGTGTTCATCTTCACCCTGCTGTCTATATAACCCCTGAAATCATGGCCTTATTTAGTGTCAGATGGGGAAAGGACCAGGCACACGGGGAGAAACTTAAACATCCCTCACCCAAGCTATGGCCCTGGAGAGAAGAGAAAGCTGGGAGCCTGTGCTAGCAAGGTCAGTGAGGGCCAGAGTCTGAGGATGGGGGGCCCTCTTGCAATCACGGCGAGACAGCCAAGGGCCCTGTGTGTCTTGGCTGAGCGAGACCCCTAGGCCAACAGGTAGGTAACAATTCTCGTCGTTTCCTATAGTAATAATGAGAATGGGGTTGGTATAAACATTCGTGCAGCATAAATAAAATAAATAAATACAGGTCTGGCTGTGGCTGCATAGCAGACAGATTGCGTGGAGCTGCTGGCCAGCCTTCCAGCCTACTGCCCCCACCCGAGGCTCCCATCCTTTCCTCACCGCTCCCCCATTTTGTTTCTTCCCACAAGCCAGAGACCACTCCACACTCGCAGGCCTGAGAAAGATGAACTGGTGACCTCGGACATAGGGCCTCAGAATCCCGATCAGGCTGTGGCCNCTGGGAAGCCAGTGACTCTAGAAGAGATAGCCAGGGCCAGTGGGGCCAGCTGAGAGCATCATGACACAAGCACAGGCGACACATGAGCCCTGGGAAGGCTGCAGTCTTGTTGCTGAGCAGAAATGGGGAAACTGAGGAGAGCAGAGTTAACTTTGCCCAGCCATTTCACATAGCCAGGATTGTCTACACTTTAGACTCCAGGGCTAAGGCTCCAGTCCAAGGTGTTCTCACTCCGGGGCCTCTGCACTGTGCAGCTGGGGGGCTGAGGATATGGCTCAATGGATGAAGTGATTGCCACAAAAGCAGGAGGACCTGAGTTCTAATCCCCAGAATCCACATACAGGCGGGTGCAATGAGACCCAAGTGAAGTGCTCCTGGGTGAGACGTGGTGGAGACATGAGAATCTCTTGGCCAACTAGCCTGGTATATAAAGTGTGGAGCGTGAGTTTGTCTCAAATGAGTCAGAAACCAAGGGCCAACACCAGAGTGTCTTCTGACCTCTCTATACATGTGCTGTGTAGTTTACACACCTACACTCACACACCTGTGTGTGTTGCTAAAATCCCTTTCATGGAGGAGTGTCACCATCTTATCCCCCTCTCCCCAAGGTTCCACTGACAAACCAAAGTTCCACCCAGAAAACTAATAAGTTTATTAGGTTTTCCTATACCGTTTGAGTGAGGGACTATGGGCTAACAAGAATGGTGACCCCAATGCATCTACCCTGGAAGGTCTGCATGCAGGGTGACAATGCAGCGTGATGATAACTTCCTTGTGGCCATAGAGTTGGCATCCCCTTTCCCTAGTCTTCCCCA
>NC_034612.1:19827577-19838599 GCF_900095145.1 Mus pahari
AGGGACTGCTATCTCTCCACAGGACCGCTCTCTATTTACCTCAGGAGAGGATGGGGTTCGCTCTCCTCTTGTTACCTGGGCTTTCCAAGTTCTGCGCCTGGGAGGTTAGGGTTGGGAGGCTCTACTTGTGCAATTCTTAAAAGTGAAAAAGAAAAGTGAGGTTGAAGGGCTGGAGAGATGGCTCAGGGGTTAAGAGCACTGACTACTTTCTAGAGGACCTGGGTTCAAATCCTGGCAACCACCTGGCAATTCACAATCATCTGTAACTCCAGTTCCAGGGGACCAGAGACCCTCTTGATGTTCACTGGTAGCAGGCACACATGTGGTTTACAGACATACAAGCATACATTTACATTGGCTCTATTGTGTGTGTGTGTGTGTGTGTGTGTGTGTGTGTCACACACACAAATGTGGAGGTCAGAGGACAACCTACAACTTTCAGGAGTCAGTTCTTACCACAAACCATGTGGGCTCCTTGGTTCTCAAACTTGGTCACCAGTCTTGGTCGCAGGTTCTTTACCCACTGAGCCAGATCCCCAGCCCTGGGCAGTTCTGGGTATGGACAGGGGCCTCTAGCTGCAGCCTTCCCCTCCCCCCAGGGCAGGTTCAGGCCCGGGGTACTGTTAGCAGGAGTTGCTGGTTATCTCTGCAATGCGACCCTGAGGTTCCTTTTAGAGACCCTCTTGGAAACTTTCTGGAGTTCCTTCTTAGAACCTTCCCCACTCCTCTCTGCTTCCACTACACTACTCTATTCAATCAGTGTGTGTGTGTGTGTGTGTGTGTGTGTGTGTGTACGTGTGTGTATGTGTGTGTNTGTTTGTGTGTGTGTGTGTGTGTGTGTGACACGCTGGTCTTGAATTTATTCTGTAGCTGAGGATGACCTTGAACTTGTAAACCTCCTGCTTCCAATGATTCCAAGCATGAGCTATGGAGACAGTGCTAGGACTCAAACCTAGTGCTTCAGGCATAGGCAAGCGCTCTGCCAACTGAGGTCACCCCAGTTTAAGTTACCTGCGCTCTGAGGGTAACTTATCCTTCCTCTCCTCTGGGAATCAGTTTGGCTGGTCTCTGCCTTCTATAGCCCTGGGGAGGTCAGGCTTGGTTCTTACCTCCACCACAGGGAACATTTGTTAACATCTGCAACTTAGTATTTGTAGATCTTGAAGTTTTCTTGAACCAGGGATTGGAGTTCTGGGATTAGGGGTTTCTGGAAGGACCCTCCCCCCCAGTCTAAATGGAACAGAGAAATTGGAGCCCAGCCTTCAGGTCCCTGTTGCAGCAGCTGGATCCTGCAGCCATTCTTGTTCACGGTGTGCACATCTGGGGTGATGTACTCCTCACCCCACCCCCAGCCCAGGCTCACATCTGGAGACCAAAGCTGGCTCGCTGGCTAAACACGGAGCATCTGGACACGAAGAGCTGTTTCTGGGTTAACACGGCCCATCTGGACCCTGGCTGCTGCTCCGCCCCGTCTCCACAGCGGAATGCTGGCTGCACATCTGGAGGGCTGGAGCCCATGTCCAGCTGGGTCAGGAGCTGTGTCTGCCACCATCACCCCCCTTCTCCGTCTGCTTGAGGTCCTTGCCCTGAGGTAGGGGTCTGTATTCAGAGAGTTCCCCAGACTGTCTCGAAGGCACTGGTCTCTGGGGTTTGCCTGATGGGCTTACCTTGGCAACAGATTCCTCCTAACATACTCNGTACACATGTCCCTTGTCCCAGATTGGTGACAGCTGCCACTCTACACCAGCCCACCCTAGGGAGGGTGTTGGCATGTCTTGAAAGAGCCTCTGGGGCCACCGGAGTGCCTTTCTCCATGCCCTCTCAGGGTTTCACCAACTGGAAGGCAAGGGTACAGCCTTGGGTCTCTGCCTTGGAGGCCACCTCACGGGAACAACCCTGAGCCTGGCCCTCTATGCCAACTTCCATGCTCGACTAGAGGGAGCTGGTAGTCTTCCCAGAACCATGCGACTCACATGAGGGCAGCCTGGGTCAAAAAGACAGCTAGAAGGAACTGGGCTAGCCTGTGGAAAGGATGACTACCCAAGAGGTGAGGGACCTCCTAACATTGCACAACTAGATTTTTTTTTTTTCAACGAGAAGGGTCTTTCTCATGTAGCCCAGGCTGGTCTCAAATTCCTTATNTAACTGGACCTGATTCCCGATCCTCCTGTATACTAGGCAAACACACCACTGACTGAGCCACACCTCCTCAGCCCCTCAACTGGCTCANGTTTAGTTCAGTCGCTGATAACTATTTTTAAAAATTACATTTATTTATTATATGTGTGTGCAGTGCATATTGTGCGTGTGGAGGTCAGAGGATAACTTACAGAAGTCAGTTTTCCCCCTCCTGGGGATCAAACTCATGTCATCAGGCTTGGCAGCAAGCCACTGTAGCTGCTGAGCCATCTTGCTTGGGCCCTAACCTTTCAGACCTCAGGATATGCAATCATCAAGAGCTAAAGATCTTGGGACTACAAAGTTACATGACTTCCATCACCAAGGGACGCATCCAAGCGTCTCTGTCACTAATATGGCAGACGTTATGTTTTGTATTAGCATATATTAAATCCATAGTGATGAGTTTCATTAGGCCATTTTCTATGTATGTGTAATGCATTTTCACTAAAGTCACCCCAACACTGTCTCTTGTCCCCTGCCCACTCCTGTTGATCTCCCCATCTGATTCCCAACTGGTCCCTCTTCTATTTTCCCATCTCTTGTGTGTGTGACCCAGTGAGTTCAATTCNAGTTGTTTACAGGAGTCTGGTTATTTACCAGAGTGGAGGCAACCTACCAGTGGCTGCCCACTGAATGGAGTCTCTCTCCTTCCCCCCAGTAACTGTCCATGCTTATAAGTCCCTGGAGAGGGAGGGCTGGGGCCTTGTGAGTCCCTCCCACACCCTTGGTGGAAGGCCAGGGCTCGTGCAGGTGAGTTCAGAAGAGTAGCAGTCATGGTGTGCCTGGAAGGCAGCATCTCCGAGCCCTTTCTGCTGTCCCCTGTTCTTCCATCCTCTTCTGAGTCTGTTGATACGGTCGTCCTATTTTGGATGGAGCATTCAACAGGCAAAGGTTACCTTTGCAGGGAACCCAAGATATTAGACAACTTTTTAAGGTCAAGCTTCAGAGCTTTCATTCTGAGAGTCCTGTGGAGGGAGGATGTGCGTGTGTGTGTGTGTGAGTGTGTGTGTGTTTGTGTGTGTGCATGTGTGTGTGTGTATGTATGTGTGTGTGCATGTGTGTGTGTGCGTGTGTATGTGTGTGTGCATGTGTGTGTATGTGTGTGTGTATGTGTGTGTGTGCATGTGTGTGCATGCAACCGTAGGGTAGGGGATAGATGTTTGATGAGAATGGTGGATGAGTGGGTAGGCACAAGGAAGACAACAACAACAACAACAACAACAACAAAAGACACTGCTCCCACCAACTCCCTTCCCCGGAGTCCAGCTAGAGCCTGCCGGCATTGAATGGCCCCTGCTTTGGTACTGGCTTACAGCATCCTCAGCCTGGGTTGTGTTCTCTGAGCCTGGTGATACTGCATCCTGTGGTCCAAGCTTATCACAGCATCAATGGCTGTGATTGAAAGGAATTCTTTACAGCTGCAGCCTGTAGCCTGAGGCCCCAGAGCAGCCACAAGCTGGAAGCAAAAGCCTCCTGCCCCTCCCTGGCCATGGAAAATTTGAGCTAACCAACACGTGAGTTGGAGACAGTTGTAAATAATAAAGGACATGGGCAAGGATTTTTTTTTAATCTTAATTTATCTATCTTTCGTGTGTATGCATGTATGGTATGCATGTTTGGTTTAGTTTGGTTTTCTTGCAGATGGTGGGCACACACTTGACGTTGGGTACATGTGTGTTGATGTCAGGATTCTTCTGCAACTGTTTTTCACTTTGTGTATTAAGATAGGGTATCATTCCCTGGGAGCTGGGGAGATGGCTCACCAATTAAGAGCACTGATTGCTCTTCCAGAGGACCTGGGTTCAATTCTCAGCACCCACACAATGGCTCCTGACATCTGTTAACTCCAGTTCCAAGGGCTTCTGACGCCCTCTTCTGGCCTCCACAGGTACTGCACACACACAGTGCACAGAATTTCGTGCAGCAAAATGCCCACACATATAAAATAAAATAAAATAAAATAAAATAAAATAAAATAAAATAAAATAAAATAAAATAAAATGAAATGAAAACAAACACACCTTGAACCACACAGGGCACCAAACAGGGCACTCCACTTGAACCCAGATCTTGAGGGTTTGGCTAAGCCTCACTAGCCAACTTCCCCTGGAGACACCCCCTGTTTCTGCCTCCAGAGTTCTAGCTAGTATTCTCTCTGCCAAGTGCTGAGATTACAGACACATCCGCCACACCCAGGAATTAGAATCCATAATGTCACCTCCTATATACTGCCCCCAATGCCTTTGGCCGGAGAGTCTCTAATCACACCCCCCCCCATTTTCTGGTTAAGGAAACTGAGGCTCCGCAGAAGCAATCCTTTGATCACATGGCTGACAAGTGCCCCAGCCCTCTCAGAGAGCTCTTACCTAGCGCTCACTATCTCTCCCCTCCCATGTTCCTCCTGTAGTGGGAGTTACTAACCTGAGCTCGGCATGGTGGCTAGTGCCTGTAGTCCCACTCCTCAGGAAGCTGAGGCAGGAGGATCAAACATTTGAGGACAGTTTACAGTATGTAACAAGAGCCAGTGCTCTTTTTAACACAGGGTCTCCTGTGTTAAAAACCTCAGACTGACCTCGGACTCTCAGACTCTCTATAGTCCAGGATGGATTTGAACTCCTGATCCTTTTGCATCTGTCTCCCAAGCACTGGGATTCCAGGTTAGCGCCGCCCACCCCACCGGCTTATACAGTGCTGGTTAGCACACAGGGCAAGCACAATCCCCGCTGAGCCACACCCACAGTCCAAGACTGTGTCAAACAACAACAACATCAACAATAATAATTAAGAAGCTGGAGCCAAGTTTTGTGCCCCCATTTCCTAGCAGAGCTGGCTGGCTTATGCCCCTCCCAGCCTGGCCTGTGAGGGTGGGTCAGGGCCCCGCAGAAGCAAAATCAGGCGGACAGCTGGAGAACAATAGAAAAGAAAAGAACGGAAACCCTTTAGGAAGCCAACATGGGGAAGGAGGCCAGGCTACAGGGTGTCCCAGACGGGCTGGGTTCTGGGGTCTCTAGAACAAGGGGCACAGTGAGGACAAGGAGTGCCCAAGCTGGCCTCTGCCACACTGCAAACTCGAGTGAGGTTTGTCAGGGCTGCTTGAGACCCCGTGTCTGCAGCAGCAACAATGAACCTCCCCACCACATCCCAGGGAGCAAGCTCCCGTTGCCTGCACACCCAGAGCCCCCTGCCATCCCTTGCCGAAGTCCCAGTGCACATCTAGCGTTGTTAAGGGATGCTCTGTGCTGTGTCTGGTCTCTGGGACTGGGTATCTCTGCATCTCCATGGTTGCATCTCTGCATCATCATGCATCTCAGGGACTGGTTGGTGCCATGAGAGGATGTGTCTCCTCAGTTTCCCATGTGGCCTAGCATGCACAAAGACTCCGTTCTAGTCCCAGCTCTGCATTAGCCAGTCACAGCAGCACACATCCCAGCCTCCGGGAGGCAGAGGCAGGGAGGTCATGGGTTCAAAGCCAGCCTGAGCTATGAGACCCTATCCCAAAAAAACCAGACAGATAAAAGAGAGAAAGGGCCCCCGTGGTTTTTCTCTCTTCAAGACCCAACTAATTCTCCCAGACAAACCAGGCCAGTCCAAAAAGAGGCCACCAAAATAAGGGAGGATTGCGAAACTCACATCCAGGGAAAGAGGCCACTAGAAGTATCTTTCCAGGACAGAGGACCATGACACGCAGCCAGGCCTGTGGGTCATAGCCTGCCTGGGCTGGAACTATTTTTGTCTGGAGGGTGGGGGTGGGAGTCATGGTAGGAGTGGGGGCTGATGGAACTCTTTGTCTGACCCAAACACTTTCGCCCTTAAGCCGGGGGCTGCATGTGGTTCAAATTCATTGTCACCTAATTCAGCACTCGGGGTTCCATGCAGCCCCCCCCTTTCCCCTGCCCCAAGGAAAAGATGAAAACATACAGTGCTGGCAGGCGAGGTGGGTGTGAGGGGCTGTGACAAGCAGGCTGGCTGCCTTGACCTCATCTGCCCTCTGGCTGGCTGTCCCTCCATCTTCTTGGCTCCTTCCATCTCAGTCCCTGTGTCCCCAAAGGCAAGAAGAGACAGGCATCTGTCCAAGTCCCGGCAGGGCCGAGAAGGGACCCTGAGGCCACCAGCTTCTTCCTTTCTACCTTGGGACTTGAGGAAATGGGAAGTGGACATGCTCAGGTTTGTGTGCGGGAATGTCCGGGATCACATGTGGTGGTGTCACAAGTCACACATGGACCTGTTGGCATCATGGAGTCAAAGAAGATCCCCCCTCCCCTCCTCTCCCCTCCTTCCCTTCCTCTCCTCTCCTTTCCCTCTCCTCTTCTCTCCTCCCCTTCCTTCTCTTCATCTCTTCTCCTCTCCTCTTCCTCCCCCCTTCCCTTTCCTCCCCCTCCCTGACCCTCTTCTCCCCTTCCCTTCCCCTCCCTCTTCTCCCCTCCCCTCTCCTTTCTTCCCCTCCACTCTCCTCCCCTTCCCTTCCCCTCCCTCCTCTCCCCTCCCCTCCCCTTTCATTTACCTTTCCTTTTTAAAAAATGACTTCCTCATTATTTTATGTGCACCTGTATGTGCCTGAGTACTTTATGTGTACCACGTGTGTGCAAACATCTTCGGAGGCCAGAGGAGGGCGTCAGATCCTCTGGAACTGTAGCACCGGGTGGTTATGAGCTGCCCAGTGTGGGTGCTGGGAACCAAAGCTGCATCTTTTCCAGAGCTGTGAGCATCCAGCCCTCTCCTTCTCTTTCTCTTTGTTTTTTTGAGACGTCTCAATGACAGTTAAACATAACCTCCAACTTCTAATCCTCGTGCCTCCATCTCCCAAGAGCTGGGGGTATGGGTGTGCACCGTCGCATCCAGTATATATGGTGCTGGGAATCCAATCCAGGGCTTTGTGGGCGCAAGGCAAGCGCTCGACCAAGCTACATTCCCCAGCACTTTATCTCTCGAGACCTGGTCTCCAACTGTAGCTGGGACAGATGGCAAATTCCTGAAAACCTCTTTCTGCCTCAGCCTCCCAGGTGACCACAGGTTACCAGGCCCACTGCCAGGCTTTCTTTTATTATTATGGAGACAAAGTTGCACGCTATAGCCCAGACTGGCCTGGAATGGTCCATTCCTCTGCTTCCAATTCTTCAATGCTGGGATTTCCAATTCTTCAAAGCTGGGATTACGAGTGCCTGAAGGGCCAAAATTATTCTGCTTTTCACATTCGTTGGTTTACACCTGATGTTTGTCACCTAGGGGCAAGATTACTGAAGNTCAAATCAGAGAGGATCATGGGAAGGGCAGAAGAAAGGAGAACTCCCCAAGGGCACAGGAATCCATTTATCTATCTATCTATCTATCTATCTATCTATCTATCTATCTATCTATCTATCTATCTGTGTGTGTGCATATGTGTGTGTGTGTGTGTCTCATCTACATGTCTGTGCAGATGTGTGAAGCCTGAGGACATCAGGTGTTAAATGTACACCTGGGTCACATGACCAATCAGTCCCCGAGAGCCTCATTATCTGCCCTATACGACACTGGGACTGCAGACACGCCCTGGGTGCTGAATGGACACCTGGGTCACATGACCAATCAGTCCCCGAGAGCCTCGTTATCTGCCCTATACGACACTGGGACTGCAGACACGCCCTGGGCGCTGGGGATTTGAACTCGGGCCCTCAGACTTGGACAGTGATCTTACTTGCTGGGCCATCTTCCTAACCCTGACCATTAGCATTTTAGTCAGCCCTGGATGGGGATGGGAACTGAGGATGCGGCTAGGTTGGTGGAGTGCTTGCCTACCACAGATGGAGTCCTGCCTGGGTTCCCTTCTCATCACCACATAAACTGGATGCAGAGGAGACTACGAAGCTCAAGGCATCCTTGGCTACGTTGAATATTCCAGGCCTGGGCTATCAGAGACTCTGGCTCATGGGTGTGCCTCTGTGTGTGCGTGCATGCACGTTTGTGTTTGCATGTGTATGTGCACACGTGTGTGCGTGCATGTGTGTGTGTGCGTGTGTGCGTGTGTGTGTGCGTGCGCGCACATGGCATGACACATGGGGATAGATACCTACAGCTTTGTAAGCTACTGACTAAACATGAATGTCATCTCTGGAGACAGACACTGGATGCCCCATTCTCAGACAACTTCGCTCTCGTGTGCGTTCATCTATGGGATCCTTAGCCAATAGAAGTTTGGCATTTCTCAGGAGGAATCAGCTGGGGACAGACAAGAGCCCTCCAAGTCCACATACACACGTCTGTCTCCATCCCCCGCTACCCCCTCCTTCCACTGTAGGTCTTTCCAGGACAGGGTGGGACTGGTCCACCCAGGGTCTCCAGTGCCCAGCTGGGTCCAAGGGTGCAGAATGCTTGTTGAATGAATTAATGCATTTTTCAAGTCAAGTTAAAGTGCTATTTTTATGGTTTGTAGGCCAGATTAACCCAGGGCCATGATTTTCTAGATAAATATTGGCAATCCAGCTGCAGCATATTTTCTATTGAGACCGACTTCTCTCCCTCATCTTTCTCCCTCCATCTCTGTCTCTCTCACCCATCGTTGTCTCCTCCATTTCTATCTTTGTCTCTCCATTTCTGCAGCTCTCTCTCTCTCTCTCTCTCTCTCTCTCTCTCTCTCTCTCTCTCTCTCCCATTAGAGTGACCTTGAATTTACTCTGTAGCCCAGGCTGGCCTGGAACTTGTTATCCTCTGGCCTCAGTCTCCCCAGTGCTGAGATGACAAGGACCCCATTCCGTATTGTCCAGGTATACGAAGCAGGTCCACAGCAAGAGAGGCCATCCCTGAACTCTCCTTTCTCCCGTGTTAGGGTGCTGTGGCTGCCATGTGCTCGGGTGACCCTCTGCTGGGCTGTCCCATCCAGCAAGCAGACAGAGGCAGCCGCAGGGTGGGGTGCCCGGAGGTGGCTTTCCTGGGCAGGGTCACAGTTCCTGGAGCTGCAGAGCTGTTTGGGCGCAAACATTTCCCTGTATTGTCCCGTTTCCCAAGACAGCCAAGCGAGCAGCGGGAGGAGGGGGTTGTGGCTGGCTTTCTCTGCCCTCCACCTCTCACGAGGACAAAAGCCTCCTCCTCGCTGGCAGCTGCAGGTTCTCGGGGCTGCAGAGAGACCGAGAAGATGGAGTCGGTCCACACAGAGTTGAGAGCTGAGGCGCTCCTGTGGACATGAGTGCACCTGCGCATTCAAGTCAGTACCCGACAGGGTCTCCAAGAGGATGACAGCAGGGTGTCCATGTGGAGTCCTTGTGTCTCTTCAAGTCCCCTATCTCTGCCTCGGACCCTTCAGGAAGGGGCTTCCCTGGCCTTTCTTTCTCATCCCGGAACTCTGGAAAGCTGCTCTGTGTTCTGGGCGTGTGCTCACGGACCTTCTTTGGGGAGAAAACACTAGATGTAATTAGCGTTGTATCAGACACATACCTGGCATGCAGGACTTCTCAGACTTTGAATGTTCATAGAGATTTTAACCTTCTAAGAAAGAGTCCTTGGCATCGGAGTCATTTTCCCTTCAGGGACTCCCCCCGCCCCTCTTTTCAAGACAGGCAGGATGATACTATAGACTGAGCAGGCGCCTCAAGGATTGCCGGATGTGACATAGCAACTCGTCTAGCAACCGCGATGGCTTTGAACTAGGTTGATGCTTTTTGGTTTTGTCATTGTCACGGGTTGCCTTTGTTTTTGTCTATGCGTTAGACTTGGCTCTGCTGCGTAGCCCACGCTTGGGATCTTCCTGGTTCAGCCTCCCCAGGGTTAAGATCACACCCCGGCTACGTGCTTCTCTTTCGTGAACGGAAAATTATACTTCCATCATTGGACAGAGTCGGCCGCACAAGCTTTCCTGAAAACCTTGTAGTGAGGTTGTCTGGCCAGGCAGTGCATCTTCTTCCCGGATCCTGAAAGGAGTTGGGTCAGCTGGTTGATGGGACAAGGAGATGACACAGACACAAGTCACAATCGAACCACATGTAGCCAAGGTTGGAGGAGACCCAGGCAGCTGGGAAAGCCGAGGCTGCTTCTGTCATCAGCTGACTTGATGTTCCCAGCTTCAGGTGGCATCTGATTCTAAGGAGAGACTTTGGGATGAGTTCATGGAACTCAGAGCATGCACAGGCTGGAGCTGGTGGCACAGGGTTTTCATCCCAGCTCTGAAGGAAGCTGAGGCATTAGTATGACAGGTTTGAGGTCAGCTGGGTCGTAGACAGAATTCAAGGTTGTCTAGGACAACTTGAGACCTTGTCTCAAAATAGTTAGAAAAGTGGCTGGGTCTACAGATTAGTGGTAGAGCCCCTGCCTAGAATCCCCCAGTGAGGGGCAGCTTTCCACATCCTACTATGGTGTCCTTGAACCACACTCTCAGGTTAGAGACGCTGGGTACCAATTTGGGTTTCATTAAGGGAGTTTTCTATTGAAAAGGATTTTTTTTCCTTGCTTGTTTTTATTTTGGAGACAGGGTTTCAAAATGCAGCTTAGGCTGGTCTTGAACTGTGTGACCTTCCTGCTGGTATAATAGTCATGCCCCATCATGCCTCGCTTCCACAGAGGATTTATAAACAAGTTAGTTTAGTGCTCATCGGGCTGCCATTCAAGCTGGTATCCCAGTTCAACTGACAAATTCAGCTTTTCACACAAGCCCCTCTTGTCTGTTCTTCCTTGGCAAGGGTCGTCCCTGTGTACTAGAGACCCTCCTGCCTCATGTAGGACTCTGAAGGATCTTCCCTCTCAGACCTTCCCTACACCTTAGCACCAACTGGGTATGTGGGAACCATTTGACTGGAGCCTGAGACAATAGCCAGGAGGCCTTCCTGTCTGTCCCTGTCCCTGTCCCTGTCCCTGTCCCTGTCCCCCTCCCCCTCC
>NC_034612.1:19839274-19844088 GCF_900095145.1 Mus pahari
TCCACCTTTTTTTTTTTTTTTTGAGGCAGGGTCTCTCACTAGCCTGGAGCTCATCAAATAGGTTAGTTAAGCTAGCCTGCAAAGCCCTCAAGAATCCATCTGCACATACCTCTCTAGTGCTGAGATTATAAATTCACAGCTTTTGTTTTTGTTTTTGTTTTGGGTTTTGGTTTTTTGGTTTTTTGAGACAGGGTTTCTCTGTATAGCCCTGGCTGTCCTGGAACTCACTCTGTAGACCAGGCTGGCCTCGAACTCCAGAAATCCCCCTGCCTCTGCGTCCCGAGTGCTGGGATCAAAGACGTGTGCCACCACGCCCGGCTAAATTCACAGCTTTTAAAACACAACAACAACAACAACAACAACAACAACAAGCCTTGGTGTGGTGCCACATGCTTTTAATCTCAGCACTCAGGAGGCAAAGGAAGACAGGTCTCTGAGTTCGAGGCCAGTCTGGTCTATCAGAGTGAGTTCCAGAACAGCAAGGACTACACAGAGAAACTATGTCTTGAAAAACCAAAAATTCATGACGACAACAACAACAACAACAACATCAATCCCCCTCCTGAACAACAACAAAAATAAAGTGGGTGCTAGGACTCAAACCCAGGTCCTTCTGCTACACATCAGACACATCGCAACCTGAGGTCGCCCTCTCCAGATCCGCTCTTGAAGCGCACACAGTCATTCATGACCTGACATTTCTATCAGTGCTGGCTAGGTTGAGCAAATTGTATTTAGGTTAGTAATCCCTAAACTTGAACTTGAGTGTGTCTCAGATTCCCTTGAAGGTTTATTAAATAGGTTTTGATCCAGTTGGAGTGGAATAGGTCTTGAGGACACACACACCCCCACACGACACACACAGCCCAATTGGATGACTAAGTACTCATTGCTAAAATCATATACATACAAACAACATCACCCAGACTAAGCAGCTCATAATTATCTATTTATCTAACAGCAAATAAGGAAAAGGAGCCTGGAGGCTATCAATTTGAGAGAGGGCAAAGGTGACTGGGGAAGGGGGCTGGAGGCAGGCAAATACTTGTCTGAGTTACTGTTCCATTGCTGTGGGGAGACAGCAGGGCCAAGGCAACTCATTAAAATAAAAGGTATTGACCTAGGGCTCGCTTACAGTGTCAGAGGCTTAGTCCGCCATAGTCATGGTGGCGAGCCATCAGGCATGGCGCTAGAGCAGTAGCTGAGAGCTTTGCATCCTGAGACGCAGGGAGCAGGCAGAAAGGGATGGATACTGGGCCTGGTGTGTGCTTCAGAAATCTCAGGGCCCACTCTAGTGACACACTTCCTCCAAAAAGGTCACCACGCCGATCCCACCTAGTTCCTACCTCCTAATTGTTCTAATCCTTCTCAAACAGTTCCATTCCCTAGTGACTAAGCATTCAGATATATGAGCCTATGGGGGTCATTCTCGTTCAAACCAACAAGATAATGTAATTACATTTAATTTCAAAAATTTTTCAAAAGGACAGTATCTTCAATATGATGCAATTTCTAAATTAAAAAAAAAAAAAAAGAATTTCCTTTCCCTTCCTCATCCTTCCCCATCCCCTACATTCTCTTCCCCTCTTCTCTTTTAGTCTACGAACTTTCCATTGTCCTGGTTCAACCTCCCAGGTCCCTTTACAGACCTGCATCATTTACTGACCCCTGTGTGTGTGTGTGTGTGTGTGTGTGTGTGTGTGCATACATCTGTGAGTGGGTCCATTTGCCTTTGTAAGCACATATGGAGCCCAGAGGTTGACACCGGAATGTCTTCCTCAGTTGACATTTCCACCTTTAAAAAAAGAATTGGCATTACTTTAAATCATATGTGTGGGGTAGGTGCAAACGAAGGCAGTGCCCTAAGAGGTCAGAGATGCAGGGTCCTTTGTGAGCCAGTCAACTGTAATGCTGGGAGCAAACTTGGACCCTCTGCAAGAATAATATACTCTCTTAACCGCCGAGTCACCTCACCAACCCACTATCTTACATTTTTGAGACAGTCTCTTAGTGAACCTGAAGTCCATTGTTTTGGCTAGTCTGGCTGGCTAGTAATTCACATGTCTCTGGGTTCCAGCTTAGGGGTGACAGACACCCCAGGTCACAGCCAACGTTTCATGTGGGTGCTGGGGATACAAACCTAGGTCATCATGCTTTACCCACTGAGCTATCCCCTCCAGTCCCCAGGCTTTCTATTTTGGAGACACAGTCTTGCTATGTAGTTCAGACGAGCCTCCAGCTGGGCCTCCTGAGTGCTGGGATTCCAGATGTGAGCCACCATGCCCAGCCAGCGTCGATGTGCCTTTTAAAGCAAGCATCTAGGGGACATTGGTGTTGTGGGTCCTGGAGACCACACCTTGAGAGTGAGAGGTATTAGCTATGCTCAGCATTGAGCATCCACATTGAACCCAAAGCTTTGATTCGCAGGAGAAACCTACAAAGAGCGAGGCTTGTGGAAGGACTTGGAACATGAGGTTAAGAGGGGCCATGCTGCAAGAGGCAGAACCAGGTTCACAGAGCCAGTTGGACGCCAAGGAGGTTAAGTGCTGTCTTTTTCCTGATCCAGGCTGGGGGGTGTGGTGGGGCGCAGGCAGACATGAAGGTCTGGGACAGATGGGAGACAGGCAGGCCTGGGGAAGTCTGGAGCCATGCTGAGACTGGGCCAGAGCCCAGTGCACCTGACCCCGGGGGCTGGGAACAATGGCCAGGCCGGTACTGCCTGGCTGGCTGCCTTAGGACATGTGGGTTCTGTCTTCCCAAGTTCTCCCTGGCTCTCTCTCTCTCTCCGGCGCCCATCCCCAGTCACTGGCCCCTGGACAAACGCTTTCCCACAGGCTGATTTCTTCTTAGTGACTGTGAGCATACACCCTCACAGTGAGGCAGGAAGCATGGACCAGGGGCCAGGGTGATGTTCAAGAATGGGGGCACTGCATGAGGCTCCCGGGCGCCCTGGACTCTTGAGGGTATTTGAGAGGACTCAGAGTCACCTGGTCCCTTGTCTCCTATGCTATGGGGACTCCTCCTCCATGTGACCTTGAATAGCCACAACAGCCAGGCACCTGCGGAGTGCTGCCCCTGTTCTCATGGAGGTGTTGACAGGGTATTAGGTTTTCCCCGGGTCCAATCTTGGGTAGGTTTTCCCTCTGCATGGAGTCTGTCCCCTTTGCCTGTAGAGCTGATGTAGGGGGATGTAAGTGTTCCTTGTCTAGCCAGGACATCTCTGCCTGGCCCCTCTCCTACCATCTAAAACAGAAGCAGGAAGGCTGCTAGCATCCCAGCCCCACAGACCTGGGTTTTATTTGGTAGCTGAACAGGGTCTTGTTATGACCTCCAAACTTCTGATCTTCCTGCTTGAGTTTCCCGAGTGCTGGTAGCGGCATGCCTGTCCGTGCCCAGCTTCCTAACCTGCAGGCCGAGAGGGGTGGGGCTGGCCAGGGACACACAGTTTGCCAGTGGCCTGACTCTCCCTCCTAGGACCTGAGTGGTTCTACCATCCCGAGAAACAGCCACTCACCTGGCAGCAAAGGACTTAGGATTTGTGTCCTCTGTTCCCACGTTGCCAGTGCCCCCTGCCCTTTGAGATAGGGTCCCACATAGCCTAGGCTAGCCTTAAATTTGATATGTAGCTAACAAATGTTTAATACAAACCATGTGTTTCTTTCATGTTGGGTCCTCCCTCTAAAACAGTGTTGTGCCTCTTACAGGCACGCTGGGGGTCGCTCCCCAGATCAGCCAGAGTACAGCAGAACGGCTGGAACACAGCGTCCTCGGACCGCCCACTGTCAACGCCCACTCGTCGCCCGGACCAACCACCAATGTCGTCACGCCTACTCGATTGGACCTGCCTTCTGGACACAGCTCCGCGGAGGACCGGACTGCACGCCATTCTGCCATTCCGCCATTGGGACATGGACCAATAAGCCATGCAGCTCTGAGAGAGACACTCAGCAGAGACAATGGACAATGGGGCACGTGGGAGAGGGTTGGGTTCTCCCGCGTGTAATCAATAAATCATAATAATCTTTCTTGCAGGTCATCTTATTTCAGGAAGATTAGCTCTGCAGTACGAACCCACCCCAAGGTGTGTTCTGCCCACGCAGGCAGGCGTCGGTCTGCGTGCAGGCAGAAACACTACACTTTCACATAAAATTAACCAGTAAATTCTTTTTAAAGCGATTTATTTAGTTTTAGGAGTATGACTGTTTTGCCAGCACATATCTATATGCCCAGTGCCAGTGGAGGTCAGAATTGGGCATCAGGGGCCCTGGAAGTGGAGTTAGGATGGCTGTGGGCTGCCATGTAGATGCTGGTCACTGACCTGGGTTCTGTGCAAGAGCAGCATGTGCTACAAAGCACGGAGCCATCCCGTCAGTCTCACCATTTATTTATTTGTTTAGTTTTGAATCAGGGCCTCACCATCTCACTCTTCAGCCTTGGCTGTCCTGGAACTCACTCTATAAACCAGGACAGCTTCAAACTCAGGAATCTGCCTGCCTGACTCCTCAGTGCTGAGGTTAAAGGTGTGCGCCACCATACCTAGCCTACAGTAAAAAATATTATTATTATTTTTATTAATTAATTTATTTCGTTTGAGACAGGGTCTCACTATGTAGCCCTGGATGTCCTGGAACTCTCTATGTAGACCAGGTTGGCCTCAAGTTCTTGTTGATTCAACTGACTCTGCCTCTTCAGTACTGGGATTAAAGATGTGTTCCACTATACCCAGCTTAAAATTATTTTTATTTGTTATTATTCTCTCTCTCTCTCTCTCTCTCTCTCTCTCTCTCTCTCTCTCTCTCTCTCTCTCTCTCTCT
>NC_034612.1:19844645-19858432 GCF_900095145.1 Mus pahari
AGGAGGAGGAGGAGGAGGAGGAGGAGAAGGAGAAGGAGGAGGAGAAAGAAGGAGAAGAAGGAGAAGAAGAAATTAGATGTCCTGACACTGAAGGCCAATCTTGCTCCAAGAAACTCAATGCCCTGATCGACAGGAAGTAGTCTAATGATAACATCTCCCTCTTTCCCCTCTATCCTTTCTTCTCTCCTATCTAGTATTAGGGGCTTGAAAGGGTGAGAAAAAAAGGAACCCACAAAGTAGCCAAAGCCTGGCTAAGTGTTCTCTTCAACTGATCAAACCGAGGCTGCCAGGTTTGCTGGTGAACTCCTCTACCCACTGAGTCACCTGCCTGCCAGGCTACAGTCGTGGGTCTGCCATGCACAACTTCCAGGTCTTCCTTGGTCCCTGTGAGCTGGGTCAAGGCCCTGTCTTGGAGTCAAATTCAGTCTGGGGCTGGGATGAGGATCAGGGTTTAGTCTGACAATGGGATTAGAGCTGTTCTGTTGGGTTCTGGGTTTGGCCTGTCTTTTCAGGACAGAGTAGAGTTGGAATTCAGTCTGAAAATGGGCTCTAGGATTGCCTAGGGCAAGAGATAGGCTCAGTCTAATGTCTTAACATCAGACACAGTTGGGGCCGGAGTTAGAGGTCTGGGGTTGGTATCAAGGCTTAGATTAGATTGGGGCTCAGTGTGGGACCATGCCTGGAGTTTAGTTTTGGTTTTAAGGCAAATTAAAGTCAGGATTCAGCCTAGGGTGTTAGGCTTTTTGTCTGTGGTCAAGCTTAGACTTAATTTTGGTCAAGGCTAGAAAGTCTATGTCAAGAATCAGGCTGGGTCAAGATCAGATCTAGGCTAGAGTCAAGGACAGATGCAGCCTTAGGTGGTGAGCCCCCATTGATAGTGCTCTTTGCCTGGCATTATATGTGAGTTAAGTCTGGTGGACGTGTTGGGCTCACTGGGGATATGGGCTAAGGCTCAGACTGTGTCCAAACAGGCACTCAGTCTAAAGAGCTGATCGAGTAGGTACATACTGAAGGGGGTCCCTGTGGTCTCCCACACATCTGTGTCTGATCCCCAGCCCACAACCCACTGTTCCCTGACTCCCAAAGCTTAAGGGGTCAGAGGCAAGAGGAGGGATATAACTGGGTTCGGTGGCTAGAGAAGCAGACCAGATTTCTTCTTCGCACTCTCTCCTGCCTTCCGTTTCCTAGTCTGAGAATCTCAGGGTTTGGGGATTGGCCGGGCCCTAGAAACCTGGAATAGTTGCTCGATCAGCTTGAGGACTAGGGGCTTGGGGATGTGGCTCAGTTGTCACAGTGTCTGCTCTGCGTGTAGTTCCATCTTTAGTACTGTATGAACGGGACACGGCGACACATGCCTGTAACTGTACACAGCTACAGTTACACGTTATAAGTACACAGCACTTGAAGAACAACATCCAAGGTTGTCCCCTGGCCTTCAGAAGCACCTGAACACACATGACACACCAAATCTGGCTGGGTGGGCTCTGGAGTTGGAATCAAGAGAATCAGAAGTTCAAGTCTATCCTCAGCTATGTAGGAAGACCCAGGCCAGCCTAGGCTACATGAGACCCTGTCTCAAAAAGAAAACAAACAACGCCCCAAAACCAAAAAAGGATTAGAGACTAGAGGGAAGTTAGAGACCACACCAGAACCAGTGACTTGGAGAGAGTTGACTGAGGATGGGCATGGAGGAGGGGCGTTAGGACAAACCTTCCTGAGAGAGTCACAGAGACATCTACTGTCCCTTGGCAGCTAAGGGACCTTCGAGTTGGGGCTTGGAGGTGTGACTTGGAAAGGGGTCATTTCGAGCACTTTGTGCAAGCCTCGAGATGTCCCCAGCCTCTGTCCTGACATCTGTGCAACCCTCGGGGTCCCTGAACACACCAAGCAGGAACAAGTCAGACGAGCTGATGGCACTTGGTTCTGACTCTCTGCCCACCCTCTCTCAGCTCAGCTCCCTAATCTGCCCCCCACCCCACCCCCGCCTTCTGTCAAAGCCGCAGACACAGAAGACAAACCCTTATTGACGTCAGGGGAAGCGCCCACAGGGCCTCAGTCTCTCCCAGAAATTTGGCTCTGGTGCCCACGCTTCGGATGTCTGTGGTTTTGAAAAGGTAAAAATAGGCCACAGACTTGATTCTGTTTCTAAACCTGGCTAGGGGGTCGGGAGATGGCTCAGTTGGTAAACGGCTTGCCTTGCATGCATGAGGACCTGAGTTCAATCCCTAAACTAGATGGTATATGTAATCCCAGGCTTGGAGGTGCATGATTCTAAGCTCAGTGACGGGAAAGCAGAGACAGGGGCTTCCTGGGGCTTCCTGGCCAGCCAGCTAGAACTACTTGGTAAAGCTCCAGCCCAGAGAGACCTGGCCTCAAAAATAGATGCACAGTGCTTGAAGAACAACATCCAAGGTTTGTCCTCTGGCCTCCAGATGCACCTGGACACACATGACACACCAAATCTGGCTGGGTGGGCTCTGGGGTTTCAGGGTCTCCTACCTCCCATTTTCTTGCAGACCCTTTTTTCTATCTTCTTGCTGCCCTGGAAATTCCTCACCTGGGTCTTCCCCCAGGTCCTTCCTTTCTCCTCTGTGACCTATGACACGGTACACGGTCTGGCACATAGTCAATGATCGGTTAAACATCTGTGGGTGAGAGTGACTGGATTGTCTTTCCCCCCCAGATTTTCTGTCTCTGCCGCTCATGTAATACCTTCCCTTCCCGTGGACATCTGAATCACAAATTTCTTTGCAAGTATGTATGTGTTCAAGTGGATGTTTGGCTACACATGTGCACATGAAAGCCGGAGATAACACTGGCTGCCTATCCTCAGAAGACGTATGCCACCTTGTTTTGGAAAGCAGAGTCTCTCAATGAACCTGGAGCTCAATGATTCCTCTAGGCTGTCTGTCTGGGGGGAACCCCAGGGATGCTTGCATCTCAGTGTCCCCCAGTGCTGGGATTACAAGCCCACACCACCAAGCCTGGTCTTTTCACATGTGTTGCGGGGGATTGAACTCAAGGCAAGCGTTCTCCATCCCCACCCAGTCCCGAGTCATTGATTTCTGTGAGTCTGTGTTTTTTTTTTCCCTTCCCTTGTTACTGATGAAGAGGCTGAGAGGAGCTCAGGGAGCCAGATGACGCTGCTCCTGGATGTGCTGACTGTCGGTGATGAACTCGGTCAACGTGACCTGGTCCAGCCACAGTGCGGATGGACTCTTCGTCCGTGAAGAGGGCTTCAGTCATCAAGTTTGACCAGGGTCAGCGCACGGTCAGCAAGCGTGTCTTTCCTCCTCCTCCTCCTCCTCCTCCTCCTCCTCCTTCTTCCATTTTTAGTGTTTAGGATTTATTTATGTTTATGGGTGTTTTGTCTACATGTACGTCTGCAGACTAGGAGAGGACACAGGTCCCATAGGACTAGAGTTGCATGGCTGGGAGAACCCTGTGGGTACCAAGAATTGAACCCAGGACCTCCACAAGAGCAGCCGGTGCTCTTAATACCTTGAACCATCTCTCCAGCCCCTTGCCTTGCTTCTTGGTGCTACCTCTGAGGACCAACCTCCTCTCTTGCCCTCAAGGGACCTATAGCTGTCTAGGATGGATGGGGAGAAAAACATTGAGCCACTCTTCTTGTTTGGAGCCTATGTAAGTATGTGTGTATATGTGTGTATGCATATGTATGTATGTATGTATGTATGTATGTATGTATGTATGTATCTATCTATCTATCTATCTATCTATCTATCTATCTAATCTATGGTCTTGTGTAGCCCAGTCTGGCTTCAGACTTGCTGAGTCACTGGGAGTGACTTTGGATTCTCACTCTTCCTTGCTTCTGCTTCCAGAGTGCTGGGATTATTGGCATGTGCCACCACGCCCCGCTTGTGTGGTGTTGGGACCGAACATGGGAATTTATGCATGTTAGGCAAGTATTCCACATTCTAGCCTTTCACCCCGAGCCTTCTAAAGCTCTGCTGGGACACATGGCTTCACCACCCCCTGTCTGGACTCTGTGTCTCTGACTGTGACGTCCTGTCATTATGGACTGTGATCTGACACGGACTGTTCTGCAAGCTATCACCACTGTCCGCGCACACCCATGCTCCCTCTCCCACGCTCCTTCCTCCCTGTCCATCCACGGCTCCTCCAGCCTCTGCCAGCACAACTGTGTCTGTAGCTTTCTCCCAGCCCCTCCGCAGATGCCACATCCATACTCAGCTAGCAGCAATGAGCCTGCTGCCCCAGGATGCCCTCAACCTCCCTATGTGGATCGAGGATGACCGGAAACCTCTGCTCCTCCTGCCTCTACCTCTCATGTGCTGGGATTACAGGCATGTACCTCTTTGTATATGGTCAAGAGGATGGAACCTAGGGTTCATGAATACTAGGCAGGCTCTGCCAGCACAGCCACGACTCCAGCCCTCGGGCTCACTTTCCAGCTTGATCCTGTCTCAGAGTCCCCAGGTGGTGCGATGACTGGTGGATGTGAGCCGCCTACTTGGCTGTACTTTTCCTTTTGTTGATCTAGTGCTGTCCCTCCCTAGAGTCACTGCCTCTTCAGTGAGGCTTGGGGTTAGGGTTAGAGAGGAGTTGCCTCTTGGGAAGAACATCGCTTCCAGGAAGCAATCAGGATTTTTCCCCACATCAAGCCCCACAGGCCAGAAATACCAGCTACTGGTTTTATTTTGGTTTTTTTTCTTGCCTTCCTTCCTTCCTTCCTTCCTTCCTTCCTTCCTTCCTTCCTTCCTTCCTTCCTTCCTTCCTTCTTTCCTCCTTTCCTCCCTCCCTCCCTCCCTCTTTCTCTTTTCCCTCCTTCCCTCCCTCCTTCCCTCCCTCCCTCCTTCCCTCCCTCCCTCCTTCCTTCCTCTATTATGTTTGAGCATCAGCTGGTCTTCTGAGTGCCATTGTTAGAGGTCTGATGCGGAATTACGTCTCCATCCTGGCTTTTCCGGATGAGCCCTAGCCAATTCTGGGTCCAGTTTATGAACATGGAGAATAAAGGCATTGAACTTGACTTCCTTCCTTCTCTCCCTTCCTTCCTTGCTGTGCGTGCAGTGCATGTGTCTGTATCCACGTGTGTGTGTGTGTGTGTGTGTGTGTGTGTGTGTGTGTGTGTGTGTGCAGGCCAGGGCCAGAGGTTGGCATCAGATGTCTTCTTCAGTGGCTTGCCCCTTTAATTTTATTAGCATTATTCTGTGTGATGGGTGTTTTGTCTGCATGTATGTCTATGTATCGTGTGTGTGTGTGCAGTGCCTGTGGAAGTCAGAAGAGGGCATAAGAGCCCCTGGGACTGGAGTTACAGATTGTGAACTACCATGTGGGTGCTGGGAATCCAACCCAGGACGTCTGGAAAAGCAGCCAGTGTTCTTACCTGCTAAGCTATCTCTCCAGCCCAGTCCACTTATTATGATTATGATTATGATTATATGTTCTCCTGGAACTTGTTCTGTAGACCAGGCTGGCCTTGAACTCACAGAGATCCGCCAGCCTCTGCCTCCCGAGTGCTGAGACTAAAATTATGCGCTGCCACTGCCACTGCCACCAGCACCCACTTTCTACACCTTCATTTCTGACAAGGTTTCTTGCTGAACTTGGGCCAGCTCATGAATCCAACTGCGCTGACTGATGACTCAGCCCCACGGATCTTCTGTCTCTACAACCCCAGTGCTGGGGTTATAGCTGCACATGACCACACGTGGCTTTTTCACAGTGTCCTCATGCTGCCGAGGCAACAAGTCACTTTACTGATGGAGCCATCTTCCTGGCTCCTCTTTCTCTCTTCTTCCCTGTATCCTTCCTTCAGTTTTTTTCTTTCCAGAGTCTCACTCTGTAGGCCAGCCTGGTCTTGAACTCATGGCCACGGACTTCCAGGTACTGATGTGAGTCGCCATATCTGGTTAAACGCGATAGTTTTTTTTTGAAATACCACTGTCAGTCCAGACAGACTCGCTGAGCCCAGCATCTTTCTCAGTGGCCCCTAGTTGTCAGCACAGAGTGTATGTAACAGAAAGAAAGAATCCAGGAACAGAAGAACAGCGGTCCTGAGTGAGAATTCTGCATCAGAGTGCCGTGACTATTTGGTGTCAAGCAAACCCTGTTATGAGCCTCAGTTACCACCTACCAAGTTGGGGGAACAGCCCAACCTGGCTCTCCCCTTGTGCTGTTCAATATAATCTACCTTGGCCGCTGCCAACCAAGTGGATGCTCTGAACCAACTGCTCACAGCACCACACACAGCACCAGGCCTGGTCCGATGACCACGTGTGGCGTCCTGCCTAGGGAACGTGGCAGGTGTCTGGACGCCACGTCCCCAGGCGACTTGTGTGGGCAGAGTTCCCAGCAGTTGATGCTGTGTTCCCAGCCGGTCCCACTGTCGGCTGGGACAGCCCCTGAGCCTTGGAGGAGGTCGTAACACCTCCCTTTACTGATGGTGTGTGTGTGTGTGTGTGTGTGTGTGTGTGTGTGTGTGTGTGTCTGTGTGTCTGTGTGTGTCTGTGTGTGAGGGGTGGGGGGAAGACCGGTTGGCACCATCCCAGCCTGGCTGGCCTCTTTCCCCATGTTTTGTTCGAAGAGTGTGGAATGTCCTGGGACACAGAGCTCTGCTCCCTGGGGGAGACACTGGTGCCATCGCCTTGATCTCATTGCTGGACAGGTTTTCTCCTTCATTCCAACTCCGGGACTCGGCAGGCTCCCAGCTCCCAGCCTCTGCCAGGCCCAGATCGGCTGTGTCTGTCTGTCCTGCCTCTGGCAGCCACAAGCTTGCAGCTGGGAGCGGAGGGCTTCCTGGGGGTGGGGGTGGGGGTGTTCCTCCAGCCAGGGCTGCGTGGGCCCTAGGCAAGCCTTTTCAAACTGGACCAACCTTTCCCCAGCTGCCCCTCATCACAAGCTCCTATGAATGTGACCCCCCCCAACTCATTCCTTTCACCCTACCAGCCCTCCCCCCCTCCCATTCTGGGGGTCTGAGGTCTTCGGGAAACCATGTTCTCAGGACCTTGGAGACTTGGGACAGGCTAGCGTTTGCCAGCTGCCCTCATTTCTGCTCTTTAGTGGGACAGACTGCACAGGGTGGGGCCTCTGCTCAGCGTGTGGTAGAACTGGTGTCCAAGTCACACAATGATCTTTGCACGTGCATGCCTTGTGCTTCCCCCCCATCCCCCCCAAGCTTAAAATATCTCCTGACTTTGGGGGTGACTTGTGGGGCTCACTAATTACATCACAGTATCAGGAGGGACAGCCTATGAGAACACCAGGAAACAGCCGGGCTCACCTGGTTCATTGTGTGTGTGTGTCATTGTGTGTGTGTGTGTGTCTGTGTGTGTGTGTGTGTGTGTGTGTGTGTGACTATGATTGTGTTTTTGAGACAGGGTCTCATTTAACAGAGGCCGGCCTTTGAGCCTGCTACGTGACCAAAGATGGCCTTGAACTCCTGATCCTCTTGCCTGTAGTTCCAGTGCTAGAATGAGAGGTGTGTGCCCCGTGCCTAATTAATTTTCACCTTTTCTAGTTATTGTCTTTGAGAAAAGGTCTCAGGTAGCTCAGATGAGCTTCCAATTCACTACGTAGTCCAGGCTGACCTTGAACTCCTGACCCTTCTGTCTCCACTTCCCAAGCACTCCCACAGGGTGCTCTCATCTGGTCAATTTAAACCTGTGGTATACTGTCTTGTGGGGGTGGGGCAAGACTCTGCACCCCACCTTGGGGTCCACCTGGCTGGAGAAAGGGAAGACAGTACCAGAATTGTGGTCAGAGATGTAGACACATATGTGTGTGTAGATGCTGACCTAATACATGTGTGAGTTCTGGAAGAACCCTGTCCTTACCTGGCCAGTTCTCTACCTGACTGTCCTGCATGGGTGCGAGTGAACCGTGCTGGCATCATATCCCACCTGGCTGGAATGCCCCACTGGGTCTATTTTTAACTGTAGCGTGATGAGGATACCTCCTTGGGTGGTAGTGGAGGTGGGTGGGACCACAGCTCAGGATGGTCCCCTGTGGCCGGTCCTCTTGGGAAATTCCCGCCTAGATGTAGGTCAGGTTCCGCCCCAGGCTTGGGCAGACTCTCTTCTTTCCACTTGGTTAATGAGAAGCCTAAATAAGTCCGTCTTTCTGGAAGCTTCCTATCTCCCCCCCCCCACTCCCAGTACCCCTGGCAGTCTGGCTGGGGCTGTTAATATTCCCTGTGTTTATGACCCCTTGGCCCCGAGACAGACTCCTTTCTGTAGCTATTGAAATTAATTTTGTGAATCATGAAGAAGGGGGGGGGGGTGGCTTGTTAGAAACCAAGATGATGACATCTTTTTCTTCCCCTGCGGTGGGTCCCACTGGCCAGTTCGAGAAAACAGCCTGTGTTCAGTCCAGCCTGGGGCTGCTTGCCTAGGCTTGGGTACTGTCTCATGCATTTGCTATGTGTTCTCTCCCCCAGGAGGGGGCTGGCCACAGTTTGGATGATTCAGGTCTCCTGACACCTACATCAGTGTCAGTGGGAACCAAAGCCCTGGGCTCCGTGACCTCCTGGCCCATGGCCCCATGCCGGAACCCTGCACAGGCCTTGGCCTCGGATCATGCCTTTGCTATACTTCCCATGGAAAAGGGCTAGCCTGGAGACTGAGCCAAGGCTGACAACCTCTGCCTCGTGTGTCCCCTCACTGGGAGCTGCCTTGGCTGGCGCCGAGCACCAGTTCTAAAATTAATATGAGGGAATTTAGGGAATTTGAGAGTGAGTTCCCAGACAGCCATGGATGCCCCAGGGACAAGGGTCCCTGCTTTCTCTCGTCTTCTCTCAATCTCATTCCTCCCATTTCCCAAATTACCTCAGTCCTCACTGGGCAAACACTATATGCAGTAGGGTCTCTCTCCTCCATACTACTACAATTTCCAAGTCTGTCTGTCTGTCTGTCTGTCTGTCTGTCTCTCTCTCTCTCCCCTCTCTCTCTCATCTTTTATTTTATATGCGTGAATGTGTGTGCACACATACATACATACATACATACATGAGTGGACGAGAAGGCAGGCAGGGGTGTCAGGTCCTCCGGAGCTAGAATTACAAGTGTTGGTGAGGGTCATCTGGTGCTGATGTTGGGAGGCAAACTCGGGTCACGTGCAAAAGCAGCAAGGGCTCTTAACCACTGAGCCCTCTTCAGCCTGCATCCCTTAAGACTCTCATCTGCAGCATCTCTTAGGTCATTTCAAATATGATTTGTCGTGCTGAGGAGATGGCTCAGGCAGTAAAATACTTGCTATACAAGCTACACACACACACACACACACACACACACACACACACGTGTACATACACATTAGATGTTTAATCCCGGGAGTTGGCTGGTCAGCCAGACTTGCTAGTAGTCTGTGAGCCCCAAGTTCAATGAGAAACCCTGTCTCAAAAAAAAAAAAAAAAAAAAAAAAAAGGTGGAAAGCATGTATGTGTATGCATGTATGCACTTGCACATACTAACACACACCCACATAGACACAAACCCACACACAAATAGTACACAATAACATACAATTTGCATGTAATTGGGTTCATCAAGCATTTTTTTTTTTTTTTACTGAGTTGTATTGGGCTTCATGCAAATGTAAAACTTTAAAGGACTCAATCTAGAAACGAAAAGACAAAGGCTGGAGAGGTTGCTCAGTGCTTAGAGCTCGTGCTGCAGTTTGCAGTTTATCTGGTAGCCGCCACACAGAGTGTTCACTACCACCTGTAACTCCAGCTCTGGGGGATATTTTGATGTTTGGACCTCTGCAAGCACCCAAACTCACATGCACATACATACATACATACATATGTATACACACAGCCACACACACACAGCATAAATAAAAATAAAACAAATTAAAAGACAGACTGTAGGACAAGAAAAATATCTGCAAACCACTGTCTCCCCTCTCTCTCTTTCTCTCTCTCTCTCTCTCTCCTCCCAAGACCAGGTCTTGCCACATAACCTGGGCTGGCTTGCAACTCATTGCGTTACAGCAGGCTTAACCTTGAACTTGTAGCCTCTTGTGTCCTCTTACCGAGGGTATGCGCTACCAAGCCCGGGTTTCTGTGGTGCGGGGGTGGGGGGTGGGGGTGGTGGAGCTCGGGGCCTGGTGCCTGCTGGGTGAGAATTCTACCTCAAGCATTCAACCAGCCCCAGGGTCTCAAGTTCCTTCTTCATATGTGAAACTCCAACTGTCCCAGCCTATCTGTTTAAAACACAGAACAAATCCATCCTTTCTCCCTCTGATTAGCTCGGGCACTCTTGTGCAAACTCTATTGGCTGGAAGAGCAGTAATTGCGTGCTGATTTTATTCCATTGGCTTTGTCTGTTCTTACACCTGCTAACAGGCTGTCTTGATTAACATAGTTTTGTCATATACATGTACACACACATGTGCATATGAGAAAAACAAAACCAATCTTTAAGAAATAATTTTTAGGTTTAGTTCCCCTCTCCCCTTCTTCTTCTTCTTCTTCCATCTCTAAAGACAACACGCTTGGATTTGCTGGAGTTGCATGGAAGTTATTTTCATCAGCACGGCCACTGGCCTTGGACACAGTTGCCATCATGACTGTACACAATCTCCTTCCCCATGACCATGGGATACCTTCCCATGTATTTAGACACTATATTTCTTCAGTGATATTTAGGTTTTTTTTTTATACAAGTTCATTTCTCCTAGGTATTTTGTTATTTTTTTATGTTAATACAAGTAAAAGCTTTCAGTTATTTCCCATCCCCCCTTCTTCGTCCCCTTCTGATCTGAGTAATTTAAAACAGGATTTGATTGTTTGACATCTTCAGCCACCAGAGAAATGTAAATCAAAACCTCTTTGATGCTGGCTGTGGTGGCACAAGGCTGTGGTCTCAGTACCTGGGAGGTGGAGGCAGGAGGATTGCAAAGTTCAAGAGATAGTCAACCTGGGAGGCCTGAGATCTTGTCTCAAAAGCAAGGCAGGAAAGCACGAGAGACTGTTCGGGACGAGGAAGTGGGAGTCTGACAGGCTTATGGTCTTTATCATATCTATGATATAAATGTGATCAGGCACACGACGTACGCAAGTATGAAAATGTCACAATAAAAACCTTTCTGTAAAGTTAATATATATTAATATTTTTTGACATTAGGGATTCATATAGCTCAGGCTGTCTCATCTCATCTATGAGTAAACTGGAAAACCTCTTGGCCTTTTGTACACGTGTGTGGAATGTATGCGTGTAGGGCGGCTGCACTCACTTGCACATACATGTATGGTGGCTATAGGTTGACAGGGGGTGTATACCTTTATCAAATGCCATCTTTCTCTTCTTTTCCTTGTGTCTGTGTGTTTACAGATGGACAGACAGACAGGGACAAATACATAGACACAGAGACACAGAGACAGAGAGAAAGGGAGACAAATAGACACACACACACACAGAGAGAGAGAGAGAGAGAGAGAGAGAGAGAGAGAGAGAGAGAGAGAGAGTTGGGGGTGCATGTCCATGCATACACACAGAGTCCAGAGGAGGCTGTCTAGTGTCCTCCTCTGTCTCTCTCCTCCTCCTCCTTCCCTATGTCAGGTCTCACTGAACTTGGCCCTAGCTGGGCCACTAGGAAGCCTCAGAAATCTTCCTGTCTCCTCTGTGACCACTACAAAGTGTGTGTATTCGCCCCGGCTTCTCACATGGGAGTTGAGGATCCAAGCTCAGGTCCTTGTTTGTCTTCACAGTGAGCACTCCTACCCACTTGAACCATCTTCCCATCCCCTCTGTCTTGGAGACAGTGTCTCACAGAGCCTGGGGCTTGCCCATTGGGTTGGCCTGGTTGCCCAGAGAACACCTCGGATCAGTCTGACTCTGTCTCCCAGCCCTGGGAATTCAGAGGCATCCACCCCCGTGCCCTGTGCTTCCATGTGCAGACCTTGGGTTTTTACACTTGCACGGCAAGCAAGGGACCAACTGGGCTATTTCCCCAGCCTCTCGAATTCTGTGTGTACCTCATTCTTTTTCTTTTTTCTTTTCTTTCTTTCTTTTCTTTTTTTTTTTTTTAAAAAAAACAGATTTTTGCCAGAGTTGTCCTGGAACTTGCTCTGTAGACCAGGCTGGCCTCACACTCAACGGGGTCCCACCTGCTACTGCCTCCTGAGTGCTGGGATTAAAGGCAACCCCCACCCCACTGCCACACCCCTGGCAAAACCTCCATTCTTATTAAAGACTTCAGTGGCCAGCTCCACACCAAGAAGCCTTTTACACCAACGTGTTCCAAACCTACTGTAGAGTCAGGTGCAAAGATCAGCCAGACCTGGTCCAGTCCAGCCTCTATTGTCTCCACCCACTTCCATAGCACCTCCATCCTCTCCCCACAAGACCCCAGCTGCCCCCTCCCATTGCTCACCCACCTCTTCCTCTTTGTCCAATCCCACACAAGCTACCTCCTCCTCCCTCTGGACCTATTCCTTCTTCTTCACCTATCAGCCCCTTGCTTGAGCAATCAGTGATACAAGTCCTCTCTGCTGCCCGGGATGTAGGGAGCTTTCCAAGCATGCACAAGGCCAACAGTTCGAATCCCAGCCCATGCATAAACCAGTAACACATTACCGCATGCTTGCAATCCCAGTACTGGAGAAGTAGAGACAGGAGGGGTCAGAAGGTCACATTTATCCTCAGCGAACACTGTTAGTTCAAGACCGGGAGCCCCTGTATCAAAACTTGTGAATAAGTCCAAGGAGACGGCTTAGTTGGTAAACTGAGGACTGAGGCCTCGATTCTCAAAACCCCACAGAAAAAGAAACTGGGTGTGCTGGCATGTGCCAACAATCCTGATGCTGCAGACTGGGGGGGGCAGGGGGGGCCTGGGCGGGAGGACAACAGGAGGATTCCTGGAAACTAGTCTGGCCGAAGTGTTGAAGTTCCAGGCCAATGAAAGAACCCATCACAAATGTGAGGTGGAAGCATCCTGGGGACCGGTTGTCCTCTGACCGTCACCCCCACGGCAAACTAAAGGAAATCAAACCCAAACCGGAAATTTGCCAAAGGACTGAGTGGAGTTGATGGGGGAGAAGCTGGGGGATCCGTGGAGCCTAGAGAGGCATTGGTCATTTAGTGCAGTGTTGATCTGAACTGGAGAGACCCGGGACCAGTGGCACTCTGGGAAGGGTCTGCAGATGTCCTTCGTCACCTTAGCTTCTATGACAACTCAGGACTCTCGAGACAGGCATGTCCCCTTGCCTCAAGTCCAAGCATTTCAGGGTCTGATCGTGGAGCCTGGAGTTCTGAGCTGCAGCAACCATCCTTTCTCCACCCCCACCCCCACCCCGACTCGCGACTCGCGGCTCCTGCCAGTGCTTAATCACTTCCATCTGGGGCTGTCAAGGCTCTAAAAATTTCCAAGCTCCTCCCCACCCTGCCCCTCCCGGCTGCCTCTTTAGCTTTGCCCCACTGTACCCCTGATGGCATCCTGTAGGACACCCCCAGCTTCTCTTTTACATATGAATGGCACAGAGGGGCTTCTCTGAGGGGCCACCCAGGAAGGACCCCCAAACCCCTCACCCTTACCCCAGGGGAGGGCTGGTCTGTGCTGGAGAACGTGAAAGTTGAAAGCCTTCTGTCAATAAGTTGTTGAGAAAATGGATCTGGGCTGACAAGAGACCTCAGTAGGTTAAGGCAGTTTCAGCCAAGCCTGGAGACGTGAGTTCAATCACTGGACCTACACAATGGAAATGGGAACCCGGGGACATTCTGCAAGTTGTCTCCTGACCTCCACATATGTTCTCTCTCTCTCTCTCTCTCTCTCTCTCTCTCTCTCTCTCTCTCTCTCTC
>NC_034612.1:19858467-19862824 GCF_900095145.1 Mus pahari
GTGTGTGTGTGTGTGTGTGTGTGTGTGTATGTGTGTGTGTGCCTCTCTGTGTCTCTTTCTCTTTCTTACACACAAATAAAGTATAATAAAATTTAAATAATCTTAAAAACAGAGATGATGGGTCTGTCTTACAGATGGGGAAGTTGAGACTAGAGTCGGACAGGTTGGATCCAGGTTGCAGGGCTCAAACCTAACTTGTTGATGGTCAGCCCTCCTTTCTCTTCCCCAGTGACGAGACATAATTAGGAGCCTAGAAGTGGGGTCTTCCCACACCCCTGGAATCCCCGGAAGGTGGTCTACTTTGTAGGAAGTATTTGAACCTAACGAGTGTTCCCAGGGACACTGTGTTTCTCAGGGTGAGGGGACTGGGAAGGGACTCATCCCTCCTAGAACCTCCCTGGAGACCTGCAGTGCCCCGGTTTATGGGATTTGAAGTCTGCAAGCGCCTTGACCCTTGTGGTTGGACTTGGGTGGAGCGCGAGAAAGGCTGCAGGAACCCACTGGCCCTTCTACATGGATGGAGTATGTATGTGTTTGGGTGTGGTGGGTGGAGCAGAGTCTAGTCTAGAAGTTTCCATAGCTTGAAAGACAGAGCAATTTCCAAGGGCCCCTCTTTCTTATTAATGCTGGCATCCTGCCCCTGACAGCCCCTCACCCACCTGCAAGCCTCTGTCTACACCCTTCCTCCGTCAGCATGACTGACTCCCTAGGTCATGGTATTCCCACCAGAGGTGTGCCTCGCCCTGACCCTGCCGTAGCTCCCACTCGGAATCCGGACACCTCCATGTACCCACTGCTATACCCCTTCTGGTCTCTTTGTTCAAATCCAGTGAGAAGGCCATGCTTCCTCCTGCAGGAAACCTTCTTGGGGTGACAGGCAGACAGACAGACAGACAGACAGACAGACAGACAGACAGACAGACAATCATTCTAAAAGGAGAGCTCACACCAAAGTTGACCATTGCCTCATGGGTCCAGTTCCCATCAGGGCTCACTATGGATCCAGTGTATACGGGTAGTGACCACTGTCTCGGGGGCAGGTTAGCTCACACCCAGAGCCGACCACTGCCCCACGAGGTCAGCTCATTCACGGGCTGATCACTGTCCCATAAGGTCAGCTTATATTCCAACTGACCACTGTCTTAAAGGGCTAGCTCATACCGGGGTTGACCACTGTCCCATGGATCAGCTCACAAAGGCATAATAACCACTGTACCACTGGGCCATGTCACACGAGGATCAACCACCCACTGCTGACTGCCATCCCAAGGGGACAGCTCACACCATTCACGCTTCCCCACATGGCCAGTTCATACTCAGAGCACTCACAAGCCTACTGCTACTCTGAACACACCTTTTCAAAGGAGACACCCCCACAGCCCTGCCTCATGGACAGAGCCTACGGTTCACACCTACCTGGCTTGACGGTCCAGAAGTGTTTGAGGAGTCCTCAGTGGGGCCCAGCCTTGGATTATTCTGCCTGAGAGTTCACTGAGGCCTGAGGACAGGAAGACAAGGTAGAATGGCTGGGCCCTGGGTGGGAGACCAGAGGGTAGAGTTTGGTGCATGTGACAGGGCCTGTGAACAAGGACATGAGATTAGGAAGGGGAGCGAGGAAGGGCTTGAGTCTCCCACTGAAAAGGTCATTGGGCTCTTCCTATGCTCTTTCTTCTCTTTGTCTCCCTGCTTCTGAGTCTCCCCCCCCCCGTTCCTGTGAAGCCCCTTCTCCTTCATGAACCCCACATAGCAGAACGCTGAGTATTGGGTGGCCAGCTGTCACCCTGCTCCAGGTCTTGGTGCGGTGGCCTTTTTCCCAGGGAATGTTCCAGAGCCAGGCATTTTTTTTTTTCTTCCCGGGGAGCCTTCTAGCCAGATCCCCCCTCCCGTGGCATGCTGGGAATGCAGTCCCGTGCACGCAAGCCCTTGTGCTTGCCCGGTGGACTTTTAAGGAGCGAACAGGGGGAGAGCTGAGTCCCTGGGCTCTGGTTTGGCCTGACTGTCATCAGGATCTGGCCCAGGCCTGGTGAGGACTTGGCTGGGCACCCCCTATGGGGACAGGTCTCAGGGCTCCCAGCAGGACAGAGTCTGGGCAGGGAGTGTGCTAGCTCAGTTTGGGCTCTGTCCCTGCTCCCTCACTTGCTAAAGTGTGCTTCAGGTTCAGCACCCCAGCTTTTCCATGGTAGGGGCACCAGGGCAGGAACTCGGGGTCCCTGGGCGCTTCTCAGAGTGGCCTGAAGCTTGTGGACAGAAACGTGCCCAGGTTTCGTTGCTGACAGCTCTTTTCAGCCTTAGCCTAAGCTGTTCTCCCCAGATCTGACAGTCTTCCCCATTTCATGATTTGAAATTAAACTTTGGAAGGATCAAATACCGGGCCCAATGCCTTGGGAGGAGGAAAGATAAGATTTCAAAACCAGCCTCTTGCTGGGTGTGGTAGTATGCACCTACTTGTAGAGACGTCTGGAGACTGAAGCAGGAGGATTGCCTCAAGTTAAAAGCCAGCCTGAGATATATAATGAAACTTTGTTGCTGGCTCTAAATAAGGCTCTCCCTGGCCAGGCTCAATGGTACAGAACTATTACTCCAGCTACTTAAGGGGCTGGGGGCAGGAAGACTGCAAGTTTAAGGCTAGCCTGGACAACTTAGTGATACACTGTCTCAAGGTAAAAAGTAAAAGGAGAGCTAGGGGTATGGCTCAGCGGTAGAGCCCTTGCCTAGAATCCCCCAGGGAGGGGTTGGAGGTGTGGCTCAGTGGTAGAGCCCCTGCCTAGAATCCCCCAGTGAGGGGCTGGGGGCGTGGCTCAGTGGGAGAGCCCCTGCCTAGAATCCCCCAGTGAGGGGCTGGGGGCGTGGCTCAGCGGTAGAGCCCNTGCCTAGAATCCCCCAGTGAGGGGCTGGGGGTGTGGCTCAGTGGTAGAGCCCCTGCCTAGAATCCCCCAGGGAGGGGCTGGGGGCGTGGCTTAATAATAGCTCCCTTGTGCATCATTTGTAAAGTCCTGGTTCAATCCTCACCACCACAAGCTACACAAATTTGCCCCTATTTCTCAAGTCTCAAAGCACAAAGCACAAGGCAGAGGTAGCTTATGCTAGCCTTCAACTCAGTGTTCTCCTGCCTCAGCTTCCCAAATCCTGAGACAACAAGAATGTACCTTCTCACCCGGCAAACAAGGGACTCTTTTTAAAAAAAAAAAAAAATCTTACTTCTTAAAAGGCTGATTTGCATTAAGTTATGCAGGTGTCTATGTCTCTGTGAGTATGCGAATATGTGCGCAGTTACTCAAGGAGGGTCTCTGGAGCTAGAGTTACAGGCCACTGTGAATACCTGCCATGAGTGCTGGGGCAATTGCACTTACCCATTGGGTCATCTCTCTCTCTGTCTGTCTCTGTCTCTGTCTCTCTCTCTCTCTCTCTCTCTCTGTCTCTCTGTGTGTGTATATGAGTGTTATGTGTGTGTGAGTGTGTATGTTTGAGTGTGTATGTGTGTGTTTATGTGTGAGTGTTTGTGTGAATGTGTGAGTGTGTATGTGTATATGTGAGTCTGTTCATGTGTGTGTGTGTGTGTGTGTGCTGTGTGAGTGTGTGTGTTTGTGTATGAGGGTGTGTGAGTATGTGTATGTGTGAGTGTGTATGTATGTGTGTGTTTGTGTGTATATGAGTGTGTTTGTGTGACTGTGTATGTGGCGTGTGTGTTTGTGTGTGAGTATGTATATGTGTGTGAATGTGTGTTTGTGTGAATGTGTGAGTGTGTGTGTGAGTCTGTTTGTGTGTATGTGTGTATGTTTGTGTGTGCTGTGTGAGTGTGTGTGTTTGTGTATGAGGGTATGTAAGTACGTGTATGTGTGGGTATGTGTATGTGTGTGTTTATGTGTATGTGAGTATGTTTGTGTATGAGGGTGTGTGTGAGTGTGTGAGTGTGTGTATGAGTGTGTGCATTAACGATGGAGTCAGGAAGAGGCTTCCAGACACCCGAGCTTGAGTGATTACAAGTGGTTGTAAGTCATCTGACATGGGTACTAGAAACTCAATTTGAGTTCTCTGGAAGAGCAGCAAGCACTCGTAACCATGAATCTGTCTTTCCACCCACAAACAGGGACCTCCTAACATCTGCTCTTGGCCCAGTAAAGTTCTCTGGGGACTTTGTGAGCACAAAGTGGGTGGGGGCCCATCTCCTTTTTCTCTCTCCATTGTTCATCTGCCCACTCCTTTGTCCCATTTCTCTCTCTCTCTTTCTCTTTCTCTCTTCCCCCCCTCTCTCTCTCTTGTTCTCTCTCTCTCTCTCTCTCTCTCTCTCTCTCTCTCTCTCTCTCTCTCTCTCTCTCTCTCTCAAGCAGACTATTATGCTATCGATGATGTGGGTGCC
>NC_034612.1:19862834-19918515 GCF_900095145.1 Mus pahari
AGAGAGAGAGAGAGAGAGAGAGAGAGAGAGAGAGAGAGAGAGAGAGAGACTTGCTTTGAAGATTATGGTGTGAGTGGGAGGCACAGGTCTGGCTTGAGACAGCAGGGCTGGGGAACATAGCCACAGTGTGTGGTGGACTATGCATAGCTCAGGGTGTGTTGGTAGTGAGCACAGCTGTAGCTTGCGATTTGTAATTTGTAATTTTTTTTATTTTTTTGAGAAGGGCTTATGTAGCCCTATATTGCAGAAGCTGACCATGAATTTCTGATCCTCCTGCCTCCGCTTCCCAAGTGTGTGGGAATTACAGTTGTGTGCCACCATGCCTGGTTTACACAGTGCTGGGGACAGAACCGAGGGACCGAGGGCTTAGTGATGCCAGACAAGCAGTATACCAACTGAGTCCCATCCCAAGCTCACGATTTGGCTTTTGTTTTGTTGTTTTGTCTTGTTTTCAAGACAGGCTCTTACCCTGCAGCCAGGCTGGCCTAATTCATGCTAATTCTCCTGTCTCAGCCTTGGAGTCCTCGGCTGAAGGGCTAGGCTGGCCTCAAACTCACAGAGACCAGGTCTGAGTGCTAGAATTAAAGGTACACACTCTCATGGTAGGCATGGGACACATGAATTAGAAGGAGATTAGGTTTACTCTGAAACGATGGTCTGACACCAGGGTTGGCTCAGATCTCTATGCCAGTTGATGAATTAGAAGCGAGGAGTCTCAGCCACTTTCAGTCCCAGGTCCCCACATCACCACTGGGACTATGTCTTTCCATCCACTGGGGGAGTCTAGGTTTCTGCTCAAACTGGAGATTCCAGGAGGAGGTTTGTGTCAGGGCAGAGGTGGCATGGCAGTATAAAAGGGGGCTCACAGAAGACAAATAGCTGGTGTGGGGGTGTGGGTGACAGTACCATTTGTCTCAGTGTCCTGGCTCCCTTTCCATCCCTGGACATGGAGTAGGTAGTTAGCTTCTCCCCCTCACATCCACGCCCCAGCCTATGCTGTCTGGTTCCCAGACGTGGCCTCAGTTTATGGGGCCACGTTCCCTCCCCGGCCAACTTGGCGGCCACTTCAGACACTGCTCTCGTGCCTGACCACCCCCTGCCTTGAAGAGAGCTGAACACAGTCTGCAGGCTCCCACCCAGCCGCCCCCACCCTGCTAATCCTGGGCGCACCGAGTGGCCAAGAATGTCTCTTGCATACTCTGGCCGGCTGGGCTGGCCATAAAAAAAAAAAAAAAAAAAAAAAAAAAACGGGGCATGAATCATGGGGGTCCCTGCCTGCCAAATGTTCACTTGGGATATGTTCGAGGCTGGCTGTGCCCAGAGTGCACGGGGTGGAGTGGGGTGGGGAGGGGGGGAAGGGAGGGAGGAGTCGAGCTGGCAGCTGGGATGGGTGCAGAGCAATCTGGAGAGGGTGAGACTGTCTGTGGCACCCATCCCTGGCGGGAACACGGAGATCATGTTATAGAGCCCTAGGGTTCTGGAATGACCCTCTGTTGGCTCTCCTGAGTCCCATGAGAGTGAAATGCAAGATACGTGGAATGCTACATGCACACCCACCTATGTAGCTTATGAAGGAAGACCAAGCGTCTGGCTTTACAGGTGGGGAAGTGGAGGCTCCAAGAGGGTAGAGGGTCCAGCCTGGGCTCACGCGTCCTCTACAGCTATTCCATGACTGTGACATGCACTTTCGGAATGCTGGAGAGGAGGAGAGGCATCCAGTGGAGCTTGGGGTGGGGTGACCGCCACTGTCCCTCCACTCTGCTCCAACCACTTAAGTATCCCACGAATAGGGTTGATCTGTGTTCTTTCCCTAGCTATGAAACCTCTACCTGCCTATCTTTCTCTTTCCTTGTATCTTTGATCTTGGCGGGCACCCAGGGATGTCTGGTCTTATCTGTCCCTCCACCCCCAGTCACTTGTTCAGAAAACATCTACCCACATCTAGGCATCCACAGGAAGTGATGGTCGCCCTGGGCAGCTGTGCCCTCACTCTCTCAAGACTGCCAGTGGTCTCTGGCCCTCGCCAAACCACTACCTGTATATTCTTGTTCTAACAGTAACATTTCAAACAGTCCCCCGTAGGGTCAGGTGTTGCCGCAGCTGCCTCCCACTGCCCTGCAACAGTCAAATTTCTTCAAAGCTGTGCTCACACCCCTAACTTCCTCACCACAGATCCTTCCAGAACTCCGGGGCTCTGTTCCCCTTTCTTCATGTCTAGATGGATAAATGGAGCTGGGGCTACCTGCGCTGGCCACCATTCCTCTTCTCCCCACCCCCTTCCGAGCCACCATTCATTGTTGACACTCCTCCCGTCAGGCCTCAGCCTGCCCTCTGACTCCCCTTTCACCCCCTCTTCTCTTGTGGTCCTTGTATTTGGACAGGTTTCTTCTCCTTCTGGACTTGGTACCAAACACACTAGGCTGGGATCACCAGCCAGGTCCTTATCAGGGCTCCAGATTGGTGTGCCTGGAAGCAGGCTTGACGCACTCAGCAGAGAAGCCACAGGATCTCACACTTGAGACCTCGGCTCAGCCCCTTGCTGCTCTAGCCCTGCTTCTCTCTAGGGTCAGCTTCCAAATGAGGGGTTCCAAGCAGAGAGCCCACTCTTCTTCTCTCATCCCCAGTTTTGGTCTTACTGGTCAACCTTAGTCAATTGGCTCGACCTCGTGAGTCTTTTCTTCTGCATTCTTAGTGCTGGAGAGGGACTCCAAGGTCTCCAGCAAACTGCAAATGAGCTACACACCCAGACCCTAACCGGAAGATTCTAGGCTGGTATTCTGTCACTGAGTCATATCCAGTCCCTCACTGGGGGATTATTCTAGGCAGGGGCTCTACCACTGAGCCACGCCCCCAGCCCCTCACTGGGGGATTCTAGGCAGGGGCTCTACCACTGAGCCACATCCCCAGCTCCTCACTGGGGGATTCTAGGCAGGGGCTCTACCACTGAGCCANCCCCAGCTCCTCACTGGGGGATTCTAGGCAGGGGCTCTACCACTGAGCCACATCCCCAGCTCCTCACTGGGGGACTCTAGGCAGGGGCTCTACCACTGAGCCACTCCCCCAGCCCCTCACTGGGGGATTCTAAGCAGCGGCTCTACCACTGAGCCACATCCCCAGCTCCTCACTGGGGGATTCTAGGCAGGGGCTCTACCACTGAGCCACGCCCCCAGCCCCTCCCTGGGGGATTCTAGGCAGGGGCTCTACCACTGAGCCACACCCTCAGCCCCTCCCTGGGGGATTCTAGGCAGGTGCTACTGAGATCTGCCTCCAGACCATCTTGAGTCCATTTCACTTGCCATTGCAGTCAGTGTCTATCTCCTTATCTCTGGGCTCTGCCTTTTTCTAGTCTGGTCCTCCACAAGGAAGCAGAAGGGGTTCCCTCAAGTATAAACGTGACTTCTCTTTCTCCTCAGCTCAGCATCCTGTACTGGATCTTCAATGCCTGTCATTTCTGCTTCCAACACTCTTCTCTTTCCCCTCACCTACGACGACATCTCATCCCCTGATCCTCCTCCCTCCTTCGTTCCCCCCACGTTCCATCCAAGTGCTCGCTCTCCCTGTTCCCCCATACAGATTACCGACTATCTCCTGCTTTTTACCTAGTGCTCCCCTTCATTCCCCCTGACACTGTCTGCCCAAGTCATGTGTCTTCTCTTGGTGCTGGGAGATGGCTCATCGGGTTAGAGCAACTCTACACAAGCGTCAGGACCTGACAGAAACCCCAGCATCCGTGAAAGGCCTTAGCTCTGACTGTAGGCATCTGCAGAGGCGGGAGGTGTTCTGAGGTCTGCTGACTACCAGTCTAGCTCCAGGTTCAATGAGAGAGCCCATCTCAAGCCACTAAGGTGAAGAGTGATAGCTCAGGACGCCCCTACCCTCCTTGTGCACAAGGGTGCATATGCCACACATACTCTCTCATACACGCATACCTCTCCTCCGAAGGGTTCTTAAACTCTTTTCTGATGGTGGCGATACAGATCGTACAGTCTCGACGTGGTGACTGTGATTCCAAAGCCCACTGGGCCTATATAAGACTGTCTCAAAACAAGCCACCTTCTTGGTTAAGCCCTCTGGGATTTCTCCTTTGTCCCTGTGACACCCAGTTCTAAGACTGACCTCTCATACGGAGACCCTGCTAGACGAAGGCCTCTGAGAGCCCGGGCGAGTCTATCTATCCTTCAGATCCTTCCACAGACCCCTGGAATGGAGCAAGTGTTCAACAAAAATCCACTGGGTGACGACAAGATGAGATGACTCACTTAGCTGGTAAAGTACAAGCACGGGGGTCAGAGTTCAATTCCCCAAAGCCATGTCACATGCTTATAACCCCAGCGTTGGGGACACAGAAGCAGATAGACGGTTGGTCTCACTGGCCGGCCAGCCAAGCCTAACCTCCTTAGCGAGATTCAGACTGGTGAGAGACCCTCTCCCAAAATAAAACAACAACCAAACCCCACTTCCTGGAGGCAGAGGCCGGTGGATCGCTATGAGTTCAAGGTCAGCTGGGTCTATAACATGAACTCCAGGTCATTCAGGAGTCATACATAGTGAGACCTTGTCATAAACACATCAGAACAGAACAGCGGCTGAGCCAGTGTCTCCCCCAACCCCCACGTGTCTTGCTCCTCTCTGGAGACCCCTCTGTGCAGTGGCCAAGTGCCTAGACTGTATGTATCTCAAGGCCCAGCAGGTCTGAATCCACGCGCTCGGCATTTTCTTTTATTTTGAGGCAGGCTGGCTTGCCTCAGGCTCACAGAGGTTCACCTGCCTCTGCCACCCGAGGGCCATGTGTGTGCCACCATCCAAGCCTGAGAGTCAGGGATGGAAAGAGTCACGTCAGCTGACCAGTTACTCAGTAGCTATGAGTGGTGCTTCGCTCCACTCTAGAGGCAGGAGGGTCTTTGAGGCCCCGGGAAGGGGGTACGAGATCCATTTCCCCATTCTCGGCCAGGCCCGTCCTGGAAACCCAAGCTGAGAAACAAGGCGAATGGAAACCATGAGGGAGACAGGTTTTTTTGTGCAGCGGCCTTCAATCTGTTTGCAATAAAGGGGAAATGGAAAAAATGTTAATTTAATTTGGACGGGGCCCTGGGGAGGACGCTCATGCTATGGACTCTCGCAGACTCCAGTCAGGGAGGGCGCGCAAGGCCAAGGGTGAGATGCCGGAATGTTCCCCTGCTCTCTGAGCTGGGTCCGGGTTCTCCCTCCATCAACCCGTCTGCTCACCGCTTCTCGAACCTCGTACCTTCTAGTCATGCGCGAGAACCTCACTCAGGAGGTGGGAGATCCAAGTGGCTTCATTGAGTTCATCTCCCTAAGTTCAGCCGGCGCACACTCTGGAGGGGACCCCCCCCCCAAGCTGGGGAGATAGCACAGTCATCAACACCGTCGCCTTGTAAACATGAGGGGATCAGTTTGAGCCTCGGGACTCAGGTGGAACAATGCTGGTCCTGAGAGCTAATCTGCTTGGCATCCCAGCTTCGAGGAGGCAGATGGTGGTGGATCCCAGGGCTTCCTGGCCAGCCTGTCTAACCTAACCAGCATGCTCTGGGCCAGTTGAGAGAGCCTGTGCTACAAACAGAGGTTTGGAGTGCGGACCGAGGGGCAGTGAATGGCTCAGTGGTTAAAGGTGCCTACCACCAAGCCTGAACCACCCGAGTTTGGTCCCTAGGACCCACGTGGTGTTAGGAGAGAATCAACTCCCACCGTGCTCTGACTTCCATAGGCACCTGTCTCCCCACTCCCCTACACAATCAACAAGTGTAAGGAAGGCGCCGAGGACCAACATCTCAGGCTGACCTCTGACATCCATACATGTGCACATATATGTACCTGCCATCAGTGCATAAATCCACATGTGACTTCCCTAAGCTAGGAAGGACATTCTAGTCCCTTCTTGTCTAAGAGACCATTTGGCACCTCTCCCAAACTTCTATAATCCTGTAGACCAGGATAGCCTCGAACTCAGAAATCCGCCTGCCTCTGCCTCCCGAGTGCTGGGATTAAAGGCGTGCACCACCACTGCCCGCCTAACTTCTATAATCCTTACTTTAACACTAGGGCCTGTTAGTTGGTGAGCCACATCGAAGGGAGTACCAGCAGCTCCTCCATAATGCCTGCCCCTCCCCAACTCTGGGTATCATGGTTTGGGGGTGAAGGGTCCCCTTGGAGGCTTGTGTATTGAAGGCTTGGTTCGCTGCTGCTGCTGCTGCTGCTGCTGCTGCTGCTGCTGCTGCTGCTGCTGCTGCTGCTAGGAGCAAGATATTGGAAGGAGTTAGCTCTTCCCATGCAGCCATCCACCAGGGAGTTCATGCTGAATGAGCTTGCTTGGATGAACCGGCCCTGGGAGGTATGACTTTGAAGGCAGATCTTTCCCCTCCTTCTTTTCCCCTTAGTCCCCTCTCTACTTCCTGGCTGCTATGAACTGAGAAGCCTAATTCATCATACCTATCCACCACAATGTCCAGAGTAACCAAGATGTCCTAGTTAGGGTTACTCTTGCTGCGATGAAACACCATGAACAAAGCAGCTTAGGGAGGAAGGGGTTTATTCAGCTTACACTTCCCACATCATAGTCCATCACGGAAGGACATCAGGACAGGAACTCAAACAAGGCAGGAACCTGGAGCCAGGAGTGGATGCAGAGGCCATGGAGGAGTGCTGCATGCGTCTCATGGCTTGCTCCTCATGGCTTGCTCAGCCTGCTCTCTTATAGAATTCAGGACAACTTGCCTGGGGATGACCCCACCCACAATAGGCCAGCCCCTCCCCATCAATCACTAATGCTTCTTATGGAGGAACTTTTTGGAATTGTCTTCTTGTTCTTCTCCAGTGACTCTGCTTGTGTCAAGTTGACACACAACAGGCCAACACATGAGTGCTGAACCCTCTGAAATCTCGAGCCAAATCACTGCCCCTCCCCTCATTTAAGTCATTTTTGCCAGGTACCACAGTGATGATACACTGTGAGAACAAACACACTGAGATTGGAGAGGTGGTGATCCTGAACTCCATTGGAAAAAATACTGTAGTGTGCAGCTGAGAATAGACTTGTGTGGGTCTGTGGTAAAACACCCTGACCAAAAGTACCCTGAGCAGGGGAAGGTAAAAACTTCCAGCTTGAGGTCATTATTTCAGGGAAGTCAAGGCAGGAACTCAAGCACTTCTCATTAACTATCAAGAGCAGAGAGAAATAGGCATCATGCCTACTTGCTTGCTTTCAGCTAGCTTCCTTCAGTTTTACACACTTCAGGGCCTAGACATAGGGGATGGTGCCTCCCATAGTGGACGTAGTCAATTAACAACCAGACATTCTCTCGAAGACATGTTCACAGGCTAACTTGCTAACTCCTCAATTAAGACTCTCTTTCCAGATGATTCTAGGTTATAGGAAGTTGACATTTAAAACTAACCAGCACAGGGTATTTGCATGAGAGCAGGGTGAGGACAGTGTAAGCAGAGGCTCAGACCCTGACTGTCACCACTCAAGAGCCCAAGGATCTGGGCTTCTCATACCCACAGCTCAGTGACTTCTGCATACATCATTATTTGTCTTCTCTGGAGAAGTGATGGATCACGGAGAGAGCAGAGTGGGAATGTGAACCCTCAGTCCTTCAGGAGGCCTTCTAGTGATGGTGGCACCAGTTGTGACCAGGGTGTGACTAGGGAAATAAGTTTTCCTCCCTTAACAGTTACTTGGCCATACAGTAAGAGAAGTAACCTATGTTTACGGATCCTGGAGTCTTCCAATATGTCCACACTGCCAATTAAGTGTCTGGAATATGAACCCTCAGGGTTCACATGTAAGCTGTATCCAAAATGTGACTCCCCTGGAACGTGTCACACACTGTTATTCTGTTTTATTAAAAATTTTATTTTATTTTAAATTATATGAATGTGTCAGGGTTGTTGTGGGCAGGGTATGTCCGTATGTGTGCAGGTCCCCACAAAGGCCAGACGAGGGTATCAGATCCCCTAGAGCTATAGTTACTGGCAGATGTGAACCTCCCAATGTGGGTGCGGGAAACTCAACTTCGTTCTTTTGGAAGAGCAGCAAGTGTTCCTAACTGTGGAGCCATTTTTCCAGCATCTCATTGTCAGTCTTGGCTCAGTGTTTTCTGCTAAACCGTGTCTTCCTCTGCCAGTCCTATGGTCTTTAACTATTTTGGAAGGGTTTGCATGTCACCCTGGGCTCTGCCCTTTGCCATATCTTCCTGTGCACGCCTGGACTGACAGGGCCACCTGGCCCTTCTAGCAAGGCCTTTCTGCTCTTATTCTCAGAGCATTGGGCTGATAGCTCAGGAGCTAGGGACAACTACCATAGTCTCCTTCCTGCATTTGGACTGAATAATAATTTGGAGGGAAAGACTTTTTGGGGGTGTGTGTGTGCTAGAGATGGATTCTAGGCTGGTGCTCTACCACTGAGCCACACCCCCAGCCCCTCATTGGGGGATTCTAGGCAGGTGCTTTATCTCTAAGGCTCCTCACTAGGGAATCCTAGAACTATTTTCAATCCTCCCTCAATATCTTGGTTTCAGGATAAGAAATCAAAAATCATAATACTCAAATCTCTTACATTATATGGCAATATTTTTATAAAATTTGCTCATCTTATTCTCTAGCTCCCCCAAGACATTTTATTTATACGTTTGCTTTGTGTTCCTAGAAAAAGAATCCCAGAGTTTTCCCTCTGGTGTGTTTTTGTCCCGCTTCTTCATGGTCCATGATGCCAGCTGAGGCTGAAGCTGTGAGAACCGTAGCCAAACCGATGGGATGGAAAGAGATAACTCTGCCATTTTTTCTGGGTTTTTGAGCTGCATATTAAATCCAGGCTGATCCCTCCACACTTGTTCAACCTGCCTGTGAGGTTCACAGTGATTTCCCTAGTTCTATGATCATCAGTGACTTCAGACTGGCCAAAGTAGCCCTGCTTTATCGTCACGGTTAGGGACCAAACAATGACTTTGGAGCATGGCTTGACAGGGATGTGACATTTGTCTCTCTTCTCCATTGTACACTACGGTGACAGGAGGCACTCTAACTAGCCTTAGATTACATTCCTAAAGCTAGATCCCAATGTCTGTTCCCTTATTTGGCCGCTTCCTCCTTCTCAGGAGACTACTACGGTTCAGCTATCAAAGTATTGAAATTTAGCAATCAAAAGTCCCCTTTGGCTCACCTAATTAAGATGCCCAGTTAAAATTAAACACCTCATCCTAATATGGGGTTTTCTTTCATGACTTTGTACCTGCCTATGGGACACATCTGTCTCCTTTCTATTAAGAGTCAACCCTTGGTCTTCCTGAACAAATACCTTCCCCCTTTCCCTTATCCCCCTCCCCCTTCTCCCTCATCCTCTATCTCTGGTCTTTGTCTCTTATTCCCTGTCCTCTTTCTCTCTGGGGCAAATAAATCTCCTTTGTGCTTTTTTTTTCCAGTGAAGGTGTGGATAGATGGTAGTGTGGAAATTCTGTATTTTGAATTTTTAAAAAGTAATGCTAGCTTTATGACAAATGTTAACCTCTCATGTCAGCAGGATACTCTACACATCAAAATTTAGAAAGCTAGACATTTGGATATTATAGTTTGGTGACTTGATCAGAGATCCTGCCCTGACCCAAATATTTGTTTTCTTGTTCTTATTTCCTGTTTTGGGGGAGGGGTACGTTTGGAGCTAACTATGTTGACAGAGCTGTCTTCCAAGTGCTAGGATTTAGGGTGTGAGCCACCATACCCAGTTCAAACATTTTCTTTTAGTTTGTTCTATTTTGTTTATTTGTAAGTGGTGTTCTCTCTCTCTCTCTCTCTCTCTCTCTCTCTCTCTCTCTCTCTCTCTCTCTCTGTGTGTGTGTGTGTATGTGTGTTTGTGTGTATGGTTGCCGTGGCATATGAATGTCGGTGGACAGCTTGTGGGAGTCCACTCCTTCTACGTGGTTCCCAGGGATAGGACTCAGATCATCGGGTTTGGTGGCAAGTGCCTTTATTCACCGAGTCTCCTCAGCAACCTTTTGCTGACTTGGATGAAGTCAGCCATCTATTCGCCAGTAAAATTTCTGAATATTTTTCATAGTCTATGCTCCTTGTGAATAATAGGGCTCTCTGCTCTATTTTCTCAATGGTCAGCCAGTGACGACATAGATTCCCCTGCAGGTCAGAGGCTGAAATGAACAATACCATCTCTCAAAGCCTCAAAAGCTAGTTAATACTCTCCTGGTCCTTGTAGTATAGCTTAGTTGGAAGGGTTTGGTGCTCAGCCAGCTCCCCTACAATCTCCCCCAGCCTACACTCCCTGCTTGTGTGCTACTCACAAACCCAGCAGACACGGAAGGCTAGGGACCTCTTGGATCTTTCTGCAGCCATTGGCCCAGCCAGAGCGCATGCCTTGAACTCATGCTCCCCCCGCATGCACAACCACCCTTCTGACTTTTCTGTCCTCTTCCCTCTTGCTCTCTTCCTTTTGAGGTTTTTGGATTCTGCCCGTCACTTGTTGAATCTACTGTTTATTGCATCATGAAAGGATGGTGATAAATATTAATTGACCTTATTCCACCGATAACCACAGAGCAAAAAAAAAAAAAAAAAAAAAAAAAAAAAAAAAAAAAAAAAGCTCTATATATTTGTGAAGAAGAACAAGGTATAGAGTGTCTAAAGCCCATCTTCAGAGGTTGACCAGATAGCTCAAAATCGTTGTATGCTACTATCCCTGGAGTAATAGTATGTACTATTTTATTGTACATGAACAAAAGTCCCAAATTCAATGTTCCCCAAAAGGAAACATTGCAAACCAAAGTAAGGCACCACTATAATCCAACTTGGTGAACCAATGAGTTTATTGGGGTTACTAATAGGAATATAGGTAAGGGTGAATTATAGGAGGAGAGATGACTCAAAGGAAGCCACATCACCGAAAGGTCACTTAGTGTGGGTGATGATTCTAAAATCTGGAGCCCTGAAGCTCTCTGTGTGACTTGAAGGGAGTTCAACACATGGAAGAATCTACTCTCCGCAATAGTCCTTACTGCTCACATGACCTTTGGGGACAAGGCCTTGTGAACCTGGTCAGTTTCAGCATTTTCTTGAGACTTCATTCACTTGCTTCCCGAGACTCCAAGAATCTCCCCCCAGAAGGGAATATTTGAATTTAGAAAAAAATTGCTATGTAAGAAAACACAATATTACAGTATAATACTACAGTACAATAATACAATACTGAAGGCTGTATTCGCTTGATGGCACGAAAAAGCCACCACAGGAATGAGGTCCCTACTGCAACTGCCATGCTAAGAAAAGGTAATTGAAAATGGTGGTTTTGTGTGACCAAAGTCAGGCCAGGTGTGGGGGTGGGAGGGGCGGGGGGTGTTTACTTATGGAGGCCAGAGGTTTTTTTTTTTTTTTTTTTTTCAGGAGTTTTCCTCAGGAGCATCCATTTTATTATTGTTGTTTTTGACAGGGTTTCTGCCAGGACCTGGCTGCCCTAGAACTTTCTCTGTGGACCAGGTGGGCCTTGATTTCAGAGATCCACCTGTCTCTGCCTTCCTTATACTGGGATTACAGGTGTACCCCCATCACTGCCCAGCTCACTTTACTTATTTACTTATTTATTTATTTATGGCTTTTATTTTTTAGATTAATTTTATTTTTAATCATGAATATACGTGTATACCTGTGGGTAGGCATGCGCACATGTAAGTGTGCAAACTCTTGGAATACCAAAGAAGGCATAGGATTGCCTGGAGCAAGAGTTACGGGAGGTTTTGAAACCACCTGGTGTGGGTGCTATGAAGCAAACTTGAGTCCTCTGGGAGAGCAGCAAGTGCTCTTAACTGCTGAACCATCTCTCCAACTGCTTCCCCTTTACCTTTGAAGACTTAAAACCTTTTGATATGTGTATGTATATGTGGTGTGTACGTGTGGGTATGTACGTGTCATAGCAGGTATCGATGGAGACCATCAGATCCCTTGGGACTGGAGTTCCAGGGGGTTGTGAGTTGCCTGATATGGGTGCTGATATGGGAAACTGAACTCCAGTTCTCTGGAAGATCAGTGAGTGCTCTTAACCACTGAGCCATTTCTTGGGTCCTCCATTTTGTTTTTAGACACAGAATCTCTCAATGGGTCTGTACCAAATAGCCTTGAATGATTGGGAAGTGAGCCCCATGGGGCCTCCTGTCTCCATCTCCCTAGCATTGACTTTACAAGCACACGCTACCATGGCGGACTTCTTAATTTATGTGGGTTTGGGAGCTAGAATTCAGGTCCTCGTGATTGCAAGACAAGCAATTTTCTAACTCGGACCTCCTGCAACTCATTATATTTTTTCCCCTAAAGCCCTTTTCTATCTCTACATAGTTCAGATTAGATACCAGAGCTCCCAAAGTCATCTTAGTCAGTGCTAATGTAGGCTTGTTTCATTGGCGGGACTAACTTCTCATTTTGATTTTGCTTTATTCTTTGCGACAGTATCTCATGCCTAGCCCAGGTGGACCTCAAACTCAGCACCCTCCCGATTCCAGTCTCCTCAGTGCTGGGACAATAGGCTCATGTCAACCACCTACTCCTCACAGGACTTTTAATAAATTTAATACATCTTTCAGTCAGGCAACTTTGGCTCAGCCTTCTGCTTTGGGATTCATCCACGTTACTCCGTGTAGCTGAAACTCATTCCTCATTGATTACGGAGACAATTCCACTGCACGAACATACCGTGGTATGTTTATCTGTTCATCAGTTGACAGACATTTGGGTTGTTTTTCGTCTGGGGCTGTTACGGCTGGAGCTGTGCTGAGCATTCCCACACGTATCGTTTGGTGGCCAAATGGACCTTTCCCTTTGATATATGTTCAGAACAGGATTCTCAAGGCCTTGTAGCAGATGTCCATCTCTTTGTACCTGATGGCCTGGGTTCCTCAAGACTGAACTCTTGGCCCATGTGGCATCAACGAGACACATATATTTTGAAGATGGAGTAATGACTCAACTTCACTTTAAAGTTCTTTTTGTGCAAGCATGCAGACATGAGTTGGATCCCCATGACCCATATTAGAAACCTGGGTGTGGCGACACCTGATTGTCATTTCAGTGCTGAGGAGGTAGAGACATATGGATGACTAAGGCTCCGTGAGCAACCACCTTAACCAACTTCACAAGAGACCCTGTTTTCAAAATCAACTGACGTAACTGATGAATGACAGCTGAAGTTGCCCCCCCCCCCATGTATGCATTCTAATTATTCAACTAATGGCCTGTATCCATATCTCCAGATCAGGGCTGGTGACTAGAAAGACCAAGGCATTAGATGCATAGCTTTGGATAGAAGCATTCTTCCTGGAGGGAGGCTCATAAAACCAGGGAGTAAAGACAACTCACACATTTTAGGATGTTCCTGAAACTTAAAAGTTTTACAAGCCCCACTCCCCTCTAAGGCTGTACAAGCAATGTCCAGTTGCTGTGGCCAGTGCACTCTTAAGTAGAGCTGCTTGAACCTTGTGTAGGAGCTTCAAGGACACAAGGTTTTACAAGTCATCATCTGTGCTGGGGTGGAAGTGAGTGGTCAGTGATGCAACTGATTTTCAGTCACCCACTCTGCTGTTAAGTGACCCTTAGTCTTCTAAGCAACCCCAGTAAGTTCACTTGGCTCATTCAGCTCTCTCTGGGTGGAACCCTGTCTTAAGGGCCCCACCTACGGCGCATCTCCCTGGGGAAGAGCCACACAGTGGTGTGATTTGAGAGTTAAAATTTTCTGCTACAGTCTCCTAACCTCCCAGCTCTACATTGGGGGAGGTGAGGAGACTGAGTTCAATGGCTAATAATTTAGGAAATCATGGTATTGAACTGCCATTAAAACATCCCTAAACGCTGGGCAGTGGTGGCACATGCCTTTAATCCCAGCACTTGGGAGGCAGAGGCAGGTGGATTTCTGAGTTCAAGGCCAGACTGGTCTACAGAGTGAGTTCCAGGACAGCCAGGGTTACGCAGAGAAACCTTGTTTCAAAAAACCAAAAACCAAACCAAACCAATAACAACAAATCCCTAAACAACAGTGTTCTGGGCCACTGGCTTGGGAACAAATTGAGGTAACAGGAAGGTGTGTACATCAACAAACAAGCAAACAAAACCCAGAAATCACTTCTACTCTATGAACCTCATATCTGGTTCTGCATAACTCTTCCATTTGGCTGTCCTTGAATTTTATTCTTCTCTTCTATCCACACCCCCACCTACCCACCCCCGCCGCCATTTAATTTCTGAGTTAGAGTCTCCTTACATAGCGCAGGCTCTCCTTGAACTCTCTTTGTAGCTTAGGCTGTCCTTGAACTCATGATGTTCCTGCCTCAGTCTCCCCAGGGCTGAGATGGCAGGATTGTACCACTACATTTGATGACCCTCTTTTGACCCTTCTGAGGCTCCACATGGAACTTCCCCTGAGACCTTTCTTGGTGTCCCCCATTATTTCCATTGTTCGCGTTAGCCTTCCATCTCCAAGGCCAACAAAGATGGCGGCCATGTCTCTCCCTCAGCCCTGCCTATGCTTTTAGGTGGGTCGCTCCACTCATGTGGCCCCAGGCACCACACGATCCACATTCATGCAACTGTCTTCTCTCTTGTCACCAGATGCCTGCCCTCATCTGTGTCTATGCCCATGCCAGGGACTTCCCTCGCCACACGGGCCTGGGCTCCTTTGCCTCCCTTTCCATCTGTCATCCCAGCAGGATGGCGAACTCAAGCTCACCCATACTCCTTCAATGGTGAGGGCCGTCACCATCTTTCCAGCTCACAGCTGTGTAGACCCAGTCCAGCTTTCCAGATCTTTCCTCAGTGCAGTTTTGCTGGCCTGTTTGCTGGGCGCCACAAGTCCATCCTCACCTTTCCTAGTCAACTTGGCCCGTCACTCCAGACAAGAGTCTCTAGAGGCGGCCTTGGCCAAGCCTGGCTTTGGCGAGGCCACGCTGGAGGCCTTGGCCTCGGACTGTGGCCGAGCCCAGCCTCTCCTTGCCATTCCTTAGCACCGTCCGTGCATGGCGGACACGCTCTGTGGCTGGGACTCTGCAGACAGGTTTTTTGAGTTAGAGATTTGGAAGCGGCTCTGGCGGTGCTGGTTGGAGTTCAGACTCCTTGAGATCCAGGAGAGATCTCGTGTGGGTGAGCTCATCTTTGTTGGGAAGAGCATCTGAGCTTGCGGCTTGGCAACACTGGTCCCACGTTTGGCAGTTCAGGTGACACTTGCTCAGGGACCTTGTCAACCCTTTAGCTAAAGATTACTGGGTTTTGGGGTCCTTCCCATGATGCTCACTGATGAGGACCTCTAAGGGGGGGACCCCAAAAGATTCCTATTACTAAGAGGGTTTGTATTCTTGGAAGGAGAGACGGGGGGGGGAACAAGAGAACAAGACAGGCAGGCTTTTGGAGGGGGAGTGTTGATCACTGGAATTGAGAACGTTAATTTTTTGGTGTAGAAATGTGTCCACAAGTCTCTGGAAGGAAGGCAGGAATGCATCCCAGAGGGGCTGTACCTTACCGTACATAAGAAGAAACAAGTTCTGGAGCCAGACTCTGAAACCGGTGTCGGGCAACAGAGCTGGCTGGCTATGTGACCTTAGCCAAGTGGTTTTTGCCTCTCCGTGCCTCTATCTCCTCACGAAAAGGAAGTCATTAGAGCACTGAACCGGTACCTGTGATCAAAACACGTTAGTGCCATAGAAGCACTCAGGGAGTCTCCGGCACTAAGTAGATGTTCAATAAACACTGTGTCTCTTGCCAGCTGTCCTTGCCAGCTGTTTTTCCCACAATGCCTTTGCCGCTCTAGCCTCCGTTCATCTCTCTCTGTCTATACCACGGGTGCTGCTTCCTCTTCATTTGGGTGCAGCTGAAATATCGCCTCTTCCAGACTGGAGTTAGAACCCAAAACCTCATGCATGTCAGGTAGATGCTCTACCACTAAGCCAGCCAGACCCTTGCCCCTCCCTGGGGGATTCTAGGCAGGGTCTCTACCCCTGAACTACGCCCCCAGCCCCTCACTGGGGGATTCTAGGCAGGGGCTCTACCCCTGAGCCACGCCCNCAGCCCCTCACTGGGGGATTCTAGGCAGGGGCTCTACCACTGAGCCACGCCCTCAGCCCCTCACTGGGGGATTCTAGGCAGGGGCTCTACCCCTGAGCCACGCCCCAGCCCCTCCCTGGGGGATTCTAGGCAGGGGCTCTACCATTGACTGAGCCACACCCCAGCACTCTTCTTTCTTCTGAGACAGGCTTTCCCCTCTAAATTATGTAGACCTGAACTCACTCTGTAGCCCAGGCAGACTTTGAACTTTTACTCCTCCAGTCTCAGCCTCCAAAATGGTTGGGATATCACCGCCAGCATGCCCCAACTGGGTCCATTCTTTTTGTAAGAACACTCAGTCTTTTGAGTTTAAACTCGTGTAAACGTTGTCACATCGCCCTCGACTGTAAACACGCGGGAAGCTGGTAAGGGCCAAGCTTCCTAGCTGCACCCTTGTGAACACCCTTGTTCCCCATAGATCCCTGTCCCCGGGGCTCATTCCAAATAGTCCATTACTATACATAGCTCAGTTAGTAGATACCCAAGAACAAATAAACTGTGTACAAGACCAGAGTACTCTTGTACCCCAGGGCTCAGGGGTGGAGACAGAGGATAAGGAGTTAAGATCATCTTCACCTACATGGAAAGTTCAAAGCTAGGTTAGGATCCATGAGACACCCTCCAACAAAACCAAACCCAACAAATATAGACAACTGGCATTAAGTGTGCTATAGAGTCTTACCAAACATAAACAGGCCAGGATGCCATCCAGAGCCCAGGCCATTAGGAGGAGGAGGTATATGGAGTTTGATGGTGGTTGGCAAGGCAGGCTTCCTGGAGGAGGTGGTGTTGTAAGACAAGCTGGCTCCAGCTGCCTCCAAAGATGTCAGCAGCTACAGCCTTGGCAGCTGGTGCCCCGTGGTCTGCCCTGGACTGTTCTGCAGCCCTCTTGGAGCCAGAGAGGAGGCTTGGCAGAGTATAAATCCTTTTTTTTTTTTTTTTTTCTAATCCAGGGAAGGCTCCCAGATACGAGACAGGACCATGCAGATGACACACGGAACCTCTTAGGGGAGATTTCACGCCTCTGCCCTAATGCAGACCGGCTCTGCTTTGGCGACGGCAAAGTCAGACATCTCGCTCCGGTCTCTTGAAACCAACTGGAAACAAACCTCTGTTCCCTGCCTAACCCCACACACATGCAGTCTGTGTGGGCCCAGCACAGAGCCCAATCCAAGACACAACAGCACAGCTGGCCGCCCTAGGGTTCAGGACCCAGTTTCCTGAGGGGACCACAGTGTCCTCTTCCCCTTAGGTAGTCAGGGTGGGGGTGGGGCTAGGCAGTGCTGATGAACCCTCTAAGCCGCACTCCCTGTCCATCTGCGTATACTCTGGTCTAATCAGGGAAGCCAGGCATGTCGCTTGGTTGCTAGTGTGGTGGGGGAGCAAGACCGAAGCCCCTAGTTTCACCCCCACACACACACAGTCGTTTAAACAGGTCCCAGCAAGACTGCACTTGGGAGATGGAATCTAGAGGATCAGACTTCAAGGTCATCCTGGGCTAAATAGTGAGTTTAAGGCTAAAGGCGAGGAAACCCACGATGGTGACCTACCTCCAAGCTTCCACAACCTGTGAAGTCCCGCTCATTACTTTGGTGTAGGGGTATGTACCTTCTACCTGGGTTCCTGGCCATGCCCCCTCCACTCACTCCCCCCCCCCAGTGGACACTCTCTCCTTCCTCCTGGCCCCTTGAGTTTATATTCTTGCCCAGCCCCCTCTTCAGCCTGGGTGACTGCCCCCAAGCCCTGAGCCTCACTTTCCTTATTGGTGAATGGAATACCAGAGAATTTAGTAAGTGATCCCTTGCGGCTGGGCATGGTGACACATGCTTTTGATCACAGCATGATCGGGAGGTGGAGGCAGGAAGAATGAGGAGTTCAAGGTCAGCTTTGACTATATAATGAGTTCGAGGCCAGCCTGGGCTGCATGACATCATGCGTCAATAAAAAACCTAAGACATAACAAAATAAGATGGAGGCCATAGATCAGTTGCCAGGGTGCTCGCTTAACGCCTACAAAGTCCTGAGCTCCATCCCCGGTGCTGCACAAAACGGTGTGTGTGTGTGTGTGTGTGTGTGTGTGTGTGTGTGTGTGTGTGTGTGGCGCTGCACACCTATAATCCCCACGCTTGGGAGGTAGAGGACCAATGGTTAGAGCTTCCTCAAGCTCTAGTTCAAAGGCTAGCCTGAGCTGCACAAGCCCATAGCTTACCAAAAGGAAGTGACTCCCCACCCCACTGCAAGGCTGAAGGAGGTCCGGATGAGGGGAATGCAAACAGACATGCATTTAATTGACCCTGTTCCTGACCAGGCATGGTCCAGTGCTACACTAATCCCCGATAAGCTCTCTAGCCCACCCCTGGTGATCCCAAGGATTCTGTGTTACTTCAGACCTTATCCCATGCACGCTTACTTACATGATGTGAGGCAAGCACTCTACGGACGCAACACGTCTAGGCAGGTGCTCCTCCGTTGATCCCGAAAGGCTCTCAGATTGACTCAACGTCTGTCTCTTACTCTTACTTCCGTGTCTGTGGACAGTTCAGACACGTGCAGCACTGGAAGCCAAAGGCCTGAGTTTGAACCCCTGGCTTCCACCACATGGGCTGGCAGGGATATGGCCCCAATATCCTCATTCAAAAGTGAACAAGCTGGGGCTGGAGATCTGGCTCAGCGATAGAGCTCTTACTCAAGCATGTGTGTAAGTCCCTGGGTGGGGGTGCACACCTGAAGCCCAAGTTGGCAGGCATGAGGCTTACAAGTTCAATGAGCCTTGTTTATAAAGGGAACTCAAGGCCAGCACAGCAAGTGGTTCTCAACCTTCCTAATGTTGCGACCCCTTAATTCAGTTCCTCGCGTTGTGGTGACCACCAACCATAAAATTATTTTCGTTGCTACTTCCTAACTGTAATTTAGCTACTGGTATGAATCGTAATATAAATATCTGATACGCAGAATGGCCTTAGGTGACCCCTGTGAAAGGGTCGTTCAAGCCCCAAAGGGTTGAGAACCACTGCCTTATCTCAAACATAAAAGAAAATATTAAATTAAAAAAGAGACTGAGGGTGTAGTTCAGCAGTAGAATGCTTACTTAAAATCTTCCCCACAAGAGAATGTGCCTAATCCTGTAGAGACTTGATGCCCCAGGGTGGGGGGGGGTACCCAGTAGGGGGGCCACTCTCTCAGAGACAAAGAGTAAGGGAGATGGGAAAGAACTCTTTAAGGGGGGGGGACCAGAATGAGGGGCAGCACTTGGGATGTAAATAAATAAAATAATTAATAATAAAAATAAATAAATAAAAGGTAAAAAAAAAATCTTCCCCTCGTTGAGGGCTGGGTGTGTGTATGTGAGTGGCTCAGTGGCAGATCCCCTGCCTAGAATCCCCCAGTGAGGGGCTGGGGGCATGGCTCAGTGGTAGAGCCCCTGCCTAGAATCCCCCAGGGAGGGGCTGGGGGCGTGGCTCAGTGGTAGAGCCCCTGCCTAGAATCCCCCAGGGAGGGGCTATAGGGATTGTCTCATAGATGGAGCTCTTGCCCAGCGGCACAACACCTCAAAACTCATCCCCAGTCCCAGGAAAACTCTTAAAGTACTTTTAAAAAGCAAGATGGTTGCGGTCGCGCCATATCCAACTCCCAGACATTCTCAGGTCACGGTGGGGATTTATGCATCTGACAATACTTGGTGAACTATAAAAAGCCTGGGCTCCTGTCTCAGTGTTGTTTCTTGTTTGATATAGATTCTGTTTGCAGAATTAAGCTTCATGCTGCATGGGTGGATGATAGAGAGGGGAGGCTTGTAGACAGGCGCCCAGCAAGTACCCAGGCACCCCAGCACGTGCCCTGTGCCTGACCTGGGGGAGGTTCCTGTGAATCTCAGTGGGCACAAACTCTAGAGTGCTATTCTGTCCCTGGGTGCCCATGTGGCTTGCAGGAGTTCTGGAGGTGGCAGTGGCAGGGGCGACCCCGCGAAGTGACTTCTGGCCCGGCTCCCAGTCTAAAGACATCCAGATGGTCCCTTAAAGAAGTTACCCAGGAAGCTGGTTGCCAGACATGAGGGCCCAGAAAGCGGGTCCAAGGTCCAAGGAGACACAGCCAGAGGACACGAGAGGACACACGTGATCCCCAAAATGGGAAAGCAATGGGAACATTACAATATCCAGAGCCTGGCTAGCTACCGTCAAAACATAAACACCCGCGGGTAAACAGCGCAGAGATGGGCCGGTGAGTCGACCGAGTGCCAGAACGTTCTGACTAATTCAACTATGAATATTCAGTTTTGAAATGAAGAGGAAAGGCAGGCTAGTGCGATGGAGCAATGGAGAGAGGAAGAGGCTCAGGGGATGATGGCTTCTTGAGTGACACGGCCAAGCTGGGGTGGATGTGGGTCACCTCTCTTCCTCTGTCATCTGGAAGCTAGGATCAGAGCAGGCATCAAATCTGAAGCTGAGGACCTTTTTAACTTGGAAACAGTAAGGAGCAGATGGATCCATGCAGAGCCAGAAAATGGTGCAGATATGTAGACACAAAGAAAAATATTGTCTGGGGATGTTTCTTAAAGTAGGCCAGGGGGAGAAAGGGCCTACGAACATGAGATGGCAGATAGGCAGAACCTATGGGAGCAATAATCGGCTCTAGTAGATAAGTATTCATCTGTATCCTGATGCTATCACAAACTACTTGAGGCTGGTTACTTTATAAAGAAATGGCACTTTATGCTCACCGTCGGCAGGTAGCCTCATTCATTTAGTCTCTAGTGAGGGGCCTGTTGGCGTATGACATCACAGGGGTAGAATATGTGTATGAAAGGAAGATGCATGGCAAATAGAAAGCTGGTATGTGCCAGAAAGAGGTAATCGTCTTCCCTAACAGTTTTCTTGGCAGATATAACCACAGTCCTGTAAGAGCCACATTAATCCCGTCTATGGCCCACTCCCAATGACATAATGCTTCCCACCAGTCCCTACCTCCTTTTATGTATTGTAATCATCATTATTATTTTTGAGACAGAGTCTCATGTATTCCAGGCTGCTCTTGCTATGTAACTGAAGATGACCTTGAACTTCTGATCCTCCTGCCTTCACATCCCAGATGCTGGCATTACAGGTGTGTCCCACTGTGGTGCCCGGTTTCTATAGCGCCCAGGACTTAGTGAACACTAGACAGCACTACCAACTGAGCCCTACTCTCAGTCCGTGCCCTAGCTCTTCCGTGTCCCAGTCCTCGATAACACTTTGAGGACCCAGTATCTAATCCATGAGCGACAGAGGGACATAGGGGAATGGCTGCAGTCGAGCCTCGTGTGTGGGAATGAGGAGGCAGGGTGGATATGGAACAAGGAAGAAAGGTTTAGTACTGAATAGATGACCTCAACTCGGGGATTATGGGGTTTCCAGTGAGCCAACCAGCTGGACAAGCCTGATGAAGCTGAATTAAGAGCTGAAGTTTACCCTGGGCGCGGTGGCTGCTGTGTGCCTTTTCCTGGGGAGACGTGAGCAAATGTCTGTTCACTGACAAGATTGTTCTCGGTTCGTTTCTGTTGCTATGACAAACACCATGACCAAACGCAACTTAGAGCACGAAAGGGTTTATTTGGCTTACACCTCCAGCTCATAGTCCATTGTTGAAAGAAGTCAGAGCAGAAACTCAAAAAGGGCCCTGAAGACAGGCCAGCTTGCTGTTCCATACAGTGTTACCTCCAACTGGGGAGCTTAGTTCACAGCTGAAGACGTACAAAGGAACCACAGAGGATGCTGCTTGCTGGTTCCCGTGCAGGCTCCTGCTTAGCTAGCTTTGTTATACAGCCCAGGCTCACCTGCCCAGGGAATGGAGCTGCCCACAGTGGGCTGGGTCCTCTGACTTCAATTACCAATCAAGACCATCCCCCCCACAGACATGCTCACGGACCAGTCTTATCAGGGTAACTTCCTCATTTGAGGCTTTCCTCTCAGATGCCCCTAAGTTGTTATCAAAGTACAAGTTTGACAGAAACCAAGGAAACCACTCTACCCAAACCCACCACGAGTGTGCTGGGGCTCCTAACAGGAGTATCGGTGAGGATACATGGACACAGGGACACAGGGACGACACCAAGGAAGCTTGCATCACTGGAAGCCCAACCCAGCGTGAGTGCTGACTCAGCAAAGCTGGAACCCTGGCGCTCGCGGTACAACTTGCAGGCTACTCCACCGAAGAGTCTCCTCCCTCCAGCGACTGGTTACTGCTTACATACTACTATGGAGGGGAGGGTCTCTGTATCCTGTGAAACTTTCAAGCTTTCTGAGCTTCCTGAGTCTTAGGCACCCTCCTCCCCATGGCTCTATGTAGGAGGGAACATCTCCCGAGAACTCAGAGCCTGACTCGACTATACAGTGAGATCTGGGACAGCCAGGACTGTATAGTGAAATCCTGTATCACACACACACACACACACACACACACACACACACATTCTTAGTGACACTGGTGGACAGGAAATAAGGCAAGGACACAGGGCAGGAAATAGGAAAGAATCCAGAAAAAGCCTGATCCCAGGGGGACTCCAGAGTGTACACTGCATCTGCTGTTTAGAGGCAAGTGAGTTGTTGGGCTTTCCTGGACCCACCCTGTGGCTCATGGTGAAGGGTGCAATAAACATATTTAAGGCCCTGGGTTCAAATCCCTAGCACAAAATAATGAAAGATTTTAGTGATGGCTAACTTTAACCATCAACGAGACACAACATAGACCCACGCAAAGGCTCGTCTGCATTGGACATGTCTGTAGGAGATTACCTTGTTTGAGCTAATTGATGTGGAGTACCCCAGCCCACTGTGCGTGGCATCATTTCCTAGGCAGGGGACCCTGAACTGTGTAAGGGTGGAGAAACTGAGCTGAGACCACGCAAGCATGTATCCGTCTCTCTCTGCTCTCGCCTGGGTATATGATGGGACTGGCTGTTGGTAGACCCGCCACTGTGACTCCCTGCCTCGATGGATTGTAACCTGGGATTGTAAACTGAGACAAACCCCTTTCTCCTATGTCCCGAGCTGTATCTCGCCTGCAAGAACACACTCGGACAACCGGATTCTTCTGTGGCAAAGCTTTATTGCTNCATNNTGAGGAAGACCCCGAGCCCCAGAAATGGTGCAGCTTATATATGTCTTAATGTGGCNTNNCTNCACCTGATTGGCTGCTTGCTCATAATTTCAAAAGTACACCCCGGGATGGGTCGTGACTTGGCGCGAATTTACTCTTGCACTTGTGCACATTAATTANTTATAGTTATGAACAACAAAGGCCAACGCCATCCTGTAATGGCGATTTCTCACAGCTCTCTACACTCCTACGTTGTTTTGGTCGGGGTATTTTATCATAGCAACAGAAATGGAACTGGAAGAATGACTCTTCTCATCACCGTGTCCACTTAAGGAAGATGAGTTTTGGTGCATAATTTCAGTGAGTGAGTTCAGTTCACTCGGCAAGGTTGGGGTGGAGGTGTGAGGGCTTCCACCTGTGGAGAGTGACAGGGGCGCACAGCAGCTGCCTCTCACATCTACAGCCAGCGGAGGATGAAACAGGAGGGAGCTATGGGAACCACAAACCTGAGGACCTGCTCCTAGTGACCTACTTCCTTCAGCTGGACTCCTCAGGGTTCCTTGGCACCCACCCAGTGTCACCTGCTGGGGAGCAATTTCTCAAACAAAGGAGCCTAGCTAAGGGAGAAATAAAAAAACCCATTACAAATATAAAATAGAATAATAACTAACTTTAGGGACTTAGATGTTGACCTAGTCAATTTTCTCGCGACTGTGGCGAAATGCCTGACAAAGGCAATTAAGGAAATGTGAGGGTTTTAACTGTCAACGGGACAGGAAGCTTGCCAATTAGCTTTAACTGTCAGTGGGACATAACCCAGTATCACCAGGGAAGAGTCTTAATGAGGGATGGCCTGTATTGGCTTGACCTGTGGGCCTGTCTGTGTACATATCTAAAGTACATTAGTTGATTTGGGAAAGGCATGCCCACTATGGGTAGTATCATTCCCTAGGCAGTGAGTCCTGCCTTATATAGGAAAGCTAGCTGAGCATAAACCAACCTGAGATCCAGCTAACAGCATTCTCATCCACAGATCCTGCTGTACTTTGTTGGTTGTGAGTAAGTTTCTTGTTCCAATGCTGTGTGGAATAGCAAGCTGGTCTGACTTCAGGTTCCTGCACTGAGAGCATGCCTTGGCTTCCTTCACTGACTTACCTTGACCTGAAATTGTGAGGCAAAATAAACCCTTTCCTCTCCTGAATTGCTTTTTGTTGGGTTAGTCCATTATAGTATCTTAGGGTTTTACTGCTGCAAACAGACACCATGATCAAGGCAACTCTTATAAAACAACATTCAATTGGGGCTGGCTTACAGGTTCAGAGGTTCAGTCCATTGTCATTAAGGCAGGCATATGGCAGCATCCAGGCAGGCAGGAGAAGCTGAGAGTTCTACAACTCCATCTGAAGGCTGCTAGCAGAACACTTGCTTCCAGGCAAGGATGAAGGTCCTAAAGCCCATACCCACAGTGACACACCTACTCCAATTGGGCCACATCTTCTAATAGTGCCACTCCCAGGGCTAAGCATATACAAACCATCACATTCTACTCCCTGGCTCCCATAGACTTGTCCAAACATGTGTGTCTAGAGGGGCCACACCTAAACATGGCATAATGCAAAGTACATTTAGGCCAACTTCCAAAGTCCCCATAGTCTATAGCAGTCTCAACAATGTTAAAAGTCCAAAGTTAAAGTTCTCTTCCGAGATTCATCCAATCACTTAACTGTAATCCCCAAATCAAGAAAGGAAACCAGGTGGGCAAACTCCAAACTCTGCATCTCCATAGCTAATGTAAAAGCGTTCTTCAGCTCTCCAACTCTTTTTTTCATCTTTGTTGACTGCGACAAACTTCTTTCTCCTGGGCTGGTTCCACTCCCTGTTAACAGCTTTCCTCAGCAGATAGCCCACTGCTCTGGCATCTTGAAAATCTTGGAGTCTCCAAGGCAACTTCAATGTTGCAGCCTCTTGTTTCAATGTCTGGGACCCACACATTATCTTCTGGACTCCTCCAAAGGGCTGGTGTCACTTCTCCAGCTCTGCCCTCTGTAGCACTCTAAGCTCAGGTTGATCCACTCCACTGCTGCTGCTGTTCTTGTGATCATCCCATGGTACTGGCATCTCCAATACACTGGGGTCTTCCACTGCAACTAGGCTTCACCAATAGCCTCTCAGGCTCTCTTCATGGTACCAAGCCTCAACTCCTTTGCATGACCCCCTTCAGCCCTGGGACATCAACTGCAACTGAGACTGAACCTTCACCAGTGGCTTTCCATGGCCTCTCACAGTGCCAAGCCTCAGCTGCTCTTCATGACCCTTCATGCCTTCAAAACCATTACCACCTGGGTGACTCTTACACATTACCAAGTACAGCTGCAGCATGAGGTACAACTTTGGCTATCTAATCACCACTAATTTCTTAGCTCCAGCCACCCAGCATCAATTGTCCCAGTAGTCCCTTCTGTTCTGGACTCTAAAGCCAGAGCCACATGACCAAAGCTTCCTGAGTTCTGCTGCTTGCTGGGGCTGGAGCATTGCCCCCTTGTTCTAGTACATTATCACCAGCTTTCTGATTTCCAGCTCCTTAACTTCCTAAGCTTGGCTGTCCTGGAACTTGCTCTGTAGACTGACTTTGAACTCAGAGCACTGCATGGCTGTCTCCTAAGCACTGGACTAAAGGTGTGGTCCACCAAGCCTGGATTTAAGTTTTTCTTCACTTAGAACTTGTTCTGTTCTAAGCTGACCTTGAACTCAGAGACCTGCTTGGTTTTTGCCTCCTGGGATTAAAGGCTTGTACTACCATGCCTGGACCTAAACTTAGCTGGGAATCTTGCCCCAAGGTCTCTACTCTCTTAATTTACTTTGATATCCTTGAACACAAAGTTCGGCTCCACTTCATTTCCTGTTGCCCTTTTAATACTCAAACCATGTATTTTATATTTTTCCTTTCTCAGCTTTCTATGCTTGTTTAAAATGTTCTTTCATGAAACTTAACCAGAGAACAAAGTCTATGATGGGCGTTTCTGAGACTTCCTTTGTCAGTGCAATTAATCTGAGTCTTTTCACCTAGCCTCAGGCAGACTCTTCAGACAAGGGCAAAAAGTAGCCACATTCTTCATCAAGAAAATACCACAAAGCCAGTCTCTGGACCACATATTGAAATTCTCCGCTGAAACTTCTTGGGTCAGGTCCGCACAATTCAAATCAATACAAATACAATTCAAATCAGTAACAAAGTCTTCCATATTCCTCTGGGATAGCCCATTGAGCTCCATTTAAAGTATCCTATTGCTTTCCAAATCCGAAGTCCCCAAATACACATTCTTCCAAACAAAGGCATGGTCAGGCCTATTACAGCAATACCCCACTCCTGGTACCAACTTCTTAGTAAGGGTTTTACTGCTGTGAACAGATACCATGATCAAAGCATTGAAAAAAACTGTTGTGGGAAATATTTTAAAAGTGGTACCATGTATTGCTAAACCCAGTCACTCTCTGCCCCAGCAGGCTGGCTGGCCATGAACTGGCAGACAATGGCCTGCCTGTTCTTATCTCATGGAGATTCTCTGACTCAGAGCTCTTGCTAAGTTACCACAACAGCCTCATGCTTCAAAACTCCCACGGCCTTTTGTGGTGCACATTGGGCAAATCCACGCTTTGCAGCTGCACCTTTCTCTCTAGAACCCAGTCGAGCCACCGCATGAAGGAAAACACCACACAAACTTAGTTAAGAAACAATGGTTACTCAATTGCTGGGTGCAACAACTAGAACCTAATCTTGTAACCAATATTAAATCTAAATCCCCCATTGGTGAACCTTGGCAGATCCACTACTGAAAGCGGGAGACACTAGTAGCTACATTTTGTCCTCTCACTATCCCCGTCCAAAAAGCCCCTGTTTCTCTCCTGCCTACTCTCTTCCCCTATCCAACCAGGAAGTCCTGCCTACTTGCTCAGTGATTGGCTCCTTCCAGACAACCCCTCCTGGGAAAGCGGAATTAACATCAACAGGGCCATTCACAACAAAAGACAACATCTGATTGGGGCTGGCTTACAGGTTCAGAGGTTCAGTTCAGGCGGGAACATGGTGGCATCCAGACAGGTATGGTGCAGGAGGAGCTGAGAGTTCTATATCTTCATCTGAAGGCTGCTAGCAGAATACTCACTTCCAGGCATCTAGGAGGAGGGTCTTAAAGTCCACACCCACAGTGGCACACCTACTCCAACTGGGCCACACCTTTTAGTAGTGCCACTCCTTGGGACAAACATACACAAACCATCACAGCAACAGAAAAGCAGCTAATTCCAGGGGCTACTCCAATGAAAGGCAGGAAAAGCAACATGTCCAAGGCTGGAGAGAGAGGGCTCAGACGTTAAGAGTTCATATCGCTTTTTCTGAAGTCCTGATCCCAGCACCCATGTCACAAATGCCCGTAACTCTAGCTCGAGGGCAAATAACATCTTCTGGCCTATGAGCACCTACACCAGTGGCTCTCAACCTGTGGGCCATGACCCCTTAAGGGAAATGAATGACCCTTTCACAGGGGTTATAGTTGTGAGATAACAACGGAAATAATGTTATGGTTGGGGGTCACCACAGCATGAGGAACTCTATTAAAGGGTCGCAACATTAGGAAGGTTGAGAACCACTGCTCTATACTCATGCACACACACACACACATACACACACTGAAAATAAAGATTAAATCTTTTTTCTTTTAAGTAGCAATTCTATGGCTTCTAGAGTGTGTTGAAGTCACCCAGGTTGTCATGAGGACAGAACATAGGAGACACATCAGCAGTAGAGCCCTGGTCATTGGTCCTGGGGTGAATGAGTTGACTGGGGGGGGGGGAACAGTAGAGTGTGGAGAGGAGAGGGATGAAGGTAGCATCTATGGGGACATTGCCAGTCCAAAATCCTGGCTTGGAGGGCCCCCCACACACACCCCAACCCCCCCACACACACCCCTGCCACCACCCCCATTTCTTGTCTGACCTAGAATTCTTCTCCTTGGCTGGCTCAGTGACTGTTGATCCCAAGTGACTGCAGTTCACTCAATAGTGACTTACGTAAATTGGGAATTCATTGGCTCAGTGACTAGGAAGTTGAAAGGCTTGACTGTATCCTGAGACAGAAAATGTATCCCTGGGTTTCTTTCATCTCTGCTGCCCATTACCCCAGTGCATGTGGATGCCTCTCGTGGACGAGCTCTCTCCATGAATTAATGTTCCTTGCAGAATAAGGAATATCCTCCTCAATACAACATAGTAGATATGCCCCCGCCCGCCCCCCAGGGCAGGGAGCATGCTCAGTGAGCACTCTGCTACTGAGAGGTAACCCCAGCTCCTCAATGTGGGACTCTAGGCAGGGGCTCTACATTCACAGCCTTTCTATTTACTATTTTTTTCATTAGAACAACTATGTATACATATATGTGTATGCACTGGTGCATGTGTATGTTTGTGCATGTGTTTGCATGTATGTGTGTATGGGTGCATGTGTTCGTGCCTGGGTGTGCATCTGTACATTCATGCATGTTGTCTGTGTGCATGTTGTGTATGTATATGTGAATTTGTGCATGTGTGCGTGCATGTGTGTGTGTGTGTGTGTGTGTGAGTGCATGCCACAGTGTACATGCAGAGCTCAGAGGACAACTTGGGGGAGTCAGTTGTCTCTCTCTACCCGTGGCTTCTGAGGCTCAAATTTGGGTCCCTCAGGCTTGGCAGTCAACACTGTTGTCCTCTGAGCCATTTTCTCAACACAGGCCTTGTCTTTTTAAAGGCATAGCTCACCATGAAGCCCAGGCTAGACTGGAACTGTTTAAAGAAGAAAATTTCCTTATCAATGGGGGGGGGGAGTGGAGCACACCATGTGTACCATGACACATGTGTAGGTCAGAGACAACTTAGAGTTAGATCTCTCCTCCCACCACTTGGGTCTCAGGGATCAGACTTAGGTTGTCAGGTTTGGTGACAAGCCCCTTTATCTACTGAGCCATCTCCCTGGCCAGGTTTTGATTTTGGATCCTCCTACTTCATTTGCCAGAATTCTGAGATTATAAGCATCTACTACTGTGCCTTGATTGAGCTGGACACTTTAAATGGTCAAGTATATGAGTAAGGACCTTATTGATTGATTGATCGATTGCTCTCTCTCTCTCTCTCTCTCTCTCTCTCTCTCTCTCTCTCTCTCTCTCTGTGTGTGTGTGTGTGTGTGTGTGTGTGTGTGTGTATAAGGACAAATTCTCTCCTTTTACCACATGAGGCTCAGGGATGGAACTCAGGTCTTCAGGCTTGGTGGCAAGCCCCTTTAGCCACTGAGCTATCTCACCAGCCCCTTAAAAGAGTACTGTTGAGCAGTGGTGCTTGGCTCCCCCTCTGAACTGTCGCTCTGGAGAGGCAGGCATGACAATCCTTTAGTTATCCAGGTGGCCCCTGGGTGTCAACAGGCTCCAGATGTTCTCAGTAAATTGTCCCACTTTCAGCAGGACATCTTTAACTATGCAAATGTGTTCCAGTGACCACAGTGTTTATTGACAGGAAAGTGGTCCTTGCTGCCCAGCTGCTCCTACTTTCTGCATCCATTGATCTTTGCCTAGTCTTTAAAGGATGTGACCTCGGGACCTTTGCACGTCTGGATCCTTTTAGCTCAAACCGTTTCTCCTCTGTTGAATTCTTTACTTTCCTGCCTACACAGGGCATCTCCTGGTGCAAAATTGTACATTCTCATATCTCAAGAACGTGAGCTCAGAGCCAGGCATGGTGGTGCACACCTTTAATCCCAGCACTTGGAAGACAAGAGACAGGTGGATTTCTGAGTTTGAGGCCAGTCTGATCTACAGAGTGAGTTCGAGGACGGCCAGGGCTACACAGAGAAACCCTGTCTCAACTCCCCCCCCCCAAATAAAAGCAAGAATGTGAGCTCTCTGGAACTTCGAGTGTCCACTCTACCTTAGAGCATTGGAATAAAAAGGTATCGAATGTGTGAAGGAATGTTCTGCCTCTCCAGAAAAGCTGAAGTCGGCCAAGGAAGCCTCTGAGACGGCCATGCAAATAGTTAGGTGTGGGCTGACAATTCACTGAGCAGATCCTGTCCACCTGAGTCGTAGCAGAGTCTGGTATGCCGTGGTGGTGGTATCCGTCCAATGTGGAGCTCATAGCCACAGGCCGGGGTCGCAAGGATCGTGCCTCTCTGCAGCTAGACAGACTGGGAACTGGAGACTCCGAGGCTCAAGAGATGCTTCGGGCTGGAAAATCACATCACGAGCGTGCTTCTGGCCCCTCGACAAGACAGGTCTTCGTGCCGAGAAGCTGATGGGCCAAGCGGCTGCCAGGGCAGGCCAGGAAGGCTGTTCTTGGAAAGTGGAAACCCCCAGAGCAGGGAGGGCTGCTGCGGGTCTCTGAGCCACAGGCCAGCCTGATATGGCGCTGGCACCCTCCCTAGTGGTGAAAGACAGGGGCTGGGGGTTCTGGCCACCTCATTGTGTGAGATCCGGGGAAGGGGGGGGGGTCTCTGTCTTCCGAATGAAGAGGGAAGCCAGAATGCTTGCCCAGGTGTCTTGGCTCCTGGCCTGGCCTCTTTCTGCCAGGTCTCTGCTGCTTCTTCCAGAAGGGAAAAATCTACGTGGCAGCCATTCTTGACTCTGGGTGGGATAGAAGAGTGGTGTGTGTCTGCTGGCACACCTGTGTGTGGTGAGTGTCTTCCCAATCCGTCATTGGCTTCGTCGTCCTCCTCCACCACAACCCTCCCCCCCACCCCGACCCATCTTTAGACAGTGTCACGTAGTCCAGGCTCTTTCCTAAATCATTACCTAGCACAGGGTGAGCTAACATTCCCAATCTTCCTGCCTCCACTTCCCCAGTGTTGGGATTATAAGCATGCATTGACAGGCATCCCCAGTGTAAGCCGTGCCGGGGACAGAACCCAGGGCTCCACGCATGCCTAGCAAGCACTCTGCCAGCTGAGACGCACCCCCAGCCCAAGTATTGAGAGAAGACCTTGCCTAACAGTCCAGACTAGGCTAAAGCTCACCATATAGCGCAGCTGACCTCAACTTTGCACCTGCTGATCCTGCCTCCATCTCCCAAGGCACGTGTTTTAACGTCTTTTCTTCCTTAGCACCTTTGGGTGGGATATGTTAAGAGCAGCTCTGCTCTCTGAGCACGGTGAACTGGCTTTGCCTATTTAGTTTTGAGGGGAAAATGTTTTATAAATAATTTTCAACCTTCAACAAAAATAATCACAGGGATTTCTCTTGTGAAGTTTTGTTTGGCTGTTTTGAAACAGGGCCTCACTCCACAGCTCATGTTTGTCTGGAACTTGTGGCAATCCTCCTGTCTCAGCCTTCCGACTGCTGGGACTACAGGTATGCACTTGCCACACCAGCCCTCAGTATTTTTTTTTTTTAATGCTAGATTTTTCTGAGCATGGTTGGTACATGCCTTCAGCACTAGGTTGGCAGAGGCAGGTGGGTCTCTATGAGTTTGAGGCTAGCCTGGTCTATATAGAGCACCAGGTCAGCCAGGGCTACATATTTACTACATACATGCATACATACTCTGCCTAAATACACACACTTGTTAGTTCACATTGATGTTCAATTTCAATCCAGCAACATCCATGGAGATTGGACAGAGGGCCAGGGCTGCAAGCTCACCTAAGTGTGGGAGGTGATGGAGCAAAGCAAGACCGTAGGCAGAGAGCAGCCACTGTGGTCTCACTAGAGCCAGCAGCTTCTTTCTTAATCAAGCACTCTTGGGCTATTGTAAGGCTTTAATTAGGGCTTTCAAGTCCAGTATAGGCTCGGCCATGGCTTTCTTCGGTGGAGGGACGTGCTTTGATGCTCCATGGTTTTGGGTGATGTCTGTGTGCTTTATTTTTATTTTTCTTATTTAAGTGCTGATCAACTTTCCAAACTGGCTGCATCATTTTCGACTCTCCCCAGTCCTGTGGGCTCATCGCGGTGCGTGGTCCATGTTGCTTTGCACCATGGGCTTTTTTTTCACGTGAAGTGAGGATTTCTCAGGGTCCCCCTCCCCCCACTCCTTCCACTCCAGACTTTTACACGACTTTTAAATCTATTGTTCTCGATTTTATTTTATTTTATTTTATTAGTATTGGGAATAAGTGGATCACGGGTGGAGGTCAGAGGACAACATTGCAGCGTTAGAGTTCTCTATTTTATTTTTTAGAAACATTTTTGTTTGTTTGTTTCTTGAACTATGAGCTCACTATGTGGCCCAGACTGGACTTGAACTCATGATTCTTCTGTTTCAGTCTCCAGAGGTCTGGCATTATAGGAATGTACCACCATGCCTGTCACCCATTTAAAAAAAATTATATATGTATAGACATCCAATCATGACTAATATTTTTGCTTTAAACAACCAATTGTCTTAAAAACACACACACACACACACACACACACACACACTACATTCTTTGGCCTTTGATGAGGATGGAATTAAAGAATTAAGCAAATACTCTACTGTCCAGCCACAGGTAACTTATCACAAAGCCATGCCCCCCAGTCCCTCACTGGGGGATTCTAGGCAGGGGCTCTACCACTGAGCCACGCCCCCAGTCCCTCACTGGGGGATTCTAGGCAGGGGCTCTCCCACTGAGCCACATCCCCAGCCTTTATTTAATTAATCTTTTTGACAAGTTTTGTCTCAAAGACTTTCAGTTAGGATGGTTCTCTAGAGCTTGCTGGCTGCCCACCCTAGCCTTTCTAGAAAGCTCCAGGCCAGTGAGAGACATTAACTCAAAAACCATAAGGCTTATAGCATCTGGAGAACAATATGTAAGGTTATCCCTCTCACCTCTGTGCATGTAACATGCATGTTACTGCACACACATGAACACACAAACATGCACCTGTACACACAAACACAACAGGCCAGGGGACTGAGTTCCCTCTCTCCTCCCTCCCCACCCCTACTTGGTCTCTCTCTCTCCTCTCCTGTAATTTTGCCCTTTCTGCCTTCTCTCATGAGATAGCAGCACAAGGGAGCCCTCTCCAGATGTGGAGCAGATGCCGGCACTGCGCCCTCAGATCTTTCATCCCCTCGAACTCAGAGCCAAACACATTTCTATTCATTATAAATTACTGTCGGTGGCATTCCATTATCGTAACCGCAAATGGCCCGAGACAGAGTTGCTATTGTTATTATTATTTTTACCTTTTGCTATTTGCGAATAACACTGTTATGAATACTCATGTATTCTTGGTCACCTCATCATGGCGTTGCTGTGGGAAGGCAGTCAGTGAGCAGCCGAGCTGCCATAGCACAGTGTGCTGTAGCTCTGGCCTTCCCACAAACTCCACAGGAAGGTCCCAGTCTCTCCCTGTCTCATGTAACACCTGTCCCTCTGTGTTGTTTGGAGCAGAGTTATCCTGGTTGGCAGAGGCCATTTTGATTTGCAAGCCGCTGATAATCGATAGTGCTCTGTGTCTTCTGTGTGCTTGGGGGCTGCCTGCCTGCCTGCCTGCCTGTCTGTCTGTCTGTCTGTCTTTCTTACTTGCAGAATGTGCATTTGTAGCTTCTACCACTTAAAAACAGGTTCAGTTGTTGTTTTATTCTTATGGAGTCTGCGCCCTGAACTCTGGACAATATATCAGGGTTTTCAAGAGTTTTCTTCCATTCTGTACAGGATTTCTTCCCTTTCTTGATTTTGTGTTGTTTGAAGCACAGGGGCTCCTTGCATCCAATCCTCCCATCCCTCCCCTCCCCCATCCTCCCTTCTCTCTCCTCCCTCCTTCCCTCTCCCTCCTCTCCCCCTCTCAATCCCTCCTCTCCTCTACCCTCCCTTCCCTTCTCTTCCTTTCCTTTCCCTTCTTCCCTTCCCCTCCCCTCCCCTCCCTCCTTCCCCCTTCCTACCCTCCTCCCTCCTCTCCCCTTCCCTCCCCTCCCCTTCCATTCTTTTCCCTTCTCCTCTCCTCACTCCTCTATCAGGGACTTCATCCTCCGGCCTCATCCTCAATATCCTCATCCTCCTGCCTCAGCACCTGGTCACCTGGCTTCCTGTTGACAGCACCCACCCATAGGTTTTACCTCAGACCCTGCCCCCTCACCATCCCCTGACCACCCTCCTTCTGCCTTGCTTTGTCTTCCTTCATCTTATAGCGTTTCTGGTTCGTCTCGTGATGTCTTCCTCCCAGGGCAGTCCTTTAAGATCGAGCTGTTTCGTTTCCACATGCCTGTCAGTTTTCCAAATACCCTGTTATTAATTTCTAATTTCATGCCAGTTGAGAAAACATATTTGGTTCGATTTCATTCATTTTAAACCTACCGAGACTCATTTTATGGCCTACCATATAATTTACACTGGGGAATATGCCATGCGCATTTTAGAAGAATGTTCTACCCGCCTGTTGACGGGCAGAATGTTCTAGAAATATTTGTTGGGACTGGTTTGGTATGTGTCCTGCTTCCCCATGGATCTCATGTCTAATTGCTATTGTTGTTGTTGATTTTCTATGCACATTTCATTTGCGCGTGTGAGGTGAATGCACGCTGTGTGGGAGGCCGGGGACAGCCATTGGGAGTGGGATCTCTCCTCCCACCCTGTGGGTCCCAGGGATCAAATTCAGTTCAGCAGCCATGGTGGCAAGCTCCTTTACGTGCTGAGCCATCTTGACAGGCAGTGTCTCTCCTCTCTCTCTCTCTCTCTCTCTCTCTCTCTCTCACACACACACACACACACACACACACACACACACACGCTTGTGTTTTTAAATCCATTTTTACCACCGTGTGTTTTTGCTTTGCTGAGTTTTTGAGACAGAATCTCACTATAACCCAATCAGACCTCATACTCACAACAATCCTCCTGCCTCAGCCTCCCAAGTGCTGGGATTACCATAAGGTAAAGTAAGAAGACACCTCTGGGCGCAAAGAAACCCTTAAGATCTGCTTCTTTGTCTGTTGAGTCAGGGTCTTAAACTGTATGTAGCCCAGAATATGCTTGCACTGGCAACAATCCTCCTGCCTCAGCCTCTCCCATGTTAGGTTACAGGCATGGATCCCTATGCCGGCTTTCTCCCTCTCCTTGAAACTCAGTGTTCATTTTTAATTCATTCTTTGATAATTTCGTATATACATTGAATGTGTTCTGATCAAACCCTGACCCCCCTCGCTTCCCCCATCCTTTCTTCGGTTGCCCTTCATTTGCTAATGACCCGCTGAGTATAATTCGGGTTCCTTGAATCTGCACAGTCAACTTTCCAGCGTCTACACCACTGGAGGAAGGTGGCCCCGCCCCCAGCAGCCGCCCACAGCCAGTGGCTCTTCCTGGGCTCTGAGACTTTGCCCTGGTCACTGAAACTTTATTTTTCTTAACTCTCGTTAACTATTCTGGTCATCTGACTGACTTAGCTGTTGGCTGATTTTAGACTTGCAGAGTTTGTTTGTTTTAATTACTTTTACTTATTTATTTGTGCGCGTGTGTGTGTGTGTGTGTGTGTGTGTGTGTGTGTGTGTGTGTGTGTAGGTCAGAGGACATCTTGCTGGAATCTAGTTTTCTCCTTCCGCCGTGTGGGTCCCTGGGATCAGACTCAAGTTATCAGGAGACTCAGGTGATGGGCTGGATGAGACCCCCTCCTTCACTACGCCATGTCTCTAGCTTCATGGGTTTTCCATACCTGTGGGGCCTCATGGAGATTTTATTTATTTCTCTTGCTGAGCACTTTAATACTGTTTCTGCTGGGTCCATTTTAGGGTTTCAATCTCTACCAGAAGGCTCTATTTGGTGAGATGCTTCTCTTTGATTCTGTCTCCTCGCTCCATGTCTCTCTGTGTCTCTGTCTATCTGTCTCTCTCTGTCTCTGTCTCGCTGTCCTTCTCTCATCTTTTTGAGACAGCTTCCCTGTGTAGCCCCAGACGACTTAAACTCACTCTATAGACCAGGCTGGCCTCAAACTCTCAGAGATCCACTTGCTTCTGCCCCCCAAGTGCTGGGATCTAAGGTGCGCACCACCACGGCTTGCTCTTTTGTCTTTTGAGACGGAGTTTCATTACATGGTCCAAAAATGGTCTTGAATTTTACCATATAGCTTGGTTGGACTTGAACTTGTGATCTACAATGAGAAACTGCTACAAGAAACTACATTGTATGGTCAAAGCTGACTTGAGCTACACAAGGCCTGGTCTGAAAGCAAAACACAACAGATATCAGTTTGCATTTCTTCACGTACTGCTAACCAATAGGAATATAAGTTACTACAAGTCAGATATTACACTTTATTGTGTGTGTATGTGTGTGTGTGTGTGTGTGTGCATATGCTTTTAAATTATGAGGGCCAGTGAGATGAGGTGCTTGCTGATAACTTGAGTATGATACCTGGGACCTACAGACTAGAACCTCCTCTTAAAAGCTGTCCTCTGACTTCACACTTGTGCGGTTCATGCCCACATACATGCATACACATACATACACACATAGATACATAAATTAATTAAAACACTTAAACTGAAATAAAAGATGTGCTGAGCCAGGCGGGGGCTCAGTGGGTGGGGGAAGGCACTTGCTGCCAAAACATGGAGACCTGAGGGCAGATCCCCATTATTCACATAAAAAGCGGGATATGGGCTCATGTAACCCCAGGGTTTCTGGAGCAAAGACAGGAGGACGGCTGGAGCTTGCTGGCCTCTAGTCTGTCTCCAGGTTTAGGGAGAGGCCCTGTCTCAAAGGAGTAAAGCAGAGACTGACAGAGCAGGGCACACGACGCTTTTCTTGAGCCTCTGTCCATGCATGCATGTTCACACACACCACACACATGTGCACACACATGTGCGTACACACACATATATAAAAAAAAGGCATCGCAGTATTCTTTGTGGAAGAAGACATTAAGGAAAAAAATGTTTGCTTGATACTCATTTCATCTATCCCCAAAACATTAAGCAACTGGAATAAGACAGCAATACTGTGTGAAATTTGTTTCAATTTTGTTTTGTTTTGTTTTCTTGTGGGGGTGGGGCATCTTCAGAGATAGGGTTTTATATTCAGTCCAGGTTGGACCTAAAAAGATCCTTCCTGCCTCTGTCTAGTGTACCTGGATTCAGGATGTGTGCCACCATGTCCAGTTTTGGCTTAAATTTCAGAAAGCCTAAACACAGATTAAGCATTTCTGATGCCAGTGTATTTTTTGAACAGAGACAAACCAGCCATGAACTAGGTGCCAAACACTGAAGATTAGGAACATATGTATACAGCAAAGCAAAACCACTTGTTTCTAATTGTTTACTTCTTTTTTTTTTTTTCATATCCTGTTTGACAGGGTCTCACCATGTATTTCTGGCTGGCCTGGAAATTGCTCTTGTAGACCAGACTGGCCTTGAACTCATAGAGTTCAGGACGGTGGGATAAAAAGTTATGCTATCATTTCAAGCTAATTTCTGATTCTGTAGGCTGAATACATGCAAGAACAATAAGTGGATAGAATAGATTATATATACTAAATCAATTTCACTCTAATCCTTTTTTTAAAAATACTGGATGGAGGCCGGGCGTGGTGGCACACGCCTTTAATCCCAGCACTTAGGAGGCAAAGGCAGGTGAATTTCTGAGTTCGAGGCCAGCCTGGTCTACAAAGTGAGTTCCAGGACAGCCAGGGTTATACAGAGAAACCCTGTCTCGAAAAAACAAAACAAAACAAAACAAAACAAAAACTGTTAAAATACTGGATGGTAGTTTGAACCATTGCATGCTGGGCAGGAAGTGTATCAATCAGCGTTAACCTTAGTCTTTCTTTTTACATATTAACATGCATGTTGAATGTTTGTTTTTATTTATTGCTTAATCTTATTTATTTTTCTGTTTATGATTACTGCGAGGGGAGTGTGTGTGTGTTGTGGCATGTGTGTGGTGGTCAGAGGACAACTTTTGGGAGTGGGTTCTCTCCTTGCCACATGGGTTCCAGGGATGGACTCCACCCCCAGGTTTACTTTTTACCCACTGAGCCTCTTCATCATTCCTAAAAGTTTAAAATTGTACATAATGGCTTATGCCTGCAAGTCCAGTAATCAGAGGCTGAAGCAGAAGGATGGCTGTAAGTTGATGTCCATGTTGGGACTCCATAATAATAGCAGACCAGCCTGGGGTAGTGTGCATGCGTGCGTGTGTATATGTATGTGTGTGTANATGTGTGTGTATGTGTATGTGCATGTGTGTGCATGTGTGTATGTGTGTGCATGTGTGTGTGCATGTGTGTGTATGTGTGCATGTGTGTGTATGTGTGTGTGCATGTGTGTGTATGTGTGTGTGCATGTGTGTATGTGTGATGTGCCATGCTCAGTATGTGCACCATGCTTTGTGTGTATGTGTCTCTGTGTACCATGCTTTGTGTGTTTGTGCCATGCTGTGTGAGTGTGTGCATGTTCGTGCATGTGTATGTGCATGAGTGTGCACTTGTGTGTGTGCAGGTGTGTGTGTGTGTTGTGCCATGCCATACATGCCAGGCCAGAGGACAACTTTCAGGAGTTGGTTCCTTCCCTCTACTATATGATTTCCAGGGACTGACCTCAGATCATCAGTCTTGGTAGCAAGCACTTTTTTATCCACCGAACCATCTCTTCAGCCTGAATTTTAACCATAAATGCTATTATAACCAAGCTGTAAATTTTATGAGCAAAACATTAAATGTATAATTAGTACTTTTATGGTACTAGAATTGAAATGTGGGCCTTGTACATGGTAGACAAGTGCTCTACCACTGAGCCACGCCCCTAGCCCCTCACTGGGGGATTCTTGGCAGGGGCTCTACCACTGAGCCACTCACCAGCCCCTCTAGGGGCTCTACTACTGAGCTATACTCCTGGCTGCAGTCAATTAATCCTTTTGTCACATTTTGTGTCAAATTACTTTCATAGTAAAAAAATTTAAAAATCAGGCTGGAGAGATGGCTCAGTGGTTAAGAGCACTGGATGCTCTTCCAGAGGTCCTGCATTCAATTCCCAGCAACCACATGGTGGCTCACAACCATCTGTAATAGGATCCAATGCCCTCTTCTGCTGTGTCTGAAGACAGCTACAGTGTACTTATATAAATAAAATAAATCTTTTTTTAAAAACCTAAAAATTAATTTGGTGCCTAAAAATTTAACCATTAATGATATGAATAAATAGACTTGTGTATTCATCTTTTATATCTGTCAAAGAAATGTTTAGCCTAATCTGAAAAAAAAATAGTTTAAGCCACAAGAGAAATCAAACCATGACTCTAATGAGTTCCTGTCCTTTGCTGATGCCTCTGGATGAGTTGTAGAGTGTTACAAAGAGTTCTTGAGCTCTTCACTGCCACTCAGGATTTTTCTTGCATTAAGAGAGAATTTTTAAGATATTTGATGATCAAAGACACAAAATGTCTTGGGATTTAGGTTTCTCACCAATACCACACAACAGATGAAGATATTAAACTTTTAGCACCCCAAGGAAAAGAACGGTTGACTTAGATCTTAGAGATACCGGCTTAACATTTAATATTGAAATTGAATATTTTTCTTAATACAACAAACATTGTTTTGCACATTTTTCCTGAAATGAGTCAGTCTATGCGAGGTTTTAATCATACCCAGGCGCGCTCTCTTAGCCGGTTACGGAGCTTAAAAGAAAAATCCGAAGAATTCTTTGTTGATCTTGATTAATCTAAGATTACATCTTAATTGATGTGATGGTCCTTTAAATTCAATATTGGTGAGTTGACACAAGAATGAATGATGTCAGCTCACTTGGCCGGCAGCAATTTGAGACTGATTATTTCAAGATCAAATCAATTCATCTACAAAAGATGTTCTGGTGGGCCAGGGAGACAATTCTGCTGCTCAGTAAGGGACTTGCAGCCAAGCTTGACTGATGATCTGAGTTCGATTCCCCATGTCTGACGTTGAGGAAGAAGATAACCAGCTCTTAAAAGTTGGCCTCAGACCTCTACACAGGCACACATACCCACCCACCCCAAAATATCATGCAATGCTGAAAAATTAATTAATTGATTTTTTTTTTGGATACTTTTGGTCTCAAATTCTTTGGACAAGCTTGTGGCGACTTAGTTGGAGATTTTTTTCCTTGAGTAAAACATTTTTTTTTCATCTTTTCCTCATAATCTTCTAACACAATTCCCATAACTAAAGTTATTAATTTTTTGTTGACCTCAAAATAAATTTTCTATAAAAACTAAAGTGTATGAAGCTGGGGAGATGTCTTGCCATTTCTTGTTCTTGCAGAGGACCCAGGTTCAGTTCCCAGTACTGACATGATGGCTCATAGTCAATTTTAACTCCAATTCCTGGGGATCTGATCCTTTCTTCTGACATCCACAGACACCAGGGAAACACTAGGTACATAGACATACATGCAAGAAAAACACTTATAGATGTGATGGCTCATACCTATAATCCTAGCACTTGGGAGTCAGATGCAGGGGGATTTCTGGAAACTAGAAGCCAGCCTTGCCTTCAGAGTGTAATAATGTCTCAACAAAACAAAATTTCCCTGTTAGAAGGTTGAGGCCGGGTGTGGGATGCACACGTTTAATTTCAGCACTCGGGAGGCAGAGGCCATCCAATCTCTGTGAGTTCAAGGTTGGCTTGGTTTTCAAAATGCCTTTTTGAACAGCCATAACTACACCATGAGAGTCCATCTCAAAACAAAACAAGCAACAAACAAATGTAGAAGTTCAGATCCTACTACAAGTTGTTTTTATTGTTTTTAATATATACATACATTAATGTGTATTCTTAAATTTTTATTCTATTTTTTGTGTATATGCACACGCACATGAATGCAGTCCTTGTAGAGGCCAGAAGAGGGCGCTGGATTGCCTGAAGCAGAAGCTCTGAGGAACTGTGGGTGCTCGGAGCCAAACTCATGTCTGTTACAAGAGCAGCAAGTGCTCTTAACCCATGAGCACAAAACTGTTTAGAACATTTAATATATATATATATATATATATATATATATATATATATATATGTTATATATATAAACATTATATATATAAAAGTTATATATATATAAACATTATATATAAATGTTTATATATATATGTATATATACACACACATATATATATTACACACATATATATGTTTATATATACACATATATACATACATATATACATATATATATATATAATTTCAGCTGAATAAATTTTCATTTCTATTTTCACTACTGAGAAAAACTTTTAACTCAATTTGTTATATATTTCCCCAAAATGCCTTTTTATATTACCTGGCTTACTTTATGTATTTATTTATCAAATAAATAAATAAATATTTATGTTGGATGCATTGTGGAATTTGAAAGGTACCTCCTCCCAGACTGTGGCACCAGATCCTGTATCTTCACTTGGACCTGTGACCATGGAATTTCCTTGGTTTTTTGTTTGTTTGTTTGTTTGTTTGTCTTATTTTTGTTTTATGTATACAGGTATTTTGCCTTCATATGTATCAGAGTATGACTACATGCCTCTAACTACAGTTAGGGAGGATTGTGCACTGCCATGCTGGTGCTGGGAATTGAACCTGGGTCCTCTGGAAAAGCAGCCAGTGCTCTTGACTGCTGAGCCATCTTTCCAAGATTCTCTTGTTCAAAATTTCAAAATTCGGGATAGTGATATAGCTCTGTTGGTAGAATGCTTACCTAGATGAATATAGTCCTGGCTTCCATCCCCAGCACCTCATAAACCAGGATGGTGGTGCATGCGTGTCGTCCCAACACTTAGGAGATGGAGGCAGGAGGATCAGGAGTTCGAGGTCATCCTCTGCTACATTGTGAGGTTGAGGCCAGTCTTAGCTACAGAGGACCTCTTCTCAAAATAAAGAAAGAATTGGGTCTGGAGAAGATGGCTCAGAGGCTAAAAGCACTGGCTACCCTGCCAGAGGACCCGGGTTCAATTCCCAGTGCCCAGCTCACAATGGCAGCTCCCAAACATCTGTAACTCCAGTTCCAAGGGATCCAACAGCCTCACACAGATGTGCATGCCAGCAAAATATCAACGACACATAAAATTAAATAAACTATCTTTTTAAAAAACCAGGCGGTGGTGGTACACACCTTTAATCCCAGTGCTCAGGAGGCAGAGAGAGGAGGCGAGTCTACAGAGTGAGTTCCAGGACAGCCAGGGCCATACAGAGAAACCCTGTCTTGTAAATCAAAAGGAAAGAAAGAACAATCAAATGCATGTTCTGTAGCTGTGGCTGTTTGATGTTCACGGTGATGTTGAGTGCTTCCTGATCCTTGCTGCTTTTTCTGACCACATGTTCTACAGTGAGATTCCCAACCCAACACTGATGCTTGTTCTCTTTCTGTTTAAGTTCTGACCATTTTAGCTTTATGAATTTGAGGTTCCGCTTTTAGTAATAGTCTGATTTAAATCTATGCCATAAGGCCACCAAGATGATACAGCGGTCAAGTGACATGATCTGAGTTCAATCCATACACTGTATGTAAAAGAGAGAATCAACTCCACAAATTTGTCCTCTGACGGCCATGCATGTGCCATGCATCCACCATACTTGTCATAACCACTCACCCAATAGTAATAAAAAAAAGTTTTTATTTTATATTATATTTTAATTAATTAATTTTCAAAGGCTTATTTTTATTTTTATATGTGTGTGTGTGTGTGTGTGTGTGTGTGTGTACTTGCTATAGTGAGAAAGTGGAGGTCAGAGGATGACTTGCAGGAATCAGTTCTCTTTTTCTACCATGTGGGTTGTGGAGATGGAAATCAAATCATCAGGCTTGGCGCCAAGCACTTTAATCCTTTAATCATCACATAACATCCCTCTTTATCCAAATTACAATTTCTTTATCTGATACATGTTTTTTTTCCCCCCGACAGTAGCACAACTATGTCGTCTTTGTTTTAATTAATGTTCACATGACATAACTTTTTTAGTTCTTGAGTTATTTTAATTACTTCAAGTGTGCAGCCATGCCCTTAAAAGAAAAACTTGTCTACTAGTCTTTGCCTTTTAAGCTGGTGTGATTAGACCATTTACATTTGTTGCAATTGACAGGCTTAGTTTGAGTTTATTATTTCGCACATTGGTTTCTGTTTGCATCATGGTTTTTTCCTTTTTTAAAAATTCTTTAAGAATTTTTTTTAAAGATTTATTTATTTATTATATGTAAGTACACTGTAGCTGTCTTCAGACACTCCAGAAGAGGGAGTCAGATCTCGTCATGGATGGTTATGAGCCACCATGTGGTTGCTGGGATTTGAACTCCGGACCTTTGGAAGAGCAGTCAGGTGCTCTTACCCACTGAGCCATCTCACCAGCCCCAAGAATTTTTTATTACATTTGTGTGTGTGTGTGTGTGTGTGTGTGTGGATGAAACTATGTCTGCTCTGAGTGTGTATTAAAACATATGCATGTGCTTGCTGGAAAATCAATTATGTTCACTAAAGTAATTATGCATATATTATATATGTGTGCATACATGTACAAAAAGTACATATTTATACATGTATATACTATATACTAAGTATAAGTATATATACATTATTGCACACTATGTTACACTGAATTTTTCACATTTAGTCTAGAATTACTATTTTATCAGTTCTAGTCACTGGTAGGAAACACTCATTGCTGTCCAAGTCCTTCCCCTCCCAAGTTCATTCATTCATTCATTCTTCCTTCCTTCCTTCCTTCCTCCCTTCTTCCCTCCCTCCCTCTCTCATTCTCTCCCTCACCCTCTCTCTTTCTTTCTTTTTTTGAGACCATGTTTTTTCTATGTCATACTTCTAACATGGGTTTTATCTAACACACTAACAACTTCCTCAGAATCTAAAGTAGTTCTAAAATAAATCTTAGTTTGCAAACTATTAGATGGTGTTAAAATTTTTGCTTTCAACACTCATACCTATTTAGATTAGGTGTGTGTGTGTGTGTGTGTGTGTGTGTGTGTGTGTGTGTGTGTTGGGGGACTGCATGTGTGCTCCACACCTGTATGGAGGTCAGAGGACAATTTTTTTTGCAACTAGGATCTCTCCTTCCACCTTATTTTTGAGGAATAGTCTCTCTTGTTATTTCATAGGCAAGCTTGCAAACCATTCTCCCTAGTGTGTCTCCCGCCCTGCTGCAGGGCTGCTGGGGCTAGGGTTGTAGATGCAGGCACTGCCTCTGGCTTTTCTACTTGGTTTCCAGAGATGAAACTAGGGTCATCAGAGTTGCCCGGCAAATGCTTTTATCCACCTCTCCAGCCCTTTAGTGTCATACATATTTTAACAAACCCAAGAGGAAAATCAAATAGGATCTCCTATTTATCTGTTTACTGATTATGCCTGTTAGTTTTGCTGGTTTATTCCTGAGGCTTCTAAATCCCCTCTGGTATTTTTGTGTGCAAAAAAAAAATTCTCTTTTCATTTCTTTTACTGCAGTTCTGTTGCCAATGATATCCTTGATTTTCTTTAATCTTAGAATTTCTTTATTTCGAATTCATTCCTGAAAGATATTTTCGTTAGATGTAGAATTGTGGATTAACAATTCTTTCTTCTTTCTTTCTTTCTTTCTTTCTTTCTTTCTTTCTTTCTTTCTTTCTTTTTGCAGTGCTGGGAATTGAACCTATGGTCTCATGCATGCTACACAATTGCCTCACCACTGAACTCTGCTCTCAGCTACTGAACTGATAGTTCTTTCAACATGAAGACATGTTATGTTTCCTCTGACCCTCATGGCTTCAGATGATAAATAACTAGTTATTTGACTTGTAATTTTCCTCTGGCTGCTTCAAGACATTTCCTTTGACTTCAGCCTGATTATGACCTGTCAGTACCAATTCCTACAGGTTCCCCACTGACCTTGAACTCAGCAGCATGGTGAGTTCACTGACACATGACACTCAATAAATACATGTAATAAGATTAATTAATTAGCTTATTTATTTATTGATGGTGTATCTCTGGCTAACCTGGAACTCACTGTATAAACCAGGCTTGCCTCTGCCTCCCGAGTGTTGTGTGACATGACTCCTAGGAAAATGCAAGCAAATGAAACCAACAACAGACCAAAATAAGGATACCACCAAAGTCCAACTTGGTGAGACAATGGGTTTTGTTGGAGTTACTTACAGGAAAATGGATGAGGTACTACTTAAAGAAACAAAATAGGACTCGAAGACAATGGTATCACCAAAGCCTACTCTATCATGCACTATAGCTCATGGACTAAAGATGGAAGTCTGGGGCACACTTTTAGCCAACTCTGGTAACCTGAGCCTCTTCCAGACATCCCAACTTGCCTGAGAGCATCTCTCAATAGTTCTTATAGATCATATATATGAACAGAGAGGAAGGAGCCTAGAGAATCTGGTCAGTTTCAGGGACTTCCTGGAGCTATTTGAGTTGTCTTAAGAAGCTTTCCTATATCGTGGAAGGTTTCACTTCCCCTTAGAATACCCTGTTGCCTCACATCCATGTAAACATTCTGGGGCTTAATGAGCTTCCCACCAAAATGGACGGTTTTAATCTTGGAAGAAAGTATTACATAACACCCAGCACTGAGATGGAAGGCGTGTGCCACCACACCCTGCATAGCAGATTTTTCTTTAAAGATTTAGATCCTCTGGAGTGTGGTGAGACTGATTTTGTGGGCCAAAATATAGTTATGTTTCCATGGTGAAATTTCCATTTACACATTAACTCTTCTACTGTTATTAGGTGTGTGGCTTCATAGATGCTCGCCAGGCTGGTTGACAGTACTGTTCAAGTGTTCTATTCGTTACTGATGGCCTGTCTCCATCCTACCAATTGCTGAGATTTCCGATGACAGTTGTTGACACAGCTGTTTCTATTAAGAATTTTTTTCTCCATCTGTTTTCAATCTCTCTTCTTAGGAACATAAACATTTAAGATTGTTTGAGCCTTTTGACAAACTGACCCCCATGTTATTATGACCTGAACTTTCTCATCTCTGGCACTGTTCTTTATCCTGAAATATAATTAGATAATTACTAATCTAACCACTCTAACTTTGCTTTGACTAGTGTTAATGTGGTGTACTCTTATTATTTTACTCTTAAAAATGTTTAATTACGTTTTATGTTGTATGTGTGCATATATGTGCTTTCACATATTCTTTGGCACATGTGTTGAGATCAGAGTTCAAACCAGTATTTTGTGCTCTCTTTCCACCATGTAGGTCTTGGGGATCAAACTCAGGTCATCAGGCTTTGTACTAAGTACTTTTTACCTGCTGAGCCATCTCGTGATCCTTTGTCATTCACTTTTAACTTATTTGTGTCATCACATAAATTATTGGTTTCTTGTAGGCAGCGTACCTGGGGCTCATTCTCTAATCCATCTGATGATCTCTGCCTCTTATGGGACATTTTGAGGAGCACGTTAGAACTTTTCCTGTAAGGGTGAAAGGAAAATGCTTTACAGTTTATGGGCCACATCTGGTCTGCACTGATTTCTCTGCTTTTTTTCTTTTATTTTTAAGCACTTACACATGTGCATGCCATTATTCACTTAATGGCCACCTGAGAATATGCTGCAGGCCTTGGTTGGTCTCTAGACTATAGTTTGCTAATTTCTTATAAAAACTACTTATGTTGTATGTAATTCTTGCTATGCTAGGGCTTGAATCTCCCATTTGAATATTTGACTCTTTGATATCTTGTTTCTTTTCATTTTTTTACCTTCTTTTCAGTTAATTAAAATGTTTATGGTCTTCTTTATCTCATTCATTAATTTGTTAGTGTTTTGTAGCAATATCCTCCAAGTAGAAATGTCGCCATTCTTGAGGCCTCATCAAAACTCAGGAAGTAAACAACTCACAAGTCTCTAAAGGTTTCTAAGGCTTACAAGATTCAGGTTCCTCCCTCTCCCAATCTTTCCTGTTATTTAAACAGTACAAATTGCTGGGAGGGAGAGAGGAGAGGGAGGGAGGGAGGGAGAGAGAGAGAGAGAGAGAGAGAGAGAGAGAGAGAGAGAGAGAGAGAGAGAGACCAGCTTCTGACCTGCTCAGGTGCCTGCAAGTCCTGCATAGAGCTTCAGGGCTCCAGTTTTCATATATGGTCCCCCATTCTGCATGCACTTTTAGTGACACAGCTGTCATTGAGTCATTCCTGCCTTGTGAGTAACCCTAATAAACTCACTGGTTTGCCAAGTTGGATGTTGATGGTGTCGTTACTTTGGCTCTGTATTTGAGGTGAAGAGAGATTTGTTCATATTTTCCCTCAGGAAAGTCACACAACAGCTAGGTGCATCTTGGGCTTCTGTTTATGTTTGTTTATGTTTGTTTATATTTAAGGCTGATAGCATGCACCTTTAACATTAATCTACTTTCAAGTAACATTCTATGTTCCTATATTGTGTAAAGTCATGTGCTGTATTTCTCTCCATCCAGCCTTTGATCACTTCTTGTCAAATGCCTTGTTTTTACACGTTAGGAAGCCCCAGCAAATTACCATTATTTGTATATCGATTGGTGATTTATTGTTTGTGAAGATATGGAAAAGTAGCTCAGTCAGCAAAGTGCATGCTGCACACATGGGCGGACGTGAGTTCAATCCCAAGAACCCACATAAGAAGCTGGGTGTGGCAGTATGTGTCTGTAATTCCAGAAGCCAGGCAGAGGCAGAAGCAGAGGCCCTGAGAAAGAATATAAAGCTAATTGTATTTCTAGTTTTGAACAGTGTTCTAGATTTTTTAGTTTTTGTCTTGGGGTATGTGCGTGCATGTGTGTGTGTGTGTGTGTTTGTGTATGTGTGTGTGTGCACACGCACATGCACGCGCAAACATGAGTATGCAAGTGTGGGGGGGTGAATAAGAGCATAAAAATGTATTTGATAGTGAAGTGTCAAATCCTGTGTGAAGCACTGACCGCTTCAGAGAGGTTCGTCTGGGAGCTTCCATTTTAGGTGAGTTTTGTTGTTGTTTCCTTATTTTTTTTTTTTTTTTAAAAAAAAATGTTCACTTGCTACACAAACCTGGTAACCCAAGTTTGATCTCTGGAACATGAGCAAAAGGTAGAAGGAAAGAACCAACTCCACAGATCTGACCTTTAACCTCCGCATGTGGGCCATGGTGTGCACCCCCAATAATAAGTAAAATAGATCAATAATTCAAAACAAGAAAAGTATGTATAAAGGTCAGGATAGAAGATTTTCCTGTGTGTGCATGTGCACGCATGTGTGTGCATGTGCATGCATGTGTGTGCATGTGCATGCCTGCAGGTCTCTGTGTTGTCCAGAGTCAAGGTTGGGTGCTGGTTTTCAGGCATTGCCCACCACCACAGCCATCTTGAGAGACAGGGTCTCTCGCTGGCATCTCAGGCTTGCTGTTTTTGTCCAGTGTGGCTGTCCCAGGGACAGCTTGTGGGAACTGGTCCCCTCCTTCCACCCTGTGGGTCCTGGGGATCGAACTCGGGTCTTCAGGCTTGGGAACAAGTGCCTCTACCAGCTGAGCCATCATGCTGCTGCTGCATTTTATCTTTAAAATATGTTTTCTTAGTATCTCTATTGGGTTGGTCATGTCTCTAAAACCTACTCTTCATTTTTAGATATTTATCTTATTATATTCTATAATTTTACAGACATCATTACTTAGTTCCAATGGTTCTGTGTGTGTGTGCGCGTGTGTGTATGAGCTTTAAGATTTTCTAAATATGAGGTCATATTATGTGTTCATAGAGTTGTATTTCATCATTTCCAATCTGGATACCTCTATTTATTTATTTTGCCTAATTGCCCTAGATAGAATATCTAATAGAATATGGAATGTAAGCGGTAAGACACAGACATCCTGTCTTGTCTTGATCTTTGGGGAAGATTTTTCCATCTCTCATTATTACGTATGAAGTTAACTGTGGCTTTGGGTTGTTGGTTTTTAAATAAATCTACCATATAATCTAGTTATCCCACTTCTGATTTATATATCCAAAGGAAATAAAATCAGTACACCAAAGCCATCACTGCCTGCCCATGTTTATTATGGCGCTATTCATAACAGAAAATAGCCTAGATGTGAAATCAATACAGGTACCCATGGGTGGATGGATAAAGAGAATATGATATATATTCACAGCAGACTATTTATATTTCAACCATGGAAACAAATGAGCCAGGCCTGTTGGGGCAGGATTCTGAACCTAGTCTCTTGAGAGGTTGAGGCAAGAGGATTTCCAGTTTAAGATTTGTCTGGGCTAGAGTGAATTCAAAGCCAACCTGAGTAGCCTAGTAAGACCTTTCTCAAAAGGAAGGCTGGAAATGGGCCTGGGGCTGTAGCTCAGGAGCACACCTGCCTAGAATCCACCAGTGAGGGGCTGGGGGTGTGGCTTAGTGGTAGATCCTCTGCCTAGAATCCCCCAGGGAGGGGCTGGGGTGTGGCTTAGTGGTAGATCCTCTGCCTAGAATCCCCCAGGGAGGGGCTGGGGTGTGGCTCAGTGGTAGAGCCCCTGCCTAGAATACCCCAGTGAGGGGCTGGGGGCGTGGCTCAGTGGTAGAGCCCCTGCCTAGAATCCCCCAGTGAGGAGCTGGGGGCGTGGCTCAGTGGGAGAGCCCCTGCCTAGAATCCCCCAGGGAGGAGCTGGGGGTGTGGCTTGGAGCCTGCTCAGAATCCTTGTCCTCCTCCTGGGTTGCTTCCTCCAGCCTTGATAGATGGATTGTGTCTAGTCTTACTGTAACTTGTTACTCCACGTTTGGTTGATATTCCTGGGAGGCCTGTTCTTTTCTGAAGAGAAACAGAGGAGAAGTAGATCTGGGGGCTAGGGGGGATAGGGGAGATGAGGGGATGGGAAGAGCAGAGGAAGGGATACTCTGACTAAAATATAATGTGTGAGAAGAAGAATAAACGTTAAAAAATATAATATAATAAAAAATTCCATTAACTGGGGTGGCATAGGGGTAGGGGAGAAGGTTCATTCATTCACGAGTGTAGATTCCCATGATTTCAACATCTCCCATCAACTCCCATTATTGCTGTTTTAGGAACTAAAGTTCTAGAATGTGAACTAATTTTTTTAAATTTTTGGTTGTGAGATTCATTTTTTTAAAAGACTTATTTTATTTATATGAGTATGCTGTAGCTGTCTTCAGACACACCAGAAGAGGGCATTGGATTCCATTACAGATGGTTGTGAGCAACCATGTGGCTGCTGGGAATTGAACTCAGGACCTCTGGAAGAGCAGTCAGTGCTCTTAACCACTGAGCCATCTCTCCGGCCCCTAGAATATGAACTTTTAGGGGACACATTCTAGCCATAGCATCTAAAGCCTAACCTCCAATACCTATGTCCTGTGTGTGTGTGTGTGTGTGTGTGTGTGTGTGTGTGTACGTGCATTAGTGCCTGTGTGCATGTGTTCATGCCTGTAGTGGGGGAGGGTCAAGTAAATGTGCAAACATGTGCATATGTGTTAAGGTTAAAGGTCAACTTCAGGCATCAGTCCTCAGTACTTTGTCAATCTTGTTTCCAAAGGGAGAGTTTCTCACTGGACTTGAATTTGCCAAGTAGGTGAACTTGGCCAGCCAGTTGGCCTAGGCCTGGGTTGGCTGTAGGAGTCCACCTGTCCCCATCTGCCCAACATTTCGGTAATAAGTGTGTGCCTTCACTCTTGGCTCTTTTGCATGGGTTTGAGAGATGGAACTCAGGTCTTCATGCTTGCAAAGCAAGCATGTTACTGGCTGAACTGTCTCCCCAGTTCCACATGTCCTCTTCCTTGTACAATACAAAATATATTCGCTTTTATCCCCAGTGTCCCATCAGTCTTAACTCGTTCCAGTATTGACTAGAAAGTTCAAAGTCCAATGTCTTATCTGAATCAGATATGGATGGGGCTCAAGGCATGATTCATCCCCAGACTAACGCCTTTCCAGTTAATCCTGAGAAATCAAAACAAGCTATGTTCTTCCAAAATGCATTGATAGGGCAAGGATGTGCCTATTCTGAAAGGGAGAGAATGGGTGAGACTACAGAACTGGGGCGCGGTCATGTGCACCTGTAATCTCAGCACTCAGGAAGAGACAGGAGAATTGAGAGGTCAAGGTTATGCGTAGCTATGCAGTAAGTTCAAGGCCAGCCTGGGCTATATGAGACCCTCTCTTGAAAAAAAAAAACAAGCAGGTGATCACCACACATTTGGAATTCCAGCATTCTGGAACTGAGGCAAGAGGGTTGGGTAGTTCAAGGCCAGCTTGGGCTACAAAGCAAGGCTTTGTCTCATTTGTTAAAGTGTCCGCCACACAAGCCTGAGACCTGAGCTTGGTCCCAGCACCCATATAAAAGCTCGTTGCAGTGATGCATGTCTGAAACTCCAGTGTGGCGGGCGTGGAGACAGATAGATCTCTGGTGCTCACCCACCTGCATGCCAAACTACATTGGTAAGCTCCAAGTTCAGTGATAGATTCTGTCTCAAAAAGAAAGTGGCATGGGCCAGAAAGGTGGCTCAGGTGAAGATGCTTGCTGAGCAAATATGACAACCTGAGTGCTAGTCTAGAATCCCACAGTGGAAGGATAGAACCAGCTCCCCAAAGTCATCCTCTGACCTCCACATGTGTGGCATGGCATCATATCTGTGCTCCCACATATCCTGCACAAACTCACACACATGCACCACCAACAGCAATAATGAGGAAAGACGCCTGCCACTCACCAGTGTTTACACACACTTGCATGCACAAACACACACACACACACACACACACACACATTTCGCTGATCTTCTCTTTGCCGAGAGAGGCACATATACACACCATACACACACACACACACACACACACACACACACACACACACCATATACACCCCACACACAAAGACCATATACACCCCTCTCCATTGTGGAGATTTGTTTTACCAAAGATCCTGGTGGCCCTGCCATTGTTCTGTGGGCCTCAGTCCATATACCTCCAAGCACACGCCCACAGTGACACACTTCCTCCAACAGGGCCACACCTCCTAATAGTACCATTTCCCATGGACCAAGCATTCAAACACACGTGTCTATGCGGGTCGTACCTGTTCAAACCACCACATATGTATGTGTCTGTATTTGTGTGAATGGACGCTCTGTGAAGTGGAAACTTACGGGTTCTTTGGAAAGTCAGCTGTATTGGATGGTGTTTTGCTGGGGCAAACACGTGAGGAAACACTTTGCTGAAGCAGACACAGGTGAACGGATGTTCTGCTAAAGCAAGCATGTGAAAGGACTCATGATAAAGGATTTTTTTTTTTTGCTAATGACATGCATGTATTGGGTCCACCTTGCATTGAATAGTTGAGCTCCATTTTTGCGGACTCCATAGGAAGAAATGCACCAAAAAACTTCTGGTGGTGTTGTGGCTTCTGGCTTTTTCTGCAGACATAGGCTGATTGGCAACTGATTCAGACTCACATGCTGAGGAAAGATCCATGAAGGACACGTGATGTTTGCAGGGAATATAAATAGGGCTCCACAGACAGTGATGGAGGCTCGACTGGGCTTGCTTACAGAGCTAGCTGTGCAATGCTTGTTGGTCTCACCTCTTCGCTGATCTTCTCTTTGCCGAGAGAGGCACAGGCGAGGACTTCTCCTGGTGTTCCTGCTGGTCCCTCCTGCCGACTCCTGCCGAGGCCGAGGCTGAGGCCTGGCTGTCTCCGATAGGTAGTGTCACCACTACTGATTTGTGTTTGCTGTCCCGACTCTACAGAATTGGACTGCTAGTGTATCTGTGAAATGTTTTTGAGTGGATCGAGCTGTCGCTGCTGACCTGTGAACTGAACTGCTGATTTCCTAACAATGCAGATGGGATTGGCTCCAAAGAACCATTTCTAAACAGGTCCACTTTCCCCGTATCCTTTCTTCTCCACTACCTGTGGTGGGTGGTGGGCTAGAAAGAAGGTTAAAACATTTAAGAACCATCATTAAAAGTAGGCTTTGAAAAAAATTCAAGTTACAGCTCTCTGTGTGTATGTGTTCCTGGAGTCTAAGAGAAGATGTTGGATTTTTCTAGAACTGAAGTTACAAGGGATTGTGAGCTGTCCATCATGGGTATCAGGAGCCTTAGGTCCTCTGCAAGAGCAGGAAGAACTCTTAACCAGGGAGCCATCCCTTCATCCCTATGTCTCTCACAGTTTTAGGAAGTTCTTTGTACATTTGGTTATGTGCTTGTTGTGTGTGTTTGTTGAGTGTAAGCACTGAATATAGAAATCAAAGAACAGTGTGTGGGGGTTCTTTTCCACCGTGAGAATTCTGGGGATCTAGTTCAGCTGCTCAGGCTTGCCATGAAGCCCCTTTACCCACTAAGCAATCTTACTGGCTTCAAGAATCCTGTTTTGACACTGCCAGTGACTAGAAGTGATTCTTCGGTCTCTACCTTTCACCTTACCGTAGTAGTGCTAGAATTACAGATTCTGGCTCCTGCACCTGGCTCTTTTAATGTGGGTTTCAGGAAGCCAAGTTCACATCCTCAGGCTCAAATAGAGAATGCTTGTGCCCTCAGATCCATTTTCCTGAACATTAAGCCACCTTCCTGGACCACTGAGTCATCTTCCTGGACCACTGAGTCAACCTCGGCTGACATCTCAGGTCTGCAGCCGCCTGTAGAGCCTTTAATCCCAGAACTCGGGAGGCAGCGGCGGGCAGATCTCTGTGAGTTCGAGGGTAGCCTGGTCTACAGAGTAAGTTCCATGACAGTCAGGTATACATAGAGAAACCCTGTTTGGAAAAAAATAAAAAATAAATAAAGAGCAAATGATCTGAGCACTATTCCTTGTCTTTGCTTCCTGACACAGTGTGGCCTCCTGCCGCCAGGGCCTCCCCAGCACGAGGGACCATACCTTCAGACTGTGAGCCACAGCAGACACGTCCTCTCTTAATTTGCTCCCAGTCAGTTATTTGGTCCCAGTTTAAAACACACACACACACACACACACACACACACACAAAACTTGGGGAGTCAGAAGGGGCGGGATGGGGGGATGTTCTAGAACCAGTGGGGAGATTACACAACTCTCCAAAACTATTGGGTTACTCCACTTAGTGCACTGATTGTATTGTGTGCGACTCGTATCTCAATAAAGGTCTTATTTCAAGGAAACTGTGGGTGTGAAGTTACACAGGGGTTTTGGGGTTGGCTGTTTTGGGGAGGAATTCTGCTGTCTAATGGAAGGTAGGATGGGGCTCAATGGGGCCTGTGACTCATAAACCTTATTTGCCAGTGGGACCAGCCCTGGAGACAAAAGGGGTGACAGGCCTCAACCCAGATCTCTGGACGTTTTGTCCCAGCATACCTTGCACCCTCCGTCCTTCCGACTAACTATATTGCAGGGCCTCCATGGGAAGACAGATGAATGGAGCAACACTTTTTCAGGCTGTCCTGTCCTGCCCTGCCTGGTGAGCCTGAGCCTTTCCCCCCACCCACCTCCATCCCCAGGGATCCTCTTGCTTCCAAGAAGGCGGCCTGGGAGGACCCAGATTGCACCAAGAGACAAGAGGTTTGGTTCTCTGGTAAAGAGGGCTGGGAAATTGAACCTGACACCTGGCAAGGCCCACCGGCTGGGCAACACACTGGGGAGGCGGGCCTATACGCCACATGAGGGTTGTCTAGGCCAGCGCCTCTCCTGGGGTCTTGGCAGAGGCCAGAGCGGGCCAGCATGGGTGGCAGATTGCCCGTGGGTAATGAAAAGGCTCAGAGATTGGTCATGGCGGCTCTGACAGTATTTCGTGTGCTAGTGTTCACAATAAGGGAGAGATGCGTAAGCTCATGCCAGAGGCTCTGTGACTCGTAGTGACAGCCCCAGGACACATGCTTGGACCCTTCTAGAACATTCTTGCTGCCATTGCCTCCACTCTCAGTACAAGCAAGACACTGAAGTACCCTGGGCTATGACGTCTCCATTAAATCCAACAGCCTCATACCCAGGCACGGCTTACAGTTGGTACCCACATGTCTTCCCATTTTCTTAGTTTTGTTTTCTGACACCTTAGTCAGATCCTGTCCGTGATGACCTCTGTGGCTCTGGTCTGCTCCACATCCATGCAGAAGGGTTTCTGCTCACCCATGTGGCTATGGTCGCAGGCTCGCCTCCTCCCTGGAACTAGAGGGTCTGTCTCCAGGTTCTCCTGACTCCAAGTCTAATCTCTCTGGGCTGACAACCCCCGTCGGATAGAGCGTGCCCAGTGCCTCCCTCAGCCTATCGTATGCACAAGGTCCCCAGGCCATCTTCTTGCCCAGCGTTTGGCCTGTGGACAAATGCTCACCAGAAACACTGGCTGGGAAGAGGGGCTTCTAGGAAACACAAGAAGAAAGTCTATAAGCTGTCGGGTGAGCCTGCATGCTAAGAAAAGGGGCCTGGGCCAAGGGTTGCTCTAAGAGATGCTCCTCCCCTGTGACTGCTCTCACCCTTAGCGTCAGCTTGGTTCCGTCTTCAGCAACAGCACTGCCACCAATAAGGCCACCAGTGTTGGCACCAACCCCATCGTGTATTCCATTCAAGTCTCTCAACTTTTCACCTCCATCTCCACATTCACCCTCACCTCCATCTCCACACCCACCCTCACCTCCATCTCCACACCCACCCTC
>NC_034612.1:19920402-19944017 GCF_900095145.1 Mus pahari
CACCCTCACCTCCATCTCCACACACACCCTCGCCTCCATCTCCACACACACCCTCGCCTCCATCTCCACACCCACCCTCACCTCCATCTCCACATCCACCCTCACCTCCATCTCCACATCCACCCTCGCCTCCATCTCCACATTCACCCTCATCTCCATCTCCACACCCACCCTCGCCTCCATCTCCACACCCACCCTCGCCTCCATCTCCACACACACCCTCACCTCCATCTCCACATTCTCCCTCACCTCCATCTCCACACCCACCCCCTTTCCATCTCCACACCCACCCTCACCTCCATCTCCACACCCACCCTCACCTACATCTCCACACACACCCTCACCTCCATCTCCACACACACCCTCACCTCCATCTCCACACCCACCCATACTGTCAAGTCAGTTCTTACTTCCCCTACCCCTCTCTCCACTCCGGTGTCTACCTCCTCCCTAACTATCCTCCTCACCTCCACCAGTCCTCTCTTCTACTATCTGCTCATACCCACAACTGACATTTTCAATGCTACCATCTAACTCCAGGCTCCCAGCATTACTAAAGACTCGGTCTGGTTGCCTGTGGCTCGCATCTACCCACAAGTTGGAGCTCTTCCCTTGAATCATGACATTGAAGCTCTCGGATGGTGGACATCTGTGCTGAGGGACTCCATGACCAAGCAACTAACACCAGAGAGGCCATGACTGTGCAGCTAACTCACTCTTGGGACAGCGAGGGGGGGGACGTGCGCTCTAGAATCTAGGAGCTTTATTCTCCACAGGTCTGATCTCAAAGAAATCATGTGACCCGGGGAAGGATCACGCATTGAGTCGGCCTCTGATTGTACTGTTTCATTCTAGATCCTTCCCACTTCTAAAGGTGTAAGAGCAACAAGTCTTCCCTCCACAGAGACACGGTAGGAAGTATGGCCCCAGCTTGCGCAGTAAGAGAGGCCTGCTCAATGGGAGCTTCTGTCTCAGGGCTCCCACTGTGTTTCAGACAGCCCTTTTTCCAGCATAGAGACCTTAAGGAAGCTACTCACCATCTCAGCTAAGCCTCTTTCTCTCTCATCTGTAAACAGAGCATCAAATATAAAATAGACCTCTTGAGACTGCTGTGGGAATTAACTGAGCCCATCCAGGTTAAGTCCTGGGATTAAATTCTCATCAGTGAGCCAGGAATACAGAGGAGGGAATGAAGGGATGGAGATCGCTCCTTCCCAGTCAGGGGCCGTGGGGACAGTTGCCACACCAGGAGCCCCCTGTTCCATTTCGAACTCCGCTCGACTTGGAAATGTGAGGGATAGGCTAAAATGGTCCATAGTCAGTCCTTATCCTGTACCCCAGGGCCAGGGCCAGAGAAGGAGGAAGGCTGGCCACAGGCTGGGAGGAGACTGACAGTTCTGCTCTTGGCAACAGAACTCAAGGGAAAAGGGTTTGGTGGGTCTGGGACAAGAATCCTGGAAGGTAACAAGCAGTCAGGGAACCAGCAGTGGTAGAAAACCAGAGGTGAGAAAAACAGGGCGTTCCAGGTAAGAGACCGTGACACCACAGAGGCTGTATCTAAGCACCAAGACGGAGAGCACGATCTTAGCGTGACAGGCAAGAGCGAGGCGCCCTGGCCCTAAAGGCCAAGTGTCGAAAGGGTGTTGGAGGGCTGCTGGTCATTCATGCCAATCCAAGGAGAGCCAGTGCCAGAGGGAATAGGGCAAACGCAGAACAAGAGTGGTCCCAGGACCCCCTTCCGATGCCCATGGCTGGGGCTGGGGCTGGGGCTGGGGCTGGGGCTGGGGCTGGGGCTGGGGCTGGGGCTGGGGCTGAAGATGGCCATGGACTGATGGAAGATGGACAAGGACTGGCTAGATGCTAGGGACTCTCTGTGTTTCTGTCTCTGTCTCTCTGTGTGTTTCTGTCTCTGTCTCTGTCTCTGTCTCTGTCTCTGTCTCTCTCTCTCTCTCTCTCTCTCTCTCTCTCTCTCTGGGGGGGGCGGAGTCAGAGAGCAGCTCCAGGTGGCATTCCTCAAGTACCACCCACTTTTTTTCTTCTTGAGACAAGATCTATCACTGGCCTGGCACTCACCAACTCCACTACGCTGGCTGGCCAGTGAGGCCCAGAGACGCCTGCATCTCTGCCTTTAAGGAGATGCTGCTATACTAGAGTTCAGGTGCCCTTGGTGGACAGAAGAGCCTGAGTGACAAGTGGCTGTGAGCCAGCTGATGTGGGTGCTGGGGACTGGAACTTGGGTCCGCTGGAAGAGCAGTGTGTGTTCTTAACTACCCAGCCATCTCCCCAGCCAGGGTCTGGGAATCAAGCTCACGCTTATACAGTTAAGCACTTGACCAACTGAGCTTCCTCCATAGGGTCCTTCCCCTTTCTCAAAACCTTCTTGTTCTGAGGGTCTGTGTCTCGGGCCCCTTGCAAGAGCCCCTCCCCTAGGGGAGGTCTTTGGGAGCCGCCAGACAGACAGACAGACAGTGTTGGGATTTCTGGCTATGTCACTTCAGGAGACTATCCTGCCTCACCCCTGTACCTAGTGAAGCCATGGAGTACCCTCCAATCACCTATGCCCAAAGCTGCCCTTCAGGGCCAGAGAGATGGCTCAGTGGTTACAAGCATTTGCGGCTCTTCGAGAGGGCCTAGGCTTGCTTCCCAGCATCCACTCTGAGAGGTTCATGACTGCCCATGACTGTGGCTCCGGGGGATCTGTCACCCTCTTTTGGCCTCTGGGGGTACTGCACTCACATAAGCATCACTGTCATAACACACACATACACATAAGTAGAATACACACACACACACACACACACATCCACACACGCATGCACGCATGCACGTGTGCACACACACACATATTTAAGCCTGCCCCTCTTTTGTCATCTCTATGTCACTGAAGGACACTGAGGTGTGGAGTGGTTAAGCAACTTGCCTGAGGTTCATGGCAAGACAGCTAGGGACAGTCAGAAACCCACGTGAGGGGAGACATACATTTGGGCCTGGGCCCCCAGAGAAGATGATGAGCTGGCTTGGTGTCCTAGGGAAGAGGAGGGGACAGAAAACAAGAGGAGCAGCTGGTGCTGCAGCCAGCCACCAACAGGCCCAGGCTCCCTGCCACCCACCGTCTAGCCAACTGCTGCCAGGGCAGGCTGCCGTCTGCACCGTGGGCGGCCAGCATGCCTAGGTTCCACGGGCTGCAGTCCCTCTTCGCGTGGGCCTGGCACAGCTCCGCATATCATGGGCCTGGATGCTCCAAACAGCAATTCCTGAGCAAGTCCAGAGCTTGCAATGAGACACTTCCAGCCTCGGGGCCTCAGCTCTTTCTTCATGGATCTTCAGAGCCCCACTGAACATGGGGTACAAGGTCTCCATGAGAGTTACACACATACAGCTGGCCCGGGTAAAGACTCGGGAGGGCATCTGTGTGGCCCAACAAGGTCCCACTCCCTTTCAGCCTCCCATTGCCCTCCTGGGGTGGGACCCCAGTATGGGAGAGGGGAACCTCAACCTGGGAATCATGGGTACTCTGGTAAGGCATTTCTGAGTAGGGAAGAGAAATGGAGGGTCTACATGCTAAGCCATCTCTCCCAAGACACCCTCAGGACACTAACTACATGCCGCTCACCACACAGGGTGTCCTACCTCACTCAGAGGCTGAGCCTCGCCCCGATGCCAGCTGCGAGGTTCCTCTCAGATCCACCGTGCCACTAAACTAGAACCACAATCCCCAAGTCAATGTGTTCATAATTTCTCTCCCCACTCCTCTATTTCTTCTCTTGCTTCCTCTCTCTCTTCTCCTCTCCCCTCTCTTCTATTATCTATCTCCTTTCCCCTTCCCTCTACTCCCCTCCCCTCCCTAATGCCTCGCACAGGAGAACCTAACCTTGACCCTTAGCACCCACCTAAAAAGCCAGATGTGGTGGCATGTGTTCATCACCCCTACCCATGGAGGCAGGGACCGGAGGAACCCCGAGAAACCTCCTGCCAGCTTGCTAAGCCACTCAGTGAAGTTCTCTGCATGGAGAGACCCTACCTGGAAATAAAAAGGCAATGGTGCCTGGGGTTCTCTTCTGGCCCACACACATACACACGCTTCTGTGATCACCCAGACACTCCATACACATGTACACACACACACACACACACACACACACTCTCTCTCTCTCTCTCTCTAACCCCGAACCCCTGCAGGATCTGCAGTGGCTGGTGGGATCTTGGAGGCAAGAAGAGGCACGGATGATCGGCGTCTGTCAGGGACAGCCTAGTTGCCCGCATCTGCGTTGGCCTCATGTGGAGCAACCGGGTCCTGGGGTGGCTTGGATTTGAGATTAATTCCCTACCACTTCCTGACTGCCCATTCTGGGTAAGCTTTTTAGCCTAGTGCTATTCTCTCTTGTTGTAACAAATTGCCAGACAGAAGGGTTAAACAAGGAAGGGTTCGTTTGGGTGGAGGGGGATCAAAGGTCTCCGTCTACCATTGCCTGTCACCGTGGTTGTAAGGTTTCACGGCAAGGCAGTGTGTTGCAGCAAAGTGTATGGTCAATGAAAGGGACTCACCTCTTGGTGACTTGGAAGCAGAGAGAGGAAGGGAGGGAGGCTGGGGAACGTGTGGCCCCTGATGATATACTCTTCCAAGTAGATCCCACTTCCAGAACTTTCTGTCACCTCATGATAATGCCATCAAGTTATGAATCCATTGATGGCTTCATCCGTCAGTTACGTCAGAGTCCTCATGAGCCGATTACATCTCAAAGGATGGGTTCACACCCCATGGTGCCTCCCAGCCAACTCTAACTCCAGTTCCAGGGAATCTTATGACTTCATGTGGCCCCCGTGGACACCACACACACATACACACGTGCATGCGAAGACACGCGCATGCGCGCGCAAACACACACAGGCACACACAGGGTGCACATACATACGTGCAAGCAAAACACTCAAACATACGAAATAATAAAAATAAATAAATCTGAGGGGGGGAAAGACTGAATTGTGTTAGCAACTGCCATCATTCTCTGATGTCAGCGCCACACCTCAAGCTGATGGAGTGGAAGCGGGTAAGTAAGGAGGAGCCCATACTATGGCTGGTACCAAGCCAACTGCCCACAAAACCGCTGGTGGCTAAGCGCCCAGGAAAACGTCAGGCTACAAAAGCCACTCATAAAAGTGTGTCCTCTATTGGAGGGGTGAAGCTGTCTCATCATGACAGACTGGTACTGTGGCAACGGGAAATCAGATGCTATCAGAAGTTTCCTGAACTTTCCATTCTCAAACTCCCCTTCCAGCGTCTAGTGCCAGAACTTGCGCCCGGACTTCAAATAGACCTGCTCTTCCAGCGTGCTGCTATTGGTGTTTGGCCGAGGGGGCGGGGCTGAAAAGGTCTGGTTGGTTGGCCTTTTTGAAGATACTAATCTGCGCGCTGTGTCAAATGTGTAACAGGTAAGTCAAAAGAGATCCAGCTAGTACATGATATTCTCCCAGACCGTCCTTAAAAGCCCACTATGAGGAGAAAGATTTTATTCCTTTCAACCCCCCCAAAAAAAGTCCCCCCTTCTTCCTGTTATCAGTACTTCTGAATGTTAGATAATTTTTCCATGGGGCCAAAAGGTACCTAAGTATGTGGTTGTGAGTGGGAAAAATAGAGGGCAGAATCAGGTATTGGCAGCTTCTCCATTTTCATCTGCGTGTAAATATTTAATCTCAGTGCAAGATGTAAAGCATTTTAATGCAGGTAAAAATGTTCCAGTGAACACAGTTCAACTTTATAACAATCATGAATAAGCCTGTTGAATTTTTCTGAACAATGTCAGCATTAGGGTTTTAAAAAATAAGTTTTTTTTTATTGATGGCAAATAAAAGGTGTTTGTGGCGGGGTTTTTTTTTTTCTTTTTTTTATAGAAGATATCATTCATTTGCCATTCACTTTTCTGAGTTTCCCTGCATGAAAGTGCGTGCATGTTTTTAATGTTGCTTGTCTTCTGTGCTGCTCCTGTGAGTTTGCTATTAAAACACATGAAACTATATTTTAAAAAATAGAATAAAGATTGCATCCACAGACTTGGGACCAAGACTTGAATGCAGGACTGTCTCAGAGAACACTTTGTATCTATATGAGTTCATTTTCTTATTGCTACAACAAAAAGCAACTTAAGGAAGAAAGGGTTTACTGTGGCTCACAGTCTGAGGGGATCCAGTCCATCATGGCCGGGAGAGCATGGCGGCAGGAGCGTGAGGCGGCTGCTCACATGACATCTGCAGGCAGGAAGCAGAGAGAGATGGATGCTTTTCTTTCTATTTAGTCAAGGACCCCAGTCCATGGGATGGTGTCATCCACACTCAGGTTGGGTCTTCCCTCCTTGATTAATCCAATCTAGAAACTCATCGAAAACAAGGCCAGAAATCCATTTTTACGATAATTCTAAATCCCATCAAGATGACAATCAAGATCAGTCATCATAGCATCCAAACCTCCGTGTCCTCTTGGGGCCTCCGTCCTCCTATCTACAAAGCTAGAAGTTAGGACCCATAGCTGATCAGACTCGCTGATGATGACTCTCCATGAGCTTCCCCCTTTAGGGAGTATCTGTTTTGCTGTGAGATACTTGGGTGTCCATCCTCAAATAATCAAGGTTTTGTAATACTCTCAGCCTGAAGAAGACATCCTGACATATCCCTGTGGGGAAGTGATGATCTCCAGGGTCTCTATCATGAAAGACCCCTCCTGCCAACAAGCTACTGTGGGCTCGGCCCCTCTGCACCCTGAGTCAGCTCTGTTTTCCTGAGGATGGATATTTGCCTCAGAACTGGTTGATGCTCCCTGGAGGTGAGACCCACATCTCCAGATTCTCCTGGGGAGGCCTCCCAGGTGGTACTAGGGGCACTCACCTGAGTTTCCAGTGGCTCCTCCCAGCCATTTGTAGGCAATTCTGCCATTGCCTATGGTCTTGATGTCTAGGAAGGTGCTAGAGTGTATGGCTGGGGGAGTTCCCTGAAGAGGGCTCCATCCATGCGGGCATAGGGAAGCCATCATCCACGCTGGGTGAAGATTTTCCACTGTAGTTGCTTTAAGGTCCTCCATGATCCTGCTAGTAACCCCGCACCATGCTCTTGTAACTAAGCCCAATAAATTCATTGGCTTCTTGGGGCAACTTTGATGCAATCATACTTTGGTTGGTCATTGGAACCCTGTGAGGAGGGGTCCTTCCATCCAAGGAAGGAGTTCTCACGTTACAAGCTGCTTTGCTCCTCCCACACTCCTCATAATGCTCCACCCACTCTCCACCATGATGTTCCACCTACTCTCCACAATGGTGTTCCACTCACTCTCCACCATGATGCTCCACCCATACTCCACCATGGTGCTCCACTCATTCTCCACCACGATGCTCCACTCATGCTCCACCCACTCTCCACCACGATGCTCCACCCACTCTCCACCATGGTGCTCCACTCACACTCCCTACCACAACGCTCTGCCTCAAGCAGAATAAACCCTTCCTCCTTTGAGAAAACTGACTGACACACACCATCCATGAACCCTTTGGCAGGTATAGCTGTTTCTCTTCACCCTTTCTCTGGAATTTAATATTTGTTATATCATTTACACCAACATGGTTGTGTTTCTTGCCTAGATTAGGGGAGAAAGGGTAGGAGGGTTTATTCTGGCTTACAGTTTCAAAGAGTTCAGTCCATGTTAGTGGGGGAAGACATGGCAGCATTCATGGTAGCAGACCTGCCTCTATCCTGAAGACTCTGGGGAAGTGGGGTGGCCCGCTTCATAGGACAGGATGGCAGGCCGGAGCAGATGAGGTGGCAGTGGCTGGACCCTAAAGCAGTGGGCCATGAGGGAACAGGTAGCACTCTCTGGAAAATAACCAACCTATCATGTGGCTGTGGAATCTGGAATGTCCCCAACATGTTTTGAGCACTTGTTCCCCAACAGGTGGAGCTGTTTGGGGGTGGCCCTGAAGGTTTTAGGAGATGAGTTCTGGCTGAAGGGAGTAGGGCCCTAGAGGTGAGCTGATCTCAGCTACTCACTCCCACCCCACCCACACCCACCTTGTGAATGGCCGGCGCTCCACAGGCCTGCTACCATGAATGCTGCCGTGTCTTCCCAACTACGTGGACTGAACTCTGAAACTGTGAGCCAGAAGAAACCCTCCCACCTTTAAATTTCCACTCACTTTTGCTCTGGGATTACAACCGTGCCTCATGCTAGCTTTTTTCATTAACATCATCTCTAGAGATCGAACATAGACCACCCCCCCCACACACACACACACTGTTTTTAAAGGAAGCACTTTAACAACTGAGCCGGAGCTGCCTGCTTCCTCTCCCTCCTCCTCCAGTCTGTTGGGGGGGCTGAGGGTGGATTCTCAAGAGGAAGAGAGAGATGGTAGGAATGTGGCACAGCTCAAGATGGAGCGAGGGGGGACAGCTTTGCAGAGCTGGTTCTTTCCTATCTTTCTGTGGGCTCTGGGGATCAATGTCTTGTCGTCTGACTTGTGTCCTCTGAAAGTACAGTGCCTTTACTGCTGAGCGGTTCCGCCCACCCCTAAGGCAGGATTTGAGAGCAGAGTGGCAGAGATGGAGGAGTTCCGTGCTTGTTGCCTAGGAATGAAGGCGCACTGAGAAAGAGAGTCGGGGGGACAGAAGAAGCAGATGAGGAAGGAGGAGAAGTTTTCAGACGGATCTCCCCCTGCCCAGATACCCCCTGCCCATCTCAGCATCCCAGAGCTGAGCCTCCTCTCTGCCCAGCAGCCCTGCAACCTAAAACAGCTATCTGGAAATTTCCAGGTAGTGATTCTCCTCAAAGGTCCCGTTGTTTTTTTGTTTTTTTTTTTTTTTGTTTTTTTTTCTGGGCCACCGCCTCTAACTACCCCCAGCAGTTCTGTGGGCTCCAAGACTTAAGTCCCCTGGAACACTGGGTCCTCCTCTCAGCGGGGGCAATGACCAAAAAAAGAGAGAGACGGGCCTCCTGGTGACCCCCGTTCACCTCTTCCTACTCTCCCCCCCCCCCCCGATCTCCAGACACATTTGCGATTTATCTTTTCTCTGTTGTTTATTGTGCCGAGTCCAAGCCTCCCGGCCAACTCCCTAGCTGCGTGGGCCAGCCACGGCCCGAGACGTCTGTCCCAGCCAAGCCCGGAGCAGCCCCCCGCCTGACGTCCCCTCAGCTGCCCCTGAGCCAAGCAGGCCCTGAGCTCTGGCCTGGCCGGACGTCTTTCTTTATGGAGCCCCAGGGCCTGTCTCCTCTATTGTCTGCGGGTGTTTACAGGCTCATTCGTGTTTGCCTCAGGATTTTCTTCTGGGTGACGCCCCAGTTTGGAAGGGGCCTGCATGCCATCCTTCTGAGGCTCCTCATCCATCATCCTACAGCCTTACAGCAGTGGTGGTGAGAGGAAGGGCGTGTCACCCACGGAGGAGCTGGTAAGAGGGGTGCTTTCCGTCTGCAACACGGAGGTGTGTGTGCACGCACACAAGAGAGTGTGTGCACTAGGGCCTGTGTATATACACAGGCAGGCATACTGGTGCCTGTTAAGGAGGTCTGAAGGAGGCTCACACCTCTACCTATACCCTGGAGCCCACTGACAGCTCAGCAGCCTAGAGTACTAAAGACAGAAACATCACAGGCCAGGCCTGCCTCCCTTCCCTACACAGAACATGGCTTCAGCCAACCTCTTCAGTTCTCATGATCTTAATTTCCCCTTTGCTAAAAGAGAAGTTATGAGCCCAAGCCCTAGTGAAGTCTTTCATCTTGGCCACCTGGAAGTCTGAGACAGGAGGATCATAACCCTATGACCAGCCTGAGTGACTCAGCAAAACACTATCTTAAAATTAATAATAACAGCAACAACAATAATAATAATAGTAATGATAATAATAATTTTAAATGAAGCCCAGCAAGATGGCTCAGTGGGTAAAGGGACTTGCCTCTAAGTCTGGTGACCTGAGTTCCATCCCCAGAACCCATGTAAATGTAGAAGGACAGAATAAACTTCCTCAAGTTGTCCTCTAACCTCTACATATGCCCCATGGCACAAATATGCACATGTGTGTGTGTGCCCGTGTGCACACGCGCGCACACACACACACACCAAATAAATCAGTAAATGTTTACAAAATGATTGGGAATGTACTGAGTGGTAGAATCCCCCAGGGAGGGGCTGGGGGCGTGTCTCAGTGGTAGAGCCCCTGCCTAGAATTCTCCAGGGAGGAGCTGGGGGCGTGGCTCGGTGGTAGAGCCCCTGCCTAGAATTCTCCAGGGAGGAGCTGGGGGCGTGGCTCAGTGGTAGAGACCCTGCCTAGAGTTCTCCAGGCAGGGGCTGGGGGGCTTGGTTAAGCCCCCTTTTAGGGTGCTTGTGCTCCAGGCTGATCTGTTCCCTGGGGGGAGGGAGAGAGAGAGAGAGAGAGAGAGAGAGAGAGAGAGAGAGAGAGAGAGAGAGATGGCAGTCAGAGGAGATGGCAGTCCCTGAGCCAGGAAGAAGGAGCATGCTGTCTGTCAGAACAGAAGGACCTCTGCCCTCCAGGCAAGGGCTGGGGTGTGCAGGACAGTGGCTCACAGAAGGCTCCTCTTTATGGTGTGTTGACAGTCTGACAAAGCACAGGACACTTCCTAAGCACATTACTGTCCCCGAAGACAAGAGTTCGGGAGGCTGACTATAGTAGCTAGATGACCACCTACAGGGGTACTCTTAAGGCAGGCTGCAAACTCCTCAGGATTTGAACCATGAGAACTCGGGCACCCAGAAAGGACTGAATCCCCAGAAGAGCCCTCCAAAAAGCTGCCGACACTGCGGTGCTGCCTGGATGCCCCAGGAATCCCTTCTTGTACTGTGTCAAGAAGGCTGGGAACTGAGGGCCAATAGGGACCTTCTGGAATTGCCCGAGCTACTAAAAGGAGGCAGACGGCTGATGCTGAGAAGAATCACCACTAAGAGTCCCCAGGAGGATAACCATTGTCCAGGTCTCTAGATGGTCCCCACCCCATTTTCATCAGCCTCGGTGTTGATGGTGCAGATGTATACAAACAGCACCTGTCTGGCTGAGGAGATGACACCGTGGGTAAGAGCTCTGCTCCACAAGCCTGAAGATCTGAGTTCGAGTCCCTAGCACCTATGTAAAAACCCAGGCACGGCTATGAACGCTGCTTGGAACCCCAGCATTGGAGGGAAAACCCAGACAGAGCCCGAGAGCTCATCCTAGCTGAACTAATGAGCTTCTGGTTTTAGTAAATGACGATCTCACACCAATAAGGCAAAGAGAGGTAGAGGAAGATACCCTCCGTCCTGCTCTGGTTTCTGCAACACATGTGCATGAGCGTGTGTACACACAAACGCACCTGTCCACACACATGTAACATTCATTCCCCGAAGGCCCTACAAACGGTCTCCTTTGTAGACTGGCTTTTCATTTTCCTAGTGAGATGTTTTTCTTCTTTGGCTTCTTCGATGTGTGGATGCATGTTTGTGTACATACCTGCTAATGTACGTGCATGAACCTGTGTACTCACGCAGGCAGAGGCCAGATGTCAACATCAAGTGTCTTCCTCAGGCATGCTTCACCATATTTGCTTTCTGAAATTTTGTTTTCAATTGTGTATGTGTGTGTGTGTGCGCGCGTTCATATGTGTGCCTCTATAAGCACACACATGTAAGTACAGGTGCCTATGGGGACCTGAAGGTGGCACTGGATTCCCTAGAGCAGGACAAGTAGTTATGAGCCATGCCATGCAGATGCTAAGAGCTAAACCTAGGTCCTTTGCAAGAGGAGGATGCAATGTTAAGTGCTGAGTCGTCTCTCTAGCCTCTCTGCCTTCCATTTAGAGGCGGGTTGTCTCATGGAGTCTGGAGCTCACTGATTGGAGTACACTGTCTGGCCAGCACACTCCCAAGATCCAAGTGTCTCCAGGCTCCCAGTTCTGGGGTTCCAGTACATGCCTCCACAAACAGTTTTCTATATGACCTCTGAAGATTGAACTCAGGTCCAAACGCTTGTGTATCAAGTACTCTACTAAGCCACCGGTTCTCAACCTGTGGGTTGCAACTGCTCCGGGAGTGAATGTCTCTTTCACAAGGGTCACACACATATCCTGCACATCAGATATTTACATGACGATTTGGACCAGGAACAAAATTACAGTTATAAAGTAGCAACGAGATAATTGTATGGTTGTGGGTCACCACAACACAAGGAGCTGCATTAAAGGGTTGCAACATTAGGACGCTTGGTTCTCAAGCTAGTCACTAGGCTAAGACTCCCCCTGAAACCCCTCTCACTTTGTTTCTATAATTTTGTATCAAGATACAATATGCCTACAATAAAATGCACCAATCCAAGATCTGAGTAAAGGGTTTAATCGCATCTCTCTTTTTAAAGTTTATAAAGCCAGGCGGTTTCACACACTTGCAGTCCCAGCACTCAGGAGGTTAAGGTGAAGGACTGGAGGTTCTAGGCCAGCCTGGGTGACATAGCAAGATCCTACGAAAGGGGAAACCAATAAGAATACATACGTTGCCTTTATTAGTTTCTATTGCCTGCTTGACATGATTTAGAGTCACGAGAAAAGAGGAGTGTTCCAGCTGAGGAGTCGCCTCCATCGGATTGGCACACTGGCGTGCTTGTGAGGTTCCGCCTTGATTGGTGATTGACGTGGGAGGACCAGCCAGCTGTGAGCAGCAGCATTTCAATGGCAGGAGGTCCTGGGCTATATAGGACAGTAAGCTGAGCAAGCCAGACAGCAAGCTAGCTAGCAGCCTCCTGAGTGACTTCTGCTCCAAGGTCCTGCCTGGGTGGCTTCCCTCAGGGCTGGACTGTTGTCAGGCAGAATAAGGTAAAATATATCCTTTCCTCCCTAAGTTGCTTTCGGCCACGGTGTTTACCACAGCGACAGAAAGGAAACTAGAACGTGTATTAATGTAACTCATCATCCTATGGAGACATATTTCCTTGGTTCTAGAACATTCCCCCCTGTCTGTCCTCAGTCCATCAATAACTTCCGATGAGACGAGTCGCCATGGATTAGACTTGAAGCTCACGGTGTCTTTTGATGAACAGATGTTTCCCAAGTCTAATTTGCCTTGTTAGCTACCTTACTTGGTGGTTTTTGACATTCATTCATTCATTCATTCATCCATGTGTGCATGTGCAAGTGCCTGTGCACATCACAGTGCATGTGTGGAGGTCAGAGGACAGCTTTGGGAGTCAGGGTCCTAGGGATGTGGAACTCAGGTCACCAGGCTTGGCAGCAAGCACCTTTCCCTGCTGAATTATCCATGCTGCTGGCCCTAGGTGTGTTTGTGTGTGATGGTGTGTGTGATGGTGTGTGTGATGGTGTGTGTGATGGTGTGTGTGTGTGTGTGTGTGTGTGAGAGAGAGAGAGAGAGAGAGAGAGAGAGAGAAAGAGAGAGTCCCAAAGGTGTTGTGCTAGTTTTCATACGTACTCAACGAGAATGAGAACTTAAAACTTTTTCCTAGGTTTTTTTGTTTTGTTTTGTTTATTTCCAGTCAAGCTCTTTGCCCTCTTCCCATTGAGCTGTAAATGCTCTTCCTATATTCTAGATACAACTCCTTGGTTGAGTATGTGTTTTGCAAGGATTCCAGTCTTTGTCTTGCCATTGCCTAAGAGTACCTTAGAACATTTTTTATTGGGACGGTATCCAATTTATTGATACTTTACATTTTCTATATTCGTGCTTTTAAATCAATAACCATGCTGTTATTCTGGTTTTTAAGATCAAGTTATGTTTTTGTTATGTGTCCACATACATGCCTATGTGAATTTATGTGCTCCAGGTGCATTTAATATGGGGGTTCTCAACCTGTGTGTCACAACCCCCTTTGGGGCTACCTGAAGTTCATAACAGTAGCAAGATTGCAGCTACGAATAAGAAATGGAATAATGGGGCTGGTGAGATGGCTCAGTGGGTAAGAGCACCCGATTGCTCTTCTGAAGGTCCAGAGTTCAAATCCCAGCAACCACATGGTGGCTCATAACCATCTGTAACAAGATCTGAAGCCCTCTTCTGGAGTATCTGAAGACAGCTACAGTGTACTTACATATAATAAATAAATAAATCTTTAAAGAAAAAAAAAAGAAATGGAATAATGTTATGGTTGGGGGTCACCACAAGGGTTAAGAACTGTATTAAAGGGGCATTAGGAAGGTTGAGTTAAGAGATCAGAAGACCATGCTGGATCTCCTGGCACTGGTGTCGTGGATGGCTGTGAGGCACCACATGGGTGCTGGGAATGGAAGCTAGGTCCTTTGCAAGAGCGGTGGGCTCTCCTGGCCTCTGGCCCCCTCTCCAGCCCCATCTGCATTTTCTTTTCTTACTGTATCAGCATAGCAGCGATGCTTCAAGACCACAAGTTCCTCAGTGCTCCCTTCTAGAAACTTCATGCTATGCAGCTTTGCCCGTAGGTCTGTGATCTGCTCCCAGCTACTTAGAAGTAAGCTTTGAGGTGCAGTGACTTCCTCTAGCTTGTCCCCACCACCACCACCACCACCACCAAAGATCAATTTTGCTACAATTCAGATTTTAAGTGGCACAGCTAGGCTTGCGCTGCCACCCATGAGGGAAGACTTAACCTGCTCCAGCTGCACATGATCCTCTTGCCTGGAAATCCCAAGACTTGCTGCCAGATGGTTTTACTTATCAATTTGATATGACCCAGAGTCACCTGGGAGAAAGCCTTGATGAGGAATTATCTAGATCAAGTTGGCCCGTGGGTGATTGATGATCAGCGTATCCCACATCACCATTCCCTAAGCAATGGGGGAGGGGGAAGGAGCAGTTCCTGGACAGCGTGGAAGTCAGGAAATTCAACCAAGAAGGGAGCAGGCAAATAAGCAAGCATACACTCATTTCTCCCCACTCTTGACTGTGACTGTGATGGGACTAGTTTGACTGCCTTGATGTCTCTGATCTGAAGGGACTGTGAGCCCAAACTGAACTAAAACAAACCCATCCTCCCTAAACTTTTGGTCAGAGCATTTTATCACAGCAATAGACTCAAAAACTGGAGCATCCCTCATCCCCTCTTGTGTGCTCTGAGTTGCTTTTTCCATCACTGTAACCAGATACCCGAGAAGCAGCAGCTTACAGGATAGAGACACAACGGAGTTTGGAGAGTACTTACCTAGCATTCCGCAGAGACCTGGCTTCCATCCCTAATTCCTCCCCTCCCCCCCGCCCACACACACACAGTGTGGTCCACCTGTAATCCTAGCCCTCGGGAGGTATGCGGATCAGAAGATCAAGGCCATCCTTGGCTACACAGCAAGTTTTAAGCTATCCTGGGCTATGTAAAGAAACCTTAACCTCAAACAAAAGCAACAACAAGCTAAGCCAAAGTAGCAATTTAGGGGAAAGAAGAAGGATTTATTTCAACTCCAGGTTTCATGGGGGTGGGTCTCTCTGCAGTGGCAGCAGTAGAGTGGGGCTCTTTGATCATATCTCAGGATTCCAGGAAGCAAGGCAAAAATAGAGTAAGTTTTAAATCATGCTCTCCTGGTAGAAATCACTTTCTCCAGCTAGGCTCTGGCTCTTAAAGTATCCAGAGCCTCTGGTACAGCGCCACCTGCTGGGGAGCCAGTGTTCAAACACAGGAGCCTGTGAGGAGCGTTTTACATTCAAGGACTAAGTTAGAAATGCCCCCACCACCTCCTGGGAAAGTTGCCTAGGATCAGTGGAGTGCTCGGACTCCGACGTGACCCACACACTGTTGGATGTTTATTGTTGTTCTGAGTTCAGGGTCTCAAGTAGTCCACGCTGACCTTCGGCTTACTAGCTGAGGAGGATCTTGAACTCCTGATCCTCCTGCCTCTACCTCTCGGGATTAAAAGATTGAGCTGCCACGCCCATTTTAGGCAGTGCTGTGTGTGTGCCAGGCAAGCACCTTACCAACTGAGCTACGTTCCCAGCTCTCAGCCATGTCTTTATCTCTGCCCCGGTGGCGTTAGCTCAGAGGACAACCAGGACCATCTGTGACATAAATAAGACCATGGGCATTGCACCTTATTTCTGTTCCCCCTTGTGACTCTCTCATGAAAAGAAGAATCTGGGTAGGGGCAGGGAGGATATAAAATGTGAGATTCTGTTAATGCCAGGACCTGGATGTTGAAGGTAGATCAATTAGAAGCTCAGTGTATAGAGACAACCCCGGACCAAGATCCATGGCCTTGAAGGCCCCCTGTAAATGGCCACTGGGGCCCCCTCTGGCAGCTGCGGGGATCTTGCCTAGCTCAGGCCAGGCGAGGAGTGAAGCTGAGGTCACCCAAAACCTACAGCCTCTCTCTGAAACAGCCGTCTTCCGCGGAGAGGGGTGGGGGACCCAGGAGGCCAAGTCAACAAGCCGAAATCATAAAATCTTAAAGGCGTTGAGAGTTTGGATGGAAGAGCAGACACAGAGAGTGGGGCCTTTCCCAGGAAGATTTTGTGGAACATGAAGAAGAGATTTATGGGTGTCTGGGTAAAGCAGGGCTGTGGGGCAGGGTGGGGCCAGGGTCTGGTGGAGACACGGATATTGCTCGTGCGCAGGAAAGATGATAGGTGGAAAGTTATTGCCTGACCCTGCAGGACTGATTTAGGATGTGTGAAATACTGTTTCTTTACTTCAGAGTCCTTCCTAACAATGTTATTTTGAGAAACATGAATGGTTATTGGTGCTTTTATAGATTTTCCCCTAGACTTTGAACATCCAGTTCTCTTTCTTAGAAAAAGATCGGCAGACTGGGATGCTGGACTCGGCGTGTGCATTGCGTGCGCCCACCCTCAGCCCTGACCTTGGACTTCCTGTAACAGGGCCTGTCCAGAGCTCTAGCGACTCTGAAGCACGTGTCTCCAATTAGGTTCACCGGGGTGGTAGGCACACGTCTAATGATTCCCATACACACAACATTCAAAATGAAAACACACCTGGCACGCACATGCGCAAATACACACATGTGAACACATGTACAGGTAAGCGTTCCTCCTTTCCACGTGTACACATAGTGGACACAGTTGTCAAGGTCAGAGGTCAACCGCCCCTCTCATTTCTTAAGACCCTGTCCATCTCGGGTTTTGTTGTTACGTGTGTTTGTTTTGCTTTATGAGACAAGGGTCTCAGCCTTTCTGGCCTAGAACTCACGATGTAGACCAAGCTGGCCTCAAACTCACAGAGATCTGTCACAGCTCAGTCACGGTAACACCAGTTGCAATTCCAGCTCTCTGGCAGTGAAGGCAGGAGGGACAGTAGATCAAGGGATCCTCAGTTATATACTGCATTGAAGGCAAGCACTGTTTACCTGAGATCTGTCTGAAAACGATAAAGGGTAGGGATGAGGGTGTTGGGGAAGCAGATCAGCTGGTAAAGTACCTGCCCCGCGACCACGAGGTTGATGCCCAGAGCCCACATTTTTAAAAAAGCACAAAACTAAACAAGATGGCACACACTATAATCCCAGTGTTGGGGAGGTAGGAGGCAGGCAGATCCCTGGGGCTCTGGGCCTAGCTAGCAGAGACTAATTGGCAATTTCCAGACCTGAGAGAGACTGTCTCAAAAAAAACAAGGTGTAAGGCTTGGGTGTGGTAGCACCTGCCGGTAATTCCAACCCTCAAGAGGCGGAGGCAGAAAGTTTGCTGCGAGTTCAAAGCCAGCCTGGTCCAAATATGAAGACGGAAAAAGGGAAATAGCTCATTTGATAAAGCATTTGGTCCTAAGCATGAGGACCTGGGTGTCACTTGGCATCTAAAGCCAACGTAAAATGCAAAGCTGGAGACTGGGCTGCTGGGATGGCCCGGAGGACAGAGGTGCCCGCCGCTCAACCTGACAACCAGCTTTGCCCAAGTTTGATCTCTGGAACCCACAGTGGGAGGATAGAGAGCTGACTCCCCCAAATTATCCTTCCACTTCCATATGTTCACAGTGGTGCACCCATGTCTACACACACACACACACACACCACTAAACGAATACAAAATAATTTAAATTAAATTAGAAAATACTAAAAGTCAGGGCACATGCTTATGATTCCAGCTCTAGGGAGGCAGAAACAGGGCGATCCCGGGGCCACTGGCTGGCCAGTCCAGCTGAATTGATGAGCCCTAAACCAATGAGAAATGCCGTCTCAAAAATCACAACTCAGCCGGGCAGCGGTGGCGCACGCCTTTAATCCCAGCACTTGGGAGGCAGAGGCAGGCAGATTTCTAAGTTCGAGGCCAGCCTGGTCTACAAAGTGAGTTCGAGTACAGCCAGGGCTATACAGAGAAACCCTGTCTCGAAAAAAAATAACAACAAAAAACAAAACAAACAAACAAAAAAACCCACAACTCATTGGGAAGCAGTTGAGGGAGATACGGCATCCACCTCAAGTCTCTGCACCATGTGCATACATGAACATGCATAGCCATATGCACCTGTACATATACAAACACGTATGCACACAAAACCAACTCTGAAATGAAAGCCTTACCTAGTGCTAAGGCTCAGAACAAGAAGTCTGGAGGCTCACACAGGTCTGAAGACAGAAGATAGCATTTAGAAACAGGGACTCAGGACATAGAAGGGTCCTACACATGTATCTCACGATAAACATGAGTGGCTGAGATTTTGTTGTCTTGCATACCCCAACCTAAGCCCTCTCTGGCCAGGAAGCCATCTGTCCCAAAGGAGCCTGTGGTTCCTATAGCTACTTCTCCAAGGGCCATCAGGCAGGGTCGACAATAAAGAGAGCCTCATGCAACCGGCAGACGTGGGAGGCGCCCCCCAAAACAGGCCAGAGCCATTTGGATCAGAGCTGCCGATGAGGTGACCCTTGACTTCCTGCCAGAAAGCCACTTAGCAGCAGCTGCTGGCGCACCGGAGACATCCAATCTGTCAGCACGGGCCGCGTGAGGGCCAGCATCCAGTCCACGGCTCAGAGTCAGCCCAGACAGGCTTAAGACCCTGGCTCATGTGCGGAGTAGACTGAGGTCATCATCCTGAGAAAGCAACCCTCACATAATGTTGAACTAGGGGTCCCCCAGGCCGGCTCTCACCTGCATCCACCTGCCATCCCTGTGTGGGACGGGCGGGAACAGAAGAGGGCCTCTGAGCAGGACATTCACCCCTCCGATCTCCCAGCTTTATTTTCCTGATGTTTCTCAGATATTGGTTTTTTTTTTCTTTTTCCTTTATCATATATGATAAAGGTACCTTGTGGAGGTCAGTGGACAACCGTGGGTGCTATCTACCCCCTTTTTTGACAGGGTCTCTCATTGGCTTAGAGCTAGGCTTCTGGCTAGCAAACTTCAAAAATCTCCTTCAGTTTTCACCACTCAAAAGCAAGGGTTCCCAGCATCTACCACCACAGCCAGGCTTTGCCTAACCATCCACCAGCCCTTGGAATTCTCCCACAGTGTCAACGATCATAGTCAATGTACCAAGAGACTCCATGTACCAAGTGCCAACAATAAACAGAGTGGCCCTGGGAAAGTCACTTTCCTCCTCTGGAACTCAGATTTCTTCAAGCAGTGGAGAGGAGAGGCATGGCTCTTTCACAGAACTTGAGCCGTCCGGGCATGGTGGGGCACTCCCGTGATGCCAGCACTTGGAACACAGAGGCAGGAAGATGAGGAGTTCAAGGCCAACCTTAACTATGAAGCAATTTCAAGACCAGTTACAGGAGACCGTGCCTAAAAAGAAATCCAGTGCATCAGGAGACAGGTGAAGGTCTTCTAAGGTCAGAGCAGAGGGCATCAGGGTGGGGTAGGAAAGCAAGGGCTGGAGCCAGTGAGAGGGCTCATCAAGGAAAAGCAAATGGCCCGTAACCAAGCCTGACAGCCTGAGTTCGAATCCCAGGCCCTGTGTAGGAGAGCACTGGTTGCCAAAAGTTGTTCTCTGACCTCGTCAAGCATGCTGGGGTCCGTGTGTGCGGAAGTGGGTGAAAGGTTTTTTTTTTGTATAAATCCAACAATCTGATTTCAGAACCCGTGATGAGGGAATACAAACATATCCTACCCACCATATACATACATATACACATTTAATAACAAATATAAAAAATTATTTTAAAAGCAGAAACTGTAGTGATCTCTGTGTAAGGCTAACATCCTGCGATCAATCCCTGGGACCCTCAATGAAAAGAGAGGACCCCCAAAAGTTGTCCTCTGGCCCTCGCATGTGCACCATGGAACACATGCACATGTATACACACACACAATATTAATAATTGTTGTTATCATTATTATTATTACTATTATTATTTGGGGGGGTTGAGACAGGGTTTCTCTGTATAGCCCTAGCTGTCCTGGAACTCACTTTGTAGACCAGGCTAGCCTCGAACTCAGAAATCCGCCTGCCTCTGCCTCCCGAGTGCTGGGATTAAAGGCGTGCGCCACCACGCCCGGCGTTATTATTACTATTATTAATTAATTAATTAAAGAGCAAAAGCAGCCTGATGTTACAGTCTCAAACAAGTCAGGGAAAGAGCATCTGAGGCCAGGGAGGGGAGGGGCCAGCAGAGGAAGGATGATTGACAGGTCTCTGGGTGTGAGCACAGGTGTTAGTTTCCTGGGGTACGGCAAAAGTACACTATCTGAGCCCCACCATGGCAACACAGGGGAGAGAGAGAGAGAGTCCCATCTGAACTGCTTAGAGCCTGGAGGTGCCTAAGGATTGTCTCTGAGGTCAGCCGAGGCCCATGAAGCTAAGCAGGCACCGTCGGGTGCCCACCCTCCAACCATGTATGTTCCAGGCTCCCAATGATGGCTCGGGGTGACGTCCCAAGAAAACGTGAAGCCATTCAGCTCTGTGGCAGGGAGGGCACAGTCTTTATGTGGTTTTGGAAATCCTGGCACACTTTAAGCAGGAAACCAGACCCACGCTTTGGACACACTCGCTCTTTGTCTGGGTCTCGGCAGGGGAAGGTACCAGGTTCGAATCCAGCTTGGTCACCGTCCAGGCTAGGTCAACGGTGCCAACCTTCCACCCAACTTTGGAGAGCCATTCCCTTCCCCAGTTCCGGAATCGCAATGAGATAAATTAGGGTCAGGCTGGTTTATGACATGCCAATGCCTTCAGGGGCTGGCCCTGGTGTGAGGTGAGAAACCCTTGAGAATAAACAGCTTTCCCCACATAGGAAAGGAGCCCGGGAGGCCTGGGGTGGGTGGGCCATGCAGGCCTAACTAGAGGATACTATGCCCTCTCTGGGCAGCTATAGGCTCAGAATTTCCCCAGAAGAGCAGGACATACCCGTCAGATCTCCTAGTTAGATTCCAAATGACCCTGATGTAGGACATAGATCTGGTGATGTGAGGACCGAGAGGTCTGGGTACAGAACCAACACAAAAACCCTGAGACTGGAGAGTAGCTTGGTTGGTCCGGTGCTTACTATGCAGACTTGAGGACCTGAGTTCAAATCCCAAACACCCAAATAAAAGCCCAAGAACAGAGCTAGGGAGACGCCTTGGGGGATAAAGGCGTTTGCTGCCAAATGTAACTATGCAAGTTCCATCCCTGGGACCCACTGGGGAGAAGAAGAGACCTGCTCCCATGTGTTCTTCTCTGACCTCCACATGTATACCATGGCATAGATACACACTCCACATGTACACACGTACGCACACGCATGCATGCCTGCACGCACACGTGCACACGCACACGCAAACATAAAGAAGCTGGGCAGCGCTGGCACTGCACTTGGGAGCCAGAAGCAGGGGGATCTGTGAGTTCGGGGCCAGTCTGGCCTATAGAGCAAGTATCAGGACAGCCAAAAAAAAAAAAAAAAATACGGAAAGAAATGTAAAAGCTGTGCTTATCTTCTCTGGGATTTGCTGGGCAACTAGTCTAACCAGTCAGTGAGTTCCAGGTTCAATGAAGAGACCCTACCCTAAAAAAATACAGTGGCGATCATATTTGATATCTGGCTCTGACCTCCCTGTAAGTACATATGCACCCACAAACACACACACACACACACACACACACTTGAACACACACAGACAAAACAAAAGGAGACTTGAAGGGCATTTGCATCCTAAGCCTGGGGATCAGGCAGGGCTTGGCTGGATTAAGCTAGCTCCCTTGGTGCCTGGCACAGGCTGAGGCTGGGGAAAGGCCTGTCCTTTTCCAAGGCCTCCTGGTGGAGCAGGGCAGGGAGGGCTCAGGCTCGGGGGGCCGGGCGCGGTCACTCATATCTTCTCCCTTACTTCATCCTCTCCGCTCCCACTAATGCCTCTTTTATCACACTGGGAATGGAGCCCCTGTGGAAGTCGGGGCCAAGGGAAACTCCATAGCCTGGAGCCCCAGCCTCACCCATCCAATCCCCTTTACCTGGGTCCCTAGGCTAATACAAGCCTGGGGACGGTCATCAGGGCACCAGCCAGGGAGACGCTGGCTGAAGAACCCGTGTGTAGGTCACAAGCCAGGCCTGGACTGGACCCCGCCTCTCCCACACTGTGTTCTGCGCCAGGAAATAAAAGTTTTTCTCTTGTTTCTTGTCTGGGAGTTGAAGCATTGCGGGGCTCAACTGGTGGAATGCTCTCTTGACATGCGGGAAGCCTGAAGTTTGGTCCCCAACACCACATAAACCTGGTATGAGGGCTCATGCTTGTGATCCTGGCACTGGGAAGGTGAAGGCAGGAAGATGAGGTGTTCAAGGTCATCCTGCGATACACAGTGAATTCAAGGCCAGTCTGAACTACATGAGACCCTGCTTCAATTCTTTATAATACTTGAATTGCTGTTCCAAATGAACTAGAGAACGGTTTCTGTAGTTTTCGTTTGCTTGTTTGGTTTATTTGTTTTTGGGGTGTGTGCGCGTGTGTATGTGTGTGCGCGCATGTGCGTGTATGTGTGCGTGTGTGTGTGCATGTGTGTGTGTGTGTCATTGTGCTCTGCCACTGTACTCAACGCTCCCTTGCTGACTCCTGTAATCCCCATTCATACTGAATTCTAAAAGCCACCTTGAATTGTCAATCCTGTGTCTCAAGAGGGGCAGAGCAGTGACAGTCCCGGACAGCTGACAGACATCGTGCATCGTAGACTTCCAGGGTGAAGGGTAAAGGCTGTCCATGTCCCCGGACAAGGATGAAATGGAGTCCAAGCTGGATGGAGACTCCCTGAGCCAGGTCACGGATGGTGTCCTGCAAAGTGAGGGCAGGGAGTGTGAACCCAGAAACCATGGAAGCACTGGGAAAAGAGGCTGGGCGATGGCTGCATTGTTAAAGTGCTTACTCAAAAACAATGTGAGGAGCTGAGCTCAGATCCTTAGCACCCACCTTAAAAGCCAGGGTGCCAGCATGCTCCTGGAACTTCAGCACAGCGGGTACCAGCATGCTCCCAGAACCCCAGCACAGGGCGATGGCAACAGTCACACCCCTGGAGCTTCTCGCCTGGCCAGCCCAGCCAAATCAGTGAGCTCCAGGTTCAGTGAAAGACCCTGCCCCCCAAACTAAGGTGGAAAGAAACTGAGGAAGACACCTAATGTCAGCCTCTGACCTCCACATACACACATAAACAGTGTACATGCATGCATACACACATACACACCACATACACATATATACATGTACCATAGACATACCACCTACACCATACACACACACACCACACATACACACATATACCATGCGCCACACACTCACACACACACACACACA
>NC_034612.1:19945077-19972125 GCF_900095145.1 Mus pahari
TGAAGATCCAGTCAAGGCAGCCCAGGAGCCCAGCAAGGCTCTGGTTGTGGAATCGATTCCCAACAGTGTCACTCTCAAGAAGGGATAGGGGCACTCAGTCACCCCATGTGAATGCCACTGGGATTTGTTGTAGGCAAAGTTTGTCTTATATGCTTGACTAGGCAGAACATGGTATGACATGGAAAGGGGCTGGTGAGGGTGTGGCTCAGTAGGAGAGCACCTGCCTAGAATCCCCCAGGGAGGGGCTGGGGGCGTGGCACAGTGGTAGAGCCCCTGCCTAGCATGCACAAAGCCCTGGATTATATACCCCAGCACATACAAGTAAAAACAGTGCAAGAAGACTTTGGGAGCCTTCTACTCAGAGAGGACACACTCTGCTATGGTGGGCTGGGTGAGCTCAGGCAGTATTAAATAACACAGACAACTCCCGCACTGTGTATGAACTGCTCTGCTGGGAGGTCTCTGCAGACCTTATATTAATGAATGCTCCCTGACCCTTAGGAGGAAACTTGGATACCATTCCATCTCACCTAAGCAGAGCCCTTCCCGCACTCACACAGCTTTCAACTACTGGGTATAGACAGAAGAGATGGAATTTGAGCTGACATCTGAAGCCAGGCAGTGGAGGTGGTACACACTCATCATCCAAGACCTCAGGGGGGTTGGGCTGGAGGACTAGGAGATCAGGGTCAGCCAAGGCTACACAATGAGGTCCTGTTTTAAGTGGGGAGAAGGCAGGGTCAGGGGTTATGTTAGTAGTATGGTTACCCAGGCTGCGCACAGCCCTAGGGTCTTGCTCAGCATGTCCCAAAGTGTCGGACAGGCCTGTAATCCCAAAACTTGAGAGGTAAAGGCAAGAGGATCAGAGATTTAGAGCTACCACCAGCTACATAGGGAATCCGAGGCTGCCCTGGGCTAGAGACCTGGTCTCAATTCTCAAAACGAGGCCGGAGGAGATGGTTTAGTTGGCACAGGCCCTCCTCTACAAGCACGGGGAGCTGAGTTTGGGTCTCTGACACATGTAAAAGGCAGGCCTGGTGCACGTGTGTTAGCGCTAGTGCTGGATGGTTGGGGCAGAGACAGAAACAGACAGATCTCCAGGGAGCTCTGGGCTCAGTGAGAGACTGTCTCAAAGGATAGCATGAGCAGATACTGGAACTCATGGAAGATACCCAGGGCCAACTTTTGGCATTCGTGTGGACATGTATATATACACCTTCACAAACAAATGAAGACATACAGAGAGAGGAGGATACTTGTGCTGAGGGGCTTGTGGCCATAGGATGAGATACAAAGGCAAACCTGAGAGCTAAGCTGAATTCTCGACAGACACCCAGACCTCCACCTGAGCCCCAAGAACTAGGCCATCGTCCTTCGTCTTTTGTTGTGTTAAGAACAAAAGACGGGACATTTCAACTGTCAATGTTGGCATTTGGGAAGGCTCTGGACCAGTGTCTCCGGGTGATAATAGAAGTTACTCAGGGACCAGGAGATGGCTCAGGGGTGAAGGCACCTGCTGCCAAGCCTGAGAGGCTCAGTGCGATCTGCACAACCCACATGGTTGGAACCAACTCGCAAGTTCACACACACGCGTGCGCACACACACACACACACACACACACACACACACACACTCTTAAAAGGTAATTAAAAACTGTAATATAATAAATTATAATCAAGTAATTTCAGGGCTTAGAAGCCCCTCGAGGGGCCCTGCCTAGGCAGGTGTGGCCCAACCGGGCTCTGTCAATCACTGACCAGGCGGGAGACATTATAACTTGACGTTAACTTGTCCGACAGGAGTGTTCGTTTCCTCCGCAGCCTGGTCCTTTCTGCATCTTCCCCATCTCAGGAAATGGCACCATCACCCGCCCAGTGTTTGAGGCCAGGAAATTAGGAGGCAGCTTTGGAGTCTCCTGTCCCTCGCCACCCACATCCCAGCCTCTGCCAAGACCTGTCAATTCTGCCTCCAAAGGAAACGCCAAACCGATCCTCTCCCGTCCAGCTGCCGTCCCTGTGTCCAGGCCACTGCCTGCCCTCCCAGAGTCCAGTGCACAATGCCTTCCCTGTATCCCTGCCTCCCCTCTGTGGGACAAGGTCACTCAACGGGGTGTAATGATACTCCCCTGAAATCTTAGCCCTGGTGAGTTGAAAGTCAGCCTGGGCTACATCTTGAGATCCCATCTCAAACAATAATAAATTTTGAGGGCAAGCGAGACGGCTTGATGGGTCAAGGCTATGACTGCCAAACCTGGGCCCATTCCCGGGACCCACATGATAGAAAAAGGGAGTGGATGCCTAAAAGTTGTTCCCTGTCATCTACACGAATGCCATGATGCACAAACCTAAATCGATGTAAAATAAATAAACAAATAATTTAGGGGTTGGGACAGGAGCGTCCCTGGGACTCACTGGCCATCCTGACTAGGCAAACTGGTAAATTTCTGGTCCCAGTAAGAGACTCTGTCTCAAAAAACAAGGTGAGCATCTCCCAGGTTGTTCTCTGGACTTCACACGTGCCCACAATCATGCATACACACTCACATGCAACGTGCACACATACACATCGTCAAACATGCAAAATGCACACACACACACACACCAGTAAACATATGCATGTGCACACACACCAGCAAACATGCAACATATACACACAACTCACATGCATGTGCACACACACCAGCAAACATGTGACACATAGACACACACACACTTTTAAATTTTAAATTAGGGAAAGGAAAGAGGTCTCAAAGATTAAGAATATTTAGTGCTCTTGCAGAGGACCCATTTGGTTCCCAGCACCCACCTTAGGAAGTTCATAATCACCTGTAATTCTAGCTTCAGGGGATCTGATGCCCTCTTCTGGCCTGCTCATGCATCTGCAGTCATGTGCACAGATACACATATACATGTAGTTTTTTTTAATTGCTGGGCATGGTAGAATATTAATACCAGCACTCAGAAGGCAGATGCAGGTAGATTTTTTTATTATGAAATCATGGCCAGCCTCGAATATAAAGAGACCCTGTCTCAAGTAAATAAATTTTAAAAAGCCAGGCATGGTGGCACATGCCTTTAATCCCAGAACTCGGGAGGCAGAGGTAGACAGATTTCTGAGTTCGAGGCCAGCCTGGTCTACAGAGTGAGTTCCAGGACAGCCAGGGATATGCAGAGAAACCCTGTCTCAAAAAACCAATAAATAAATAATAAATAAATAGCCAAAATCTTAAGATTATATAAAATTCAAATTACTGATAAGGTACCATTCCAGTTTCAAAGACTGAAAATATAAATGATGGCTGGGTGTGGTGTTATACACCTTTCATCCCAGCACTTGGGAGGCAGAGGCTGGAGGATCTCTGTGAGTTCAAAGCCAGCCTGGTCTACATAGTGAGCAAGCATCAGGAGAGTCAGAAGTCCATAGAAAGATCCCATCTAGAGGGAGGAGGACGAGGAGGACGAGGAGGAGGAGAGCAGGAGGAAAAAGAGGAGGAGGAAGTGGAAGAGGAAGAAGAGGAGAAAGAGGGAGGGGGAGAAAGAGGAAGAGGAAGAAGAGGAGAAAGAGAAATAAAATAAAATATGAACAGTGCTTAATGATAAAATATCACAAGAGGAAGCTACTCAAACCATAGGGTCAAGGATAAAACAAAAGACAGACTTCTCAGCAGTGCTGAGAGCCATTCTGTAACGCAGGGAAAGCTCTGGTCATGATTCAGGAGAGTTCAAGGTCTCAGGAGAGGCTAAGCCAGGAGAGCCCAGTGTAGTGATTCAGTGGTCAGTGAACTTGACTTCTTAAGCAAGTACGGGCAGGGATCCAGCACTGTGAAGGCCAATGGTGAGGGCTGGGTGCACAGCAAGCTTCAAGGAACACAAGTGGCTAAGGAAGACACCAAGGGGTCAAAATAGAGGGCTAAACAGGCTTACAGATGGTTACTTATCCATGGGGGGAAAGCGTGCTATTCATGGTGGCCAAAACAGAGAGCAAGAGACAGGATCAGGTGTCTGCTAAGATTTCTTTTCAGTACTAGGGGTTGAACCTATTGACTCCTAGCCCCTCACTGTGGGTCTGGGCCGGTGCTCTACCACTGAGCCATGCCCCCAGCCCCTCACTGGGAGATTCTATGCAGACACTCTACTGCTGAGCCATGTCCCCAAGCTCTCAAAGGAGGGTTCTAGGTTAAAAAGTCTACCATCAGTGAGGCACACTTCCATTGGTTTTTTTTTTTTTTTTGCTTGCTTGTTTTTCACTATTAATTTTGAGATGGTCCCTCACTAAGTTTCCCAGGCTTATGTCTTAAAAGCACTTTATTTAGCCCAAGCTGGCCTTAAATTTGTAATCCTCCTGCTTCAATCCTTCAGGTATCTGAGATCACAGGTTTGCACCAGCACTCTTGGCTGGCTCTGGCCTGAGGTTTCACTGTGCAGGCAAGAGATCCACAGGGTCACACCAGGCAGGGCAAGGATAGGGCTGCCATTCTAAGAAGGATGGAGTGATTGGTGACAGTCGTGAGGCCGCCAGGAGAGAGGGCTGGGAATGTCTGGGAAGATGCTGTGAGGGATCGCTGTCACCCTTGGCTGAGAGGTGACAGATGGCCCCCAGTCAGATGTTCTCTCCCAGGGGCTCCTCTGGCAGGGCTGAGTCTTCTGGATGCAGCCTTGGGAGCGGGCAGGGTGGAGGGCAGCCTCCCCGACTCCTAGGCCTGGGAATGTCCGGGCTGGCAGAGAGCCCTCCGGAGGCTGGTGAAAGGTCCACTTACCATGACGGATGGGGGCCCAGCCAGGCCCCGCCAGGCCCCGCCAATTAGGCAAGATGGAGTGCCAGGAGCGAGTTATAAATATCTCAGCCGATGGCTGGCCCAAGGAGGAAAATGGTGGTATTGAACTGACAGAAGAAAGTGTCCGTTTGAGATGGACACGCTCGGGGGGGGGGACTTTGAGCTGGACAGCAACAATGTTGGTGCCTGGGGGTTTGGCTGCAAGTTCAAGTCCGGACAGGGGGTGGGGTCCAGTCTCTGGAAGGTCACTGCATTCAACACCCAGAAAACATATGCTATGCCCCAGTTGCATGTTTAGCCTGGTTATGGGGGGCATCAGGGTAAGAGGGAAACATAGCCAGTCATCAACAAGTAGATTGGGCCAGCAAGAAGGCTCAGTGGGTAAGGAGGGCTTGCCACCAAATCAGTTCCTAGGGCACACAAGGTGATAAGAAGTGACTCCTATATATTATCCCCTGGCCTCCATAAGCACACAGTCACGCGCACAGTCACACGCACATGCATGTGCACATGCACACACACACACCACAAATAGAGGTTTTGGAAAAATTAGATGTGTGCTCCTCATCTTTGGGGTACCCTTCAGAGTCCTCCACTCTGCTGATTCCCTGAAGCTAATAGACTAAAGGACAACTCTGCTTCAGGACCAGAGACAGATGTGTGGCTCAGTGGCAAAGTGCCTACCTACTATGTGCATGGTCCAGACTCTGATTCCCAGCTCTGCAAATAAACCAAGATAAGCATTGCTGGGAAGGTGGCTCAGTTGATCAAGAAAGAGCTCAGTATGCAAGCATGAGGAACTGAGTTCAAACCCCAGGACTTGTTTAAAGAAGCTAGACCTTGCAATGTGTGGCCATAACCTCAGCTCTGGGGAGCTGGAGACAAGAGCACACACACACACACACACACACACACACACACACACACAGGGCCTCACTAGCCCCTCGCCAAGTTGGCAAAGCCCAGATTCAGTGAGACACTGTTTCAAAAATCAGGTAAAGAGTGCTTTTGGAAGACCCGTTTGGCTTCCATGTGCATCTCTACACACGCACATACGTGCACAAGAACATGCAACATGCAAAGCAAAACAGACAGACAGAAAAATAGTGGCAAAGGAGTCTGTCTTCCTATCTGACGCTTTGACAGACAAGACTGCCTAACAGTTACGATGGCCTGATCCCAGCCTCAGACTCCCATAAGGTAAGACGCAGCCGTGCATGCTTGCAATCCTGGCCCTGCAAGAGGATCCGAGTTTCAAAGTTGTTCTGTTTTTATAGTAAGTTCTAGGCCAGCCTGGGTTACATGAGACCCTAAATAAACAAATAAGATTAAAAACAACAGCATACAAAAAAAAAAAAAAAACAGACTCAAAGCAACATTGACATACCAATAAATTTAGCCTCTACCTCATAGCTTCATGATTTCGGGATGGACAGAGAAGCAAGAATCATGGCAACCCTACCCTTCTGGGGGTAGGAGTCTCAGGGTCATCTAGAACCTTCTAAGGACGCCACACAGACGGTTTCCCCAGAAGGGTCTTTATGGCAATTGATACAGAGTACAGGCCTAGGAGAGCCAGGTCTAAGATCCTGGGACAGAAACCAGGGTGGCACTATTCCCTGCATCTGGGCTGCTCAGCTGTACCAGGAGTCTCTGGGCACAGTGGTGAGAAATGGATCTGGTCCACCAAAAGATCTTGTAGGAGGACAGAAATGCAAGAGAGGGCTCAGCTAAGCTCCAAATAGATGCCTGCTCTTGGAGAAGCATCCTGGGTGGGGGACCAACCCTGGAAGACATTGAGGGCTAGAACTGAACCATCATGGGTGTGGTTTTAGTAAGCATCCAATGTCTACCTGGGGATTGCAACTTGGGTCATGCAACTGCATTGGCATCTATTTCTCATCCATCAATGATTGTTGATACTCTGGGGGCTATCACTGTGGTTCCCTGCTGCACAGAGGGTCATTTTCTTAAACATCTACAGTAGTGACCTTGCAATCCATCATCTGGCCAGACAGGCTCATCTTTTTAAAAAATTTATTTGTGCGCGCGTGCAAACGTGTATGTGTGTGCCTCTGTGTGTGTGTGCCTCTGTGTGTGTGTGTAACCGCATGCATACACATGCTTCTGTGTATGTGTGTATGCCTCTGTGTGTATGCCTGGGTGTGTGTCTGTGTGCATGCACATGCCTCTGTATGTGAATGTATGTACATGTCTCCATGTATGTGCATACCTCTGTATGAGCATGCCTCTGTGTGTGTATGCCTCCAGGTGTGTGTGTGTGTGCCTCTGTATGTGCCCCTGTGTGTGCCTCTGTGTGTGCATGCCTCCAGGTGTGTGTGTGTGTGTGTGTGTGTGTGTGTGTGTGTGTGTGTGTGTGTGCGATACAGGTCATAAGACAAATTACAGGATGGAGTTCTCTGCTTTCATCACATGTGCCTCCAGGATCCAACTCAAGTCATCAGACTTGGTGGCAAGAGCTTTTCCCCATTGAGCCACCTCGTTGGCTCATGTTCATCTTTTTCTGTGTGTTTCGTCCTTGGGAAAATGTAAAGAAAGAAAAGAACCTTTAGAAACCCTTTTCCCGAGGGTAAAGAGGAATTTCGTTGATTTCCTACAAGCTGATCTAGAGTTTCACCGCGTATTTAAATATGCTTAAACTTTTGTATTCTGTCTGGAGATTGTTTCCTATGAGGTATAGAATGTTGGCTAATTGCCTCTCACCACAAATTATCCAGTGTTAGAGAAAGCCCGTTGCTTCATGTTCGGCATTTGTACATGGTTTTTCTATATAATTGCAGCTATTGTAATCACTCTGCTATTACACAGGTACATGGCCCTTCCTGCAGTATCTCGCTATTAAACTATTAGTCACTTAGTCAGTGTTTTATTGGAAGCTTTATAGCATGGTCATTAAGAGCAGCGGGCTTTGAAGTTCGACTGGCAGAGACCTGTACAACCACTTTGCCACTTAATAAATGTGTATGTGTGGGCAAGTTACCCCACAGTTCATCATCCATAAAGTGGAACACTTGAAGGCCTGTAAGTAATACTTCCCTCACACGTCCAGAATGAATTGAGAACTAGACATGAAAATCCATCAAACAGAAAATAAAACCTCCCAGATTAAAGACGATGGCTGTGCAACGCAACTGCCTCTGTGCTGGAGATGCTAGCCTGTGCAATAAGGCAAGAGAAAGGGTGGATGCTGGACCATGAACGGCTCCCTAAACCATATATGTCAAAGACTCGGTCCCCATGGAAGTGCCACTGGGAGGTTAGAGGGCCTTATGGGCAGTCACAGAGTCATTGGAAGTATGGAAGCCTGCGGGGTCCTGGCTCGTTCTTTGTTTTCTTTTGATTCTTGGTCATGAGATGGGTGGTTTCACCCCCGGCCCCCCCATATATCCACCATACTGTGCTACCTCCCCACAGGCCCAGAACCGATCATGGACCGATGATCAGAATCAAAATTCTGAGCCAAAATAGCCCTATTTATTTTATGCATTGCTGCTGTTCTCATTTATGTTGTTAGTGGGAAGCCCGTGGAAGCATGGTGCTCTGGCGGAGGTCAGAGGTCAGCCTGCAGGAGTTGGTCCTCCCTTTCTACCATGTGGGTCTCAGGGACCCACCTCAGGTCATGTGGCTTCTCACCTAGCACCTTGATCCACCAACCCATCTCAATGGGCTGCCTTTTCTAAGTGAATAACAGTCTCATACATTCAATGATAGGAATGGGAAATCAAGTAATAATGGGAAATCTTGGGAAACTGAGATAGGATGTTTCGCAAAAAAAAGTAGGGGTTGTGGGGGGGGGGCAAAGGCTTCCTGGGAGACACACACACACACACACACACACACACATACACACATGGTTTTTTTTTAAGGTACTATAGTTCAAAGTAGAACATACCAGAGTACTGCAGAAAGACTGATGAACAAAGACTTTTAGCTTCAACCCCATGGAGTAATTGAGGGCAACTATGGGGACACCTCCAGTAAGCACCTCACGTTTGGGGGCTATGGTGGGCATGAGTTGCTGATATCTGTGCAGGGCTCAGTGTGGTGTCTGACGCACAGTAGGCATATAGCACATGCTGTTTGATTTCAGTTTTAAAAGGCTACTGCATTACATATGATATAATTACATATGGTATAGAGCAGAGACTGGCCTTGAACTTCAGCCTTCAGCCTTCAGAGGGCTGGGGTTCTAGATGTGTGTCACCACACCTCACAGCTGCTCCTGCTGGCAGTATTCACAGGCCTCTGCTCTACCTCCCGCTTCCCCCTCCCCCGGCTGCCCTGAAGCTCTCACAAGGTTCTCCGATGTCACTCTGCAGCCTGCGAAGCTATTGGTGGGTTTCAGGAATGTGACATGCTAAGATTTGTATTACTCCGAGGTGGAAAAAAACAGCTAAGTCTAAAGAATACGTACTGCTCTATCAGAGAGGTGAAGTTCCATTCCAACATCTACCCGAGGCAGCTGAAAGTGCTTATCTGTAATTCCGGGGATCCAATACCTCCCTCTAATCTTGGTGAATACGAGTACTCGCATGTGTACATTTATGTGAGTACACGTATTCACCAAATTAAAATAAGTCTTTTCTTTTAAAAAGGTTTGGGGCTGGCGGTGGTGGCATATGTCTTTAACCCCAATCACTAGGAAGGCAGATCTCTGTGAGTTAGAGGCTAGCCTGGTCTTCATAGAGAGTTGCAGGCTAGCCAGGGCTACATGCTGTGTTAAAGCAAAACAAAAGAAACAAACATACTGCATCGCTAAAGATTACTCAAAGAACAAGTGAAATCAAAGGCCGTGCATAGGTGAAAATGGACTGGGCAGGAAATCATCTGTGATGGTTCATGGTCATTTTCAGATAGGCTGTGCTTGGAATCACCTGGGAGGCACAGTTCTAGGCACTTCCATAAGTGCGCTTGCGGGGAAGTTTAACTGAGAAGACCACCCTGAATGCGAGCTGGGACCTGGAACTGGAAAGGACAAAGTAGGGCTAGAGCAAAAGCCAGGTGACAAGAGAAGAGCACTGGCCACACAAGCAGGGGGACCCGAGTTTGGATCCTCAAAACCCTACGCAAGTGCCATTCAGGCATGGTGGCCTGTAACTCCGACCTCCAGACGCAGAGGCAGGGGATCTCCAGAGCAAGCCGGCTGCAAAGGTAGCTATAGCAACAAGCTCTGGGTGTGACTGACAGACCCTGCCTCAGTGAATAAGGTGAAAGAGCATCAAGACGGTTTCCATCAGCAGCACTAGGTGTTCACATGTGCGCATGCATGCGAACACACACATTGGAAAAATAAATTTAGAAGGAGAAGGTGATTTGAACACCAGCATCCATTTCTCTCTCTCTCTCTCTGGTTCCTGACAGCAGATGCAATGTGACCAACTGCCTCATGCTCCTGCTGTCGTGACTTCCTCCACCATGATGGACTGTATCCCCTCAAACCGTGAACCAAGACAACTCCTCTCTTCCTTAAGTTGTTTCTTGTCACGCGTCTGGTGACAGACGAGAATGGACATCTGTCTGGTGTGGGAGTAGACGATGATAGCAAGGAGGACGGTTGCAGTGATTTCTGTGGGGAAGGTTAGGGTATTGACAGGATTTGGGGAGAGGAATGAGAGAGGTCATGGTGACAGAAATCTGTGTCAGTCCCTTTCTGTCACTGTAACAAGAACCTGACCAAACCAGCTTCATGAAAGTGAGATTTATTTCAGCTCATGGTTTCAGAGTGTTCGCTCCATCTCAGCCAGTTCCATTTCTAAAAAGACTGTTTTAACATCGTGGCAGCGGGAGCACATGATGAGACTGCTCACTTCACAGTGGCCATGAAGTAGACAACACAGAAGAGATGCTGGGAATAAGACACACCCCTCAGAGAACCATTTCTCCCAGTCCCCACTGTCTACACTTCTTACTGCCTCCCAAAGCCCATCAAGTTATGAATCCATTAGTGGGTTAATCCACCAATGATGTCAGAGCCTCCATGATCCAGCTGCTTCCTAAAAGTCTAAGATGGTCATGGTCACACACACTCATAAGCCCAGCCCTGGGGTGGAGGCATAAAACTCAGGATCTCATTCTTGGCTACAGAGCAAGTTTGAGGTTAGCATAGGCTACTCGAGACCCCATTTCAAATGAAACAAACCCAGAGCTCCAGTTATGGACAGTGGATTGAAGACCAGCCCTTTAGCATTTGAGCCTTTGGGGTGTATTTCAGTGTCCAACACCCAGAACGGAACAGTGACAAGACATGATGGTAGAAGCGATGACAAGGGTGGTGTGCTCATTAGTTTTGGACTGTCACCTCGATTCACCCGAAAGGGGAGACTAACTGAGGAGTTATCTCAACAGGTTGGCCTGTTGGCATGTCTGTAGGGGGTTATCTTCACTGAAAATTGACATGGGAAGACCCAGCCTAAATGTGGTCAGCATCTTCTAGTAGAGGCCCAGACAGAAGGACATGGTGGAGACTTGACCCTTGACCCTTGCTCTCTGACCCTTGGCTTTCACCCTTGCCAGTGAGTTTACCAATTCCACTGCAGCCACTGCTGACTTCTTCCCTTATATTAGAACCAGCTTTGTTTTTCCAAAGTAGGTTGAAGAGCATCAACTCTCCAGGAATCCTCCAGGCCTTTGGTACCAGATTGGGTCTTCTAGAACCTCCAGTCTCTTGAACTGAGCAATACCAGGTTCTGCATCTCTGTGGTGTGAGGCAGTCATGGCTTGGGAACTCCAACCATATCATGTAAGCCAGTCTAGTAAATCCCCCTGTAATATGTACTCGATCCATGTTTCCTTTCTTCTGAAGGGTCCTGAGTGATACAGACAGCAATGGGTAGAAACAGCAACAGACAAATGTGAGATTTTCCCTGTGACACACAGCGACAAGCAGAACCTGGGGCAGGGTGGAGGAGAGAAGGAAATATTGAAAATACTCCTTGAGTTTGAACACACACACACACACACACACACAAGAAAAAAATGGAAAAAGAAATTTAAAATGAATAGGTGAGCTGAGCACCAGCATCCATCTCTCTCGCTGCCTGACTGTGGATGCTGTGGGACCCGCCGCCTCACGCTCCTGCCGCCGTGCCTTCCCCGCCATGATGGGCTGCACCCTCACACTGTGAGGCAAGATGAATCCTTCCTCATTCAAGTTGCTCCTTTTCACTTGCAAGCTGGTACAGTTTGCTGCTGTGGGGAAATGCTGGGGTGTGGTTATGTAGAGAAGAGAAGAAAAAAAAAAAAAACGTGCTTTGGTCTTTCTGAGGTTGAAGTGTCTCACACACAGCCAGGTAGGGTGAGGCTGTCAATCTGGGTCATGGGAGCACTCAATCTGGGTTATGGGAGCACAGGAGAAAGGATCTCGAGAATTAGGTGCTAGTAATACGTTGAATTCTCTTTGAGATTGGGGTGGAGTATGTATGAGTGAATATGTAAGCATTCATGTGCCTGTGTGTGTGTGCATGTCCATGCATGTAGTGTGCAGAGGTTGATAATAGGTGTCCTCTCTTCGGTTCTACTTTAAATTTTTTTTGAGGTAGGGTCTCTCATTGAACCTGAGGCTTACCAATTTAGGTGGACTGGCTAGCCAGTAAGCACAGGGACCATTCTGTTTCTACCTCCCTCGTGCTTGCATTATCAGCATATGGGGCCTTTACACCTGCCTGGAGCTCATACACACACATAGTAAGGGGCTGAAGGCATGACTCAGTGGTAGAGCCTCTGCCTAGAATCCCCCAGTGAGGGGCTGGGGGTGTGGCTCAGTGGTAAAGCACCTGCCTAGAATAATCCCCCAGTGAGGGGCTGGAGGCGTGGCTCAGTGATAGAACACCTGCCTAGAATCCCTCAGTGAGGGGCTGTGGGTATGGCTCAGTGGCAGAGCCCCTGCCTAGAATTCCCCAGTGAGGATCTGGGAACGAGACTTCAATTAGTTAGAGAAATCGCTTGGCATGTATGAGTTCCTGGGTTCCATCCGTAGAACCCTGCAAAACCTAGGCACTCAAATAACACCAAAAAAGACTACACTTGGGGAATCCCAGGGGAACTGAGGCTAAGCAGGCCCCCACTTGGAGTGTCTTTTTCCTATCTCAACTACTGGGTCAGGGGAATGGGGACACAGCATTTTACACATTATCTGAACTCTAGGGGTACTGCTGAGCTTGTGACAGACCATAAGAAGGGGCTACTTCTATATCCACTAAAGGCCAGAGCTACCTCCTGACATTTCCCCTTCAGCTTCCCAGGCTCTGCTTCCAAGACAAGCCTTGCTCCCCACCAAGGGGATTACTCAGGCCAGGTTGGCAGCCACTTGTGTGAGCCCCTCTAGTGTGGGAACCTGCAGGCCAGGAGGGACTTGCTAATGCGTGTACTCCAGTCTTTTGTGCACCCAGCTCCTCAAGTCCCGACTCCCCTCCATGTTTGGCAGCCCTGCCTGCCTTGTGCTGTTGACCTTGGCTGTGGGTTTGCGGGGGCTGGAGCTCTCACACCATAAATTCCTGTCTTCTAGGAATCCAGCCTGGGAAAGAAAGGAAACATGGAGGAGAGTATTTGATTAACATTTTTCCAACGTGACCACATCACAGGGACGTGTGGCCGGAATTCTCACCCTGGCCTGGGTGGAGTGGGATTCGGCTCGTGGCCCAAATGGCTGGGGAGGGTGGACCTGGACTGGAAGTGGGGGGGGGGGACCCGTTCAGGCCTAAAGGAATAGCAAGGTCTGGACTGGCATTTCCTCCTGGGGTGGAGAGTTCTTGGATGGGACTGGGACCAGGTCAGATACCTGGAAGGGGACTAGCCACGGAGAATTTACCTTTGACCTTTGGTGGCTCCAAGCTGGAATCCAGGGTTAAGGATTTGTTCTTGACAACCTGTCCCTTACTCTAGACCAAGATTTCTCTGATCCCTGGTTAAGTTATTTCTGTTTTGATGGGGCAGGGAATGGAACCCAGTGCTTCTCACATGCTAGGCTCTTACTCTGAACTACACCCCCCAGCCTCTCACTGGGGGATTCTAGGCAGGGGCTCTACCACAGAGCCACACCCCCAGCCCCTCACTGGAGGATTCTAGGCAGGGGCTCTACCACAGAGCCACACCCCCAGCCCCTCACTGGGGGATTCTAGGCAGGGGCTCTACCACAGAGCCACACCCCCAGCNTGGGGGATTCTAGGCAGGGGCTCTACCACAGAGCCACACCCCCAGCCCCTCACTGGGGGATTCTAGGCAGGGGCTCTACCACAGAGCCACACCCCAAGCCCCTCACTGGGGGATTCTAGGCAGGGGCTCTACCACAGAGTCACACCCCCAGTCCCTCATTAGGGAATCTAGGCAGTTATTGTACCTATAAACTACATCTCCAGCCATCCTTTACCTTTTCTAAGTTTTCCAGGCTGGCCTTGAACTCCACTCCGTAGTTGAGCCAGGCCTTGGGCTTTCCTTCCCCCAGCCTTCCAAGTAGCCAGGATGCCAGGCTGATGTCTAGACAACCCACACATGTTGCTGTGAAAGGGCCAGGGCACCTCACACACCCTAGATCTCTTGGCAGCAGGAAACAGACTATTTCCAGCCTCTTCCTGACTTCGGGGAAGCTACCTCAGGGGAGCAAGGAGAGATAAGCAGGGTTGAAGTAATGTAGACTCAAACTCAGGTGGGCTGAAGCTAAGATGGTAGTCCCCACTCCAGCGGGAGCCCTGACAGGTTTAACAGTGGGGACTCACAGCCGAGCCCCACCATGCAATGGGTGTCTGGAGACCTTGAAGAAGACAAGAGGTGCTTCATCTGTGTGGAAAGTAAGGGCAAATAGACGGGCAATGGAGAGGATGGTGAGCGTCCCAGGCAGCCACTGAGGGGCTGGAAGTCCCTGAGGTGGGGGGGGGGGGAACAGAGGAACAGCTCTGTGGTTGTGGAAATAATGTGGACAGGGAAAGTGTCCAGAGATAGAAGTACTCTCTGTGTGCAAAGAAGGCCCCGAATATTTATTTATACCTTGGTAAGACTTTTCATATAAATAAATTCTCAAATTAAAAAAAAAAAAAAAAAAAAAAAAAAAAGACCTTTGGCAAGCCACATGTCTGGACCTCTTGTTTGGAAAATGAGACTCTGCTGTAACCAGGAGTCCAGGGCCAACGAAGACCGTGACCTGACACGTCTCGGGTCTCCCACCCAGCTACTCAGAAAGCACTACACACATACCCCAGAAGGAGTGCCCCAGTTAGTTCTGTTCCCGACATTCTTGCCAGCCTTCCCTCACAGCTGTCTCCCCGCCAAACAAACGTGTTCAGCCCCAGGCTGAACAAGTTGTCCTCTGTACTGTTCTAACCTGTATGTTTGCCTTTGAAACCAGGCTTAGTCTGTTAGCTCCGGTTAGCCTCAAACTCACAATCCTCCAGCCTCAGCTACCAGGTGCTGAGATGGAGTAGGTGTGTGTCACTCATACCCAGCCTTGTTGTGTTTATTTTAAACTTTGTTGATGCGTATGTCTGTGTCTGTGTGCCTGTGTCTGTGCCTGTGTCTGTGTCTGTGTCTGTGTCTGTGTCTGTGTCTGTGTCTGTGTCTGTGTCTGTGTCTGTGTCTGTGTGGTGTATGAAACATGTGGGCTGGTATCCACAGAGGCCAGCAGAAGGCACATACGTTCTGTACTGAGAATTGAGGCGACAGCTATGGAGTGACTAACGAGACCATAGGCAGCAAGGATATGCTAGATGACGGCTGATCTAATAGATGAGATCGCTGCTGAGTGGCTAAGGGAGGGTAGTATATACAGAGTGAAAACACTGGTCCACAAGATCTGATGACAGAGCCGGCCACTGAGTGGCTGACGGGAGGGTAGGGTACGCAGTATGGATTTGGGGGCAGAGAAGTTATTCCCACCCTGTGAAGGATGCGATGGAGCAGACACAGGAATTTTACCACACCACTCAGAACAACATACAATTGAAAACACAAATTGGCCATTTCTGAAATTTTCCATCTCGTATTTTCAGACTGCGGTTGACCGCGATTAACAGAAAATGAAACAGGACAGAGAGAAGAGGTAGCAGCATTTACTCGGTCACTTTGCTTGCTTTCCCCTCCTAATCCATTGACAACTTTTCTACGGCATTTGATAATGTGTTCTTGTAAAATGTGGGCCGCCAATGATGACCAATGGTGATGAGGTTCCCTTTGGGGACTGGGGAACCCGTCTTGGAGCCAGGTAGAGCTAGGTAGGTATGCCACGTGTTAAATGTGCTAAATGTGTCTTCAATGTACACTCTTAAATGATTCCGGGTTGGTTTATGCTAGAGCAATTCCAATTCGATTGCCTGGGATCTGTATCACCGCTGAGGTGGGGAGCTGTGATCAGGCATACAACTGGCATCATATGTATGTGTCTGGCACCACCTCCACAGCAGCATACCTGTTATGTGGGGTACATGTCATCGTCCCAGCACCACGGAGGCAAAGACAGAAGGACCAGGAACTCAAGGTTACCCTCAGTGACTAAGGAATAAGGGAACGGTGATGTGAGTTAGGGCCAGCCTGGGCTACGTGAGCCTGTGTCAAAACAAAACAAAACAAAACAAAACAAAACAAAACAAAACAAAACAACAGGGCTGGAGAGATGGCTCAGCAGGTAAGAGCACTGACCACTCTTCCAGAGGTGCTGAGTTCAATTCCCCAGCAACCACATGGTGGCTCACAACCATCTGTAATGAGATCCGATGCCCTCTTCTGGTGTATTTGAAGACAGCTACAGTGTATTCATATAAATAAGATAAATAAATCTTAAAAAAAAAAAAAAAACAGAGTATTACTATCTCAGGAGTAGATCAAAACTTAAAATTTGAGATAGTTCCTACTAAGTGCATATTGGTTTTGTATCCCCATAAGGGACAAAAAAAACAAAGCAGGGTTGGCGAGGTAGTTCTATGGGTGAAGACACTTGCTGACAAGCCTGACAGCCTGAGTTTGATCCCTGGGACCCACAGAGGAAAAAGAGAAAACCAATTAATTCCCTCACACTGGCATCTGACATCCATACTGTATACACATACATACATACATACATACACACACACACACACACACACATGAGCGCGCGCATGAACACACGCACACATGCATACACACACGTGTATGCACATGCACTGCACACATGCTCAATTCAAACAAAAGGCAACTCCAGATGGCTTGAAAGCAAAGGGCACAGGCCTTTGGAGTTGCTACAGTAAATTGGTAGAGAATGTCTCTGGAACACAAGGGTGGGGAAGGGCTTCAGAAATAAACCTGAGGTCCTGCCGGTGCATGGGGTGCAAGTGGCCCTGCCACCAGCCTTATCCACAGGGAGTGGTTTTCCTCCCGGACATAGCAGGGCGCTGCCCCCTCGGTGAGTCATGGGTCCTCTGGGCTGGCAGCGTGGTCCGCCCTTCCTGTCTGTACCCAGTAGGGGAACAACCTGCCTAAGGGGGCCTTATCTCCCTCTCCCTCGCTGCCAACAGACATGAGGTCAAGGCTGGGGCTGTGAGGCTGGTGGGAGACCACAAACTGGGAAGGGTCATGGAGAGGTCAGAGGTTGCCAACAAAGCTCCCTCCCTCTGAAATTGTCACCTGCTCTGAAAGCATCTATGCTTCACACAAGGTGGTGGGGACAGGCTAGAGGGACAGGCCCTCGAGACTCTCCCAGAGTCCTCTTCTCATAGCCTCTGAATGCACTGTGGCAAGGTGTGCAAAAAACTGGTGCTGAAGACAAATAGAGGCCTCCACACAGGGAAGGAGACGCCTCAGACCAATGGTTCTCAACCCGTGGGTCGCGATTTACAATATAATTCGTAACAGTAGCAAAATTACAGTTATGAAGTAGCAATGAAAATAATGTTGTGGTCTGGGGTCACCACAGCCTGAGGAACTGTATTAAAAGGTCAAAGTATTAGGAAGCTTGAGAAAGACTGTCTAGACCAGGGTCCTATTGGAAGTGTGGTAGAGAGGTGTGGATGGAGGTGCGGACGTGGAGATGCCAGCGTGCACAGAGACGCGCATGCGGATGGAGCAGCAGGTGCAGATGGAGCTGGGAGTTTGCGTGAGAACGCAGACGCAGATGGTGATGATGGTTCTGAAGGAGACACGATGTGGAAGGACACACAGGCGAGAAGGGAGCCACAGGTATCGATGGAGGTGTGGGCGCAGTGGAGTGCAGACGGAGCCTCAGTTGCAGAAGAAGGCACAGGGATGGAAGGATGCACATGTGGGCTTGGAGACACGGTGCGGGTGGTGATGCAGGTGTGGATGGTGATGCAGGCGTGCATAGACATTCAGGTGTACAAGGACCTGCAAGTGTACCTGGACATACAGGTGTGTGTGAACATGCAGGCGTGCAAGGGCGTGAAGGTGTGCAAGGACATGCAAGTGTGCCTGGAGATACAGGCATGGAAGCAGCCTCAGCTTCCGAATCCTGGAAAAACCTAAGAACACCCCCCCACTGTTTCCAAGAAAGGATTTATCTGTGGGCAGGTCCACAAACACAGTTTAGGAACACAGATGTGGGCCACACACCATCCAGGCATCTCTACTCTCCTTTGTCTCCCTTGGGGCCCAGATCTAGTGACAGTTTTATAAAGTCACCTGGATACCCCCACCCCACGCCACCCCCTGCTGATTATGCATCCCTACGCCCCTTCCCCAGGCATCCTGAGGCCTACACCTGGTTCCACAAGCCTCTCTTAGGATGTTAAGGACCTTTCCAGGTTGTAAATCTGAACACATTACCCTCTCTGGCATCCTTCCCTGGCTCCCACACCTTCTGCAAACGATGTTCAAAGTCCCCCAGCTAGCAGAGCCTGGTCTTGGCCCCACTACCTCCATTTTCTTTCAACTCTTTTTGCTCGGTCCACTATTCTACACATTTCTGTCACCAACAGTTGCTGGGTTGTCCTAATAGTGATGTTCCCATCCCTCTTTCAACTAGCAATCCACTCCACTCCACTCTCCAGAAATCCGGGACCATAATGTCTCCGTCATACTGCGGTACCCGTCAGCCTCAGTCCTGGACCATGAGACCCTTATTCTACCCGGTCCATGTTTATGTCTGTGCCTCGCCACCGTACATGTTTGATGAATGACTGAGTGAATGTAGCCATTTCATAGAGGAGTCACGCAAGACCCCAGAGAGCTGAGGCTGTGGCTCTGGTATTTTATGAAGTACAGATATGGCCTTCCAGAAGAGTCAAGAGGGTGTTAACTGGTGTACGGGCAGCCTCAGGACAGACTTGGGCCCCTATCTACCTCTGGAGGCAGGTGAGACAGGGCGGGGTGGGGGAGCAGAGAAGTGTCAGGGAGTGGTGTTTGATTTACGATGCAAGTAATGATGGGACCACTTGGCAAGGTGGGCACGCATGGCAGACCCTCAAAGATAAGAAGCCAGAGGTATGTCAAGGATGTAAACACCAGGCACCGGACACCCAGCTCCCCGTACCAGCCGGAGACACAAGGCAGCCATGTTGGATGGAAAGAGGCCCTGTGGTTTCCCAAGGCTGGGCATAGCTCTCCGCACTTCCCTGCAACAGGCAGGACCCCTCATCCTTCCCTTCACTCTAACCGCTATGCCTCCTCCTGGGTGACCACGTCCTCCTGTGAACCCTGCCCAGCTCCGCTCAGCTGTCCAAGCAAACTGCAAACCCTGGCACTCAAGGGCTCACTTTCACCTCCCAAACCTGACCTCACCCTTCTGAGAGCTTGCTCCCTTGTACCCTCAGATTAACACCTGAGCCTCTATCCTCATCCTTATGGCCATTTGTCCCTCCTCCGTCACAGCTCAACCATGTCTTCCCTGCACGCACGTTACATTTCCAACCACCTCTGACTCCTCCTCCATGGGATATGATGCCTTATTCTGGCCTCTAGCTATACACGCATGCATACACACATGCAAGTAAAAAAACAACAGAATCTTTTTGGAAGACTAAAGGCGGGCACTGGAGAGATCGTTTGGCAGTTGAGAGTTCATACCGTTCTTGCAGAAGACCAAGGTCGGCAGCTCAGGACCCCCTATAACTCCAGCTCCAGGGGATCTGACTCCCTCTTCTAGACCTCACTGGCTCCTGCATGCATGAGTGCACATAAACTTGAGGGCTTGGGAGCTAGGTCCAGGTGCAACCCATTCATATCCTTAGAGCTGAGAGGGTCCCCCATCACACCTCAGACATCCCCTCTGAGGGTACCTTCCACGGCACGGAGCCATTTCTGAGGGATGAGAGAATGAGTAGCTACCCACGTACCAGGGAGGCAAAACATATTCACTGTCCACCTTGGAGACTTCTGGGAAACTCCAGTACACCAGAGATTATGTCAGGGCCAGGGTCCCCAGTGGAGAAGGGAGACACCCCTCACCCAATTTGTTTGGGTTATGAATTCAAGACCGGCCTAGACTTTGTCTCAAAACAAGAAGTAAAGGAGCTGGGGACGTGGCTCAGTTGGTAAAGTGCTCGCCCAACAAGCATGAGGACCTGAGTTCAGATCCTTGGCACTCACGTAAAAAGTCAGCACTTATGTTTCCCAAGTACTGAAGAGGTGGAGACAGGAGGACGCCCTGGGGCTTGCTGGCCAGCCATCTAACCAAATGGGTGGGCTCCAGGGTGACTGGGTGACTCTATCTCAAAAAGTAAGGTAGAGAGCCATCAATACATATACCCAACCTTGGCCTCTGGCCTACACACACACACACACACACACACACACACACACACACATGAGTGAGGAGTTTGGGGGTATACCTGTTTTGTGTGTGGATATAACAAAGACCAGGACTCTCAGTGGCCCTAAAGTTAGGTTTGGTCCGATTCTGCATTTGTTCATGTGAACTCTCAAAAGCGAGACTGGAGGTTTCTAACTTTAAAGCTCTCAGAACTGGAAAGATCTGGGGCCAGCCCAGCGCATGGAGGGTCAGGCTGAGTCTCGAGATGGGGAATGGCTTGAAGCATCTGCACTTCACAGATAGCACTTAAGCATCAGGAGGGGTGGGTAGAGAAGGACAGAAGGACCCCCATCCCTTGCAAACATCCCTTTCCTTGATTTCTGCTCCCACGACTCCCCAAGCTACTTTCCCAGGCAGGTGGCACTGCACAGGCAAAGCCCCGCTGGACCAAGGACACAGCTGGCAAGGGTGGCTTGTCAGTCCCAGCAGCCACCCAAGTATGCGGCCTGCAGTGTGGATGGCTGTTCCCGCGGCGTTCCCAGAGCACACACCAAGGAAAACATGGAACGCTTCTTGGATGACGTAGCCTGATTCTAAAGTCGTGCATTCCTGCGGAGGGCAGTGAAGCATGGATGGGAGCTGGCAGTGGGAACGTGGACTCTGCTGCGCCTGCGCAGTCCTAACTTGTACAGTCTGCCGAGTCTGACGCCTAGGCCTTCCCGGCCATGGGAGCGTGCATGGTTGGTCCACAGCCTTCGACCTGTGCGCATAGCCAACACCCTGGTCCCCTGTCCTCAGAGGGACAACTTCCATCACCCTGCGCCTGTGTAACCTTCACCATAGGTGGGCAGTAGTGAGCAACCTTTCTTTACACTGAATCCCGCCTTCCCAAACCAGATAGACTTTGAGTATGTCCAGCGACAATGTCCCATCTTATACTGAGAGAGGGTCTGTCTGTCACTGTCTCTGGACATGGGGTCACTTGAGGGAGTCAACCAGCTTGTGCTTCAAGAGCTGTGTCTTAACCTCTAGTCTTCGCGTCTCCTTGCCCTTTTTGTGGGGCCAGGGGCCTGTTAGGCAAGTCCTTGTGAGGCATGTGACATGCGCACAGAGGCCAGAGGTCAACATCAAGGGTCTCCCTCAAATGCGCCACACCTCATCTTATTTAAATTACATGATCTTATTTATCTGTATGTATACATGTAGCGGTGTATGCATGCTGTGGTCCCCATGTGAAGATCAGAAAAGAGTTCACTGTAATCAACCCTCTTGTTCTTCCGCGTGTCCTAGGGAATCAAACTCAGCCATCAGTCTCCGTGGCTAGTGTCTTCACCCACTGGGCCATCTTGCTCGTCCCTCCACTGAACACAGCGCTCACCATTGAGCTAGCCAGAGGGTTCTGTCCACCTGCCTCCACCGTCACTACTCAGGGTTATAAATGCACCCAACTATACCTGGTTGTTTCGTGTGGCCTGGAGATCTGAACTCAGATCCTCGTACCTGTATGGCTGAGCCATCTCCCCAGCCACAAAGCCACCCCTCTTATAACCCTTCTATCATCCAGGCAGTCCTTGAACTTTTGATCCTCCTGCTTCAGCCTCCCAAGCAGCTGGAGTGATGGGCCTGTGTCACCAGAACTGCCCCCCCCCGCCCCGTTTTCACTAGGACCTGTTAACACAGAGCCTAAGGATACCCATGAGTCTTTACATCTGGGTGGAGAATATGTGCCTTTGGAAAAACAGGGACATGGTGGCAGATTGGGGAGCCCTTACCTCCCAGAAATACCTCCTAGTTCCCAGTTGCTACATGTGATTGGCAAGCTTGGCCTCAGGGTGGTACCCAAACTGTTATCTGCATCTGGAGTACGAGGCTATCGAGGTGGAAGATGCTGATACAAAACTCAGAGCTGGAAAGACCCCACATGGGAACCCAGAACAGTTACGGTTCAGGAGTTCCGGAATTTTGAGGCAAAGTGTCATGTAGCCCAGGCTGGCCTCAAACCCATGGTGTATCTGAGGGTGATCTTGAACTCCTGATCCTCAAGCATCCACCTCCCAATCCCACTGGGATTGCAGCACCACACTTGGTTTGGGAAGTGCTGGAGATGGGACTCTGGTCTTTTAGGGTGCTAAACAAGGGCTCTCTCAACAGAGCCACCAATCAGTCTGCTTACTCGGGTTCTAGCCAAACAGCTTCCGAGGTCCAGCTTGTAAGGAGGGGGATCTGGGGAGGTGCCAGGTTCAAACTGCTATGGGCCTCGCTGATCTCAAACCCCCTTAGCTTTAGAACATATGCGTTTATGTGAGGTATGATTATGTTCGCCCTTGGAGACCCAGTCTCTGTGTTTGGCCTCTAACTCAAGGAGTGTGAGATCCTAAATCTACTCCCCAGAACCTGTGTAATAGCACCCAGACTCCAGACATGAGACAGTGAGGAATCCAGAATAAAACAGGCAGGGCCTCACTCATCAGGGTCAACCACAGTCCAGGAGAGAGGCTGGGTCATTCCTTGGCTCTCCTGGCCTGCCGGGCCTCCTGCCTGCCCTCCTGCCCAACCTTACTCACTTGGCCCGTAGTGAGGCCTGGAACCAGTCGCATCCGGCCCGGCCGTCTAAACAGGCCTGAGGCCCCGGAGCTTGTTGGGCCCAAGGGGAAACCAAAATAACATCTGAATCAATGTCCCTGTAGACACCCTCACCCGCCAGGGCCCAAGGGAGGAGCCTAGAGTCAGCCCAGAGACCTAGACTGCTGACCAAGCCGGCTCAGGCAGCAGCTAGCTCCGCGGGGCCTCAGCCAATGGCCAATGGCACCCAAGGACAATCAAGATGGTCACAGTGAGGATATGAAGGCTGTGAAGAAATAGGGGAGAGGGGGACAGCCCAACTCGGGGGGCGTGGCCAGTGTGGATAAAGGCAGTGGGAGAGCAGAGGGGTTGGGGCTGACCACATAATAAGCAAGTGACTTGAAATGCCATGAAAATCTACAGGGTCACCTCACAGATGTTAGCTGCAGACAGTCAGGCTGGCAGGTGGTTCAGCAGGTAAAGGTGCTTGCCACCAACCGAGCCTAGGGACATGAGTGTGATGCCCTGGGACCCACATGATGGAGAGGTAAAATGGACCCTTGATAAGTTATCCTCTGACCTCAACGTGTAAGATATAACACACGTGCACACACACATGCACCACACACGCACACATGCACACTCACACATACTCACACACTCACACACATACACATGCACACTCACTCACACACATGCACACTCACACACACTCTCTCACACATTCACATGCACACTCACACACACATGCACACTCACTCACACACATGCACACTCACACACTCACTCACACGCATACGCATGCACACTTGCTCACACACACTCTCACATGCACACTCACACACACATGCGCACACACACACACACACACACACACACACACACACACACTGCAAATAAAGGTGGGGGTTCTGCAGAAGTACAGAGGGGACCTTCAGCATAGCCCAGAGTGAGAAAGAGACTTTTTCAGAGAGCCAGATCTTGAAAGGTGGGTTAGTTATGACCATGGAAGAAATGAAGGAAACATACAAGAGACCATGGACAGGGACAATGTACCCTGGGGCTCAGAGAATCACCCCAGAACTAATCTGGGGACCGACTTCCTTTCAGCAGCTAGATGCAGATACCCCAAATAGCCAAGTCACCTGAATAACCCCCCCAACACTCTTCCAAGAGCCACATATGCCTATTGACTCCTTAGGGGTCTACCAAGGACCCAGTAAAAGAGACAATCCATACTGAACCATCCATACCTTCCCATTCATCCCTCCAGGGAAGGTCCAACCTTATAGATCAACCTGAGGACAAACAGAGTCTGCCAGAATTGGGGACACACTCTAGGCCAGTAACATTGACTGACATATTCTGGGGTGGGCTGTGTTGAAGGTGTTGTTATAAGACCCGGGCCTAGCTTAGAAAGGGACATAAGTTACATAGCCTCAATGCTTCCCCAACATTGGTCCAGGCCATGTCATGTCATCGCTACATTCCCCTCAAATAAAGTCAGTGGTACCCCAGCTGGAGCAGGAGGCCGTTACCTGAGTCCCCACCAGCTTGCATACCTAATCCCCCCAGCTTTCCTGAGAATGGCTCTGCTGTTCTTGGCTAAAGGTCCCTGCTGAGCCTGGCACAGCCTGGGCTCTGTGCCCACCTGTGAGTGAGAGTCTGGCAGTGGCCCAGCCTGGGCAGTGGACATCATGAAGAGCTAAAGCAAAGGCCCAGGCAGGCAGCGGGGGCCTCGCTCAGGTTCTGGTCAGTGGCCTTGCACCATAAGGTCGGACTTACTCCGAAGCCCCACTTTGTCCAATGGGAATCACAAACGCCCATCTCAGCTTACCTGGCAATGTTCACGGACAGACCCTCTGCTCCCCACTTTCTGAAACCAATCAGGGCTACCCAAGAGAGAACAAGCCTGAAGAATCAGAGGAAAGCCTTGGCCCAGCCTCCCCTAACAGGCCTCTATTGATTCTCCAACATGTTCTCGGCTTTGAGCCAAGTAAAAAAGGAGTTCTCCATTCGGCTCCTTCCCACTGTTCAGGTTTCTTGGACAGGCCCAGAGCCAGCAAGCTGAGGGGAAGCTGCAGGGTGAACAGAGGCTAACAGCGGCTACGGAGCTGCCCTGGGGCAGGCATACACAGCACACCTTAGTTCCTTGGCTCCTCTCCATCAGAAGAGGAAACTGAGGCTGGGGAGCATCGCCTATGTGAGATCACGGAGCAGCAAGTGAAGCTGTAAAGCCCATAGGGCCAGAAAGCAGAGAGGTGATGGGCGTGGCTGAGTTGGGAGAGTGCTCAAGTGGCATGCAATGCATGGATGCTGCGCCGGTGTTCAATACCCCCCTCAAACCACATAAACTGGGTGTGGTGGTTGCGTATCTCTAATCCTGGCACAGGAGGTTTAAGCGGAAGGATCGGGAATTTAAGGTCATCTCTGGCTATACGGCATCTTTGAAGCTAACCTAGGCTCCACGAAACCTTGTCCAAAATAAAAGGGGGATGAGGGGGAGGGGAGGGACAGGGACACCAGCAAGGATGGTGGAGTCCAGAAAGAGCAAATAACATAGACTGTCTCAGAAGTAGCAAGACAGCGCAGCAGGGTAGACCTGGGGACACCCCGCTGACTCCTACCAAAAGGGACCCTGAAGACTTTTCACAGGCTGGCCTCAAGTCTGCAAGCCTGCTGCCTCAGTCGGTGCTGAGATTACAGACATGTGCCATCACAGCCAGCCAGCCAGCCAGCCAGAACTCAGAATACATCCAATTAGGCTTTAATCCCCGCCATATTCTCAAAGTCCAAGGCAGGACCAAGAATACAAGGAGATGCTCAGTTAGCACCTGAAGAATAGCCAGGTGTGATGGTGCATACCTGGAATCCCAGCATCCCAGAGGCCACGGCAGGCGGGAATGAATCCAAGGTTTGTTAGTATTGGCTACACGGTGAGGACCAGGTAATCCTGGACTGTATAGCAAGATGCCATCTTGCAGGAGAGAAAGAGGGAGGGGAGAGGGGAGAGGGAGAAGGAAAGAGGAGAGAGGGAAAGGGAGAGGGAGAGAGAAAATGAATTCTAGGTTGAGAGAGAGAGAGAGAGAGAGAGAGAGAGAGAGAGAGAGAGAGAGAGAGAGATCCTGCCTCAAAAAGCTAATGCAGAGAGTAATAGAAAAAAACACCTGATATCCTCTTCTGGTTTCTGCATGCACGAGAGCACATGTACACACTCACAAAGGCATACACACATACACACATGCACACACGAATTCAAGCACACACGCACACGCACATGCACACATGGACATGTTCACGCAGACCTTTATACCACACTCACGCACGTACATACATACATTCTCTCAAATACACATGCACATGTTGCACACACACAAAACCACACAGCATAGGTGAGTGTCTCTCTGTTCCTAAACAAATTGCACAAATCCCATTCCTGTATGTTACTAAGTCACTTCCATTCAGTTCAGAATGAATCTTTGTGAGGGACAAGATCAAGGCCATTCAAGACACAACTCCCACCTCTTACTCCCACACAGACATGGTCTGTCTGATTGACACCTGCAGAGCTGGAACCCCCTCAGAATCTTAATTAACACTACCAAACATGGCAGGCGACGAAACTTCTTAAACTTCTGACCCTTAAACTTGAAGCTATGCACTTGTAATTCCACCTAGTCGGGGGCTAAAGCAGGAGAATCAAGAGTTGATGCTCTGGCCAGGCAGGGGTGGCACACCTTTAATCCCAGCACATGGAAGGCAGAGGCAGGCAGACCTCGAGTTCGAGGCCAGCCTGATTGATCTACAGAGGAAGTTTCAGGACAGCCAGGGCTACACAAAGAAATCCCCTTCTTCTACCCCCAGTAAAGAGTTTACATTCTGGATAGACTGTAGAGTGAATTCAAGATGAAGCCTGACAATTTAGTAAGGCCTTGCCTCAAAATGGAAAATAAAGACACCTGAGATCCCTGCCTTCGATACTTTGATAGTGTCTCTCTCTCTCTCTCTCTCTCTCTCTCTCTCTCTCTC
>NC_034612.1:19972176-19974650 GCF_900095145.1 Mus pahari
CCAGGCTCCAGCAAGCCTCCTGCCTCAGGCTCTCTCTCTCTCTCTCTCTCTCTCTCTCACACTCACACACACACACACACACACACACACACACACACACACAGGAGGAGGAGGAGGAAGGGGAGAAAATAAATAATTAAATTAAATTAAATTTAAAGAGCGCACCAGAGAGCTAGTTCAATGGTAGAGAGAGTCCTTTCCTAAGACCCCCCAGTGAGGGCCTGAGGGTGTGGCTTGGCTTGGAAGAAGAACATTTTCCTAGCATTCGCGATTCTGGAATCCCCAATACTGAAAACAGGGAAGGGGAGTTTTCTCTAAATGACTGGAGAGAAACAATTGGAAAGATCCTACGGGCTATGGCAGGGTTCAGGGGGACTTGGGAAATGGGTAGTGAGACTTCTGGGACATTCCCAGTCACAGTCTGGAGACCCTCAGAGTAGCCTGAGCAGGTGGAGCTCTCTGATGCCCTGTGGAGCAAGAAGCCAACGTGGAGAGGGAATTGCACACCCCATCTTGCTTCCTGAATCCTGGCAGACATCAGAACTGGCTCTCAGGCTGCAAACCACCAGCTTTCATTAATCCCGGGGGCCTGGGGGGAGGGCTGTGGCTGTGGAGACAGGCTTTGCAGCTAGTGACCCAAAGGGAAGCCTTCTTTCCAAACCCAAGTTTGGCCAGGGTCAGGTGACATTTTTAATGTTCTGTTGGCGCACACCGTTGTCCTAGATGTGAAAGGTTAAGCTAGTTGGCTCCTGGAATAAAACAGAGAATGTCAGTGTAATCTTTGGGTAGGCAAGGGTTGGTTTGTTTTGCTTTGTTTTGTGACAGGGTCTCATGGAACCCAGGCTGGCCTTAAACTCCTTATGCAGCCAAGGACTTTGAACTAATCCTCCTGCCTCCACCTCCAAGTACTGGCATTATTGGTATGCACAATCATAGTTTATACGATGGTGGGGATGAAACCCAGGACTTTGTACATGTTGGGTAAGAACTCTTCCAAAGTGGCTACATCCTGTGCCTTTCTCCCTCTCTGTGTAGCTCCCACAGTGAACCCCCTGCTTCCATCTCCCAAGTGGAGATGGCAGGTGTGTACTGCCAGGCCTTACCCAAAGTGTCTTAAAGCAGGACACAAGAAGATGCTAACATTAGAGGGAAAACATGATCAATTTGATGTCTTTAAACATCAAGCAGATGGGGTGGGATGGTGTCTTGGTCCTCCAGAACTCTCATTTCAAAAAAAAAAAAAATTATAAATTATTACAGCAGAGCTTGCAATCTTAGTGCTTTGGGAGTGGGAACAAAACCCTTGGAACTCAGTGGCCAGCCAGCCTAGCATATTTGTCAAGTTCCAGGACAATAAAAGACCTGAGGAATGACAGCCAGATGGTCCACCGGCCTCTACATGTTCCTGGTGGCATGCATTTGCAATTCCAGGGCTAGGAGGCAGAGACTGATGGATCACTGGAACCCACTGGCCTGCAGGTCTCACCAGTTGGTGAACTCCAGGCTCAGTGAATGACCTTGTCTCAAACAAGAGCAACGGATGAAGACACCAGACATTTACCTCTGCCCTCCATGTGCGTGAGCACAAATGTGCACATGTAGACATACATTCACATATACAAACACATACACATACATACATACATACTTACATGCATACAACACAGCGATACATATACACACAATAAAACATAATAATGGCCATTCAAAAAGAGTTCCAGGTCCCTAACTTCAAAAACCAAATAGCAACAACTACCAGAACAAGACACTGTGACTGATTTTTTTTCCCTTGACAATAATATAAAAGCCGTGGGTCTTTGGTGGAAACTGTACTTCCAATTTTGACCTTTTCCAGTCCAGTTTATTGGGTACAGTGTTCTCCCAAACTGAAGGTGGTGGCAGCCATCTCCCTGATCAGGACAGAGAACGGGACATGGTGGGCTGTCACTAAGCTGGACTGTTCTATAGGTTAGTTACATCAAACCCATTTTCCACTTAAGGTATTTTCTGTTTACAATGAGGCCATCAGGGCGGAATCCCAAGAAACCTAGGAGACTCTGCATGTAGTAGTGAGGTGCACACGGTCCCATTCAGGGCTGAGCCTTGCACCTGGTACTTGAAGTCACCAGCTCCCTTGTGTCCTCTACTCTGAAATGAGCTGTTTTCTATTTGTGTGTGCCTGTGTGCGTGTATTGAGTGCTCCTGTGGGTGGGAGTGCACGTGTGTGTGCAGGCATTGGGTGTGCATGCACGTGTGTGCTTGTGCGTGTGGGCGGGGGGCGGGGCTCAGTGGTGAAACACCTGCCTAGAAGCCTCCAGTGGGGGCTGGGGGGGCGTGGCTCAGAGGGTAGAGCTCTGGCCTAGTATGCACAAATCCCTGGGTTCCTTCCACACCCGCAGAAAAGATTTAAAGAGAGAGCAGAGATTCAGACAGAGATTGAGAGGGGGAGGAAGGGGAAGGAAGGGAAGGAGGGA
>NC_034612.1:19974754-19999733 GCF_900095145.1 Mus pahari
AAGTATGAGAAGAGAGACAAAGAGACAGACAGACAGACTGACTGACTGACTGACTGACTGACTGACTGACTGACTGACTGATTGACTGACTGACTGATTGACTGACTGACTGACTGACGAGGGAGAAACTAGAGTACAGAAGATCCTTCACTAAATCCTCCCACACAGTCTGTGCGGAGCATTAAGAACTCTTGTCTTCGGAGTCCTTGCTGCTTTAAGCAGAGAAGTGAGGCAGGATCTGCCCCTGGGAAGCGCCCCACAGCAGGCAGCTGTGTGGGTGGCCTGAAAGGCAAAGGCCCTTTGCAAGGTCAAGGCTGTCTTCACCCTGCCTGCTTTTGAATAAAGCAAATTCTGCTAGGAACCAGGAATGGCTCTGGGGACTCTTCGTCCAGGGAGGTTTCGTGATTGCCTCTCTATCTGTACGGATTCTAACTCTTGGTTCCCAGGACTCAGGGTTCTCGGGGGTCCTCTCTGCCTGCCTCCCCTTCGAGGACAGATCCTGGCTGAAGACGTTGCCCTGGAATGCGGAACCAGAACAGGGGAGCTCCGCTAAGCAGGAGCTCAGTGAGAACCACTGGTCTGCCTCCCCAGCCTCCTACCCTGCATCCTGGCAGCTGCCCTTACTACCCCCTGGGACCTGCCTGGCGCCACAGGGATCAGACCAGTTGAGGGTTCCGGGCATGGGTGGAGGGTGCCACCCTGGGCAGGGAGCAGCTAAACGTGATGTGGGGATGGAGACCAGTAAAACGCAGGAGGAAGTGAGCCCCACACCCTGAGGGCAGTTTTCCTATCCCAGGCACTTGGAAAGGCTCCTGGGCACGCAGCAGGCAGGGGAGACAGCAAGAGATAAGCACCCTGGGCAAGAGAGAAGACACGGGCTGGCATGTGGTGGCGTGCATGCCTGTGAACTTCAACCCTACTAGCTCATGGTATCCCGGGGGGATCCACAGCTCGGCCTCCGGTCCTCCTAAGGACCTAGGGAAGCTAGGTTTATGGCATCCAGATCCCGTGCCGAATAAATGCCCACCCCCCACCACCCACCCCCGAGACTTTGCACAGTGCCTTTATAGTCATTGGAAAGGCCAGGACATTGAAACAGAGTCTCCCTATATAAATCAGACTGGACTTGAACTCATGATCCTCCTGCTTCCATCTCCCAGGAGCTGGGATAAAAGGCGTGCACCAGCTCTTCTGCTGCCACAGAGTCTTTGACCGACTGACTCCCAGTCCGTTTCCTGCCTTGCACAGCAGGTAGTCGCCCTTTATGCGAGGGTGAGCGGGTGCCCAGCCTGAATCCTTCCCTACCCTCTTGGCTCATTTTCAAGCAGCGTCCCAGGCAGAAGCCAGAAGTCTGTGCCGACACCTTTCTTACAAATTAAGAACAAGCAACGGGGGCTGGAGAGAGAACTCAGTGGCCCCTGGTTGCTCTTGCAAAGGACCCAGCACTCACGGACTAAGGAAGTCTGGGGCCAGCCTGGGCTAAATAGCAAGACTCCATTTCAAAAGAATAAGATGGCAGGGAGTTGTGCACACCTGTGATTCCAGCACGTCAGAGGCTGAGGCAGGAGGATCTCAATTTGGAGGCCAGCCTGAACTACACTGTAAGACTTGGTGTCAAAAGAAAAGGGGCTGCCGGGCGTGGTGGCCCACGCCTTTAATCCCAGCACTCAGGAAGCAGAGGCAGGCAGATTTCTGAGTTCGAGGCCAGCCTGGTCTACGAAGTGAGCGCCAGGACAGCCAGGGCTACACAGAGAAACCCTGTCTCGAAAAACCTAAAAAAAAAAGAAAGAAAACAAAACAAAACAAAAGAAAATAAAAGAAAAGAAAAGGGGTGCGGCAGTGGATAGTGTAGGTGAGGTGCTTGCACCCATCTCATGCTTGCACCAAAACCAAGCAAGGTGGTGTGAGCTTTGCTTTGCCTTGCCTTTCAGAACCAGGGATGCGGCAGCAAGAGGATGCCTAGGTCCTGTTGGCCAGCCAGCCTAGCCTCATTCATGAGCTCCAGGCTCAGTGATTAAGATGATGATGATGTCCGGCTTCCCCATGTATACTTATACATGTGCATGCACACTTGCAGGTACATATGTACACATACAAACGCATGCCACACAACACCACACACAGACACACACGAGCATTCCCAAAGGTACATCAAGAACTAAAGGCACATGTCCTGGGGCTTAAAAGCATTCCGTTCTCTTAGAAATGTCTCCAGCGGTGGTTCAAACTTAAGAGGCCCAACCTCCACAAGACCCCTGTACAGGTTTTTAGTCTCTACAGAAGCATACAGGCTCTAAAAGACTGGGAGAGGTCAGAAGACTGAGGTGTGGACAGTTGCTAGAGAGCTTGCTTAGCATGCACAACACCCTGGTTTCTAGCTCCACAAAAGGGTGTGGTGGTGCACACCGGTATGACCAGCGCTCAGGAGAAACAGATAGTCAAGGACCTCTGCCACTGCCTAGCAAGTTCGATACCAGCCTGGGCTACATGAGACTCTGTCTCAAAATAAATAAGCATGGGACAAGGGGGTGCTGACAAAGGAGGGGACTGCTGTCCTCAGGGGAGGCCTAGATTTGGGACTCGTGGAGAGGGTGCAAGAGTAACTGTAATGGAATGTGTTGTCAGCCTCACTCCTCATGACAGGGGCTTAGAGTTAAAGTTAAATAGATCTAAGGAGATGGGAATTGAGCTTTCTCTGTGGGTGTGTAGACAGGCCTCCTAACCCCTCTGTTTATAAACTGGGATAATAATATCCCTGATCAAAACTGGAGATGTGTTCTCTGTAAACTGTTAAGTGTCAAACACATGAAAGACGTGTTCCGGACTCCTCTGTTCTGTGTCCCCTTGGGGAGGGGGTGCCCAGAGCCCAGCTTGTTACATTCTGCTCCCCCAGACAGCAGCAGACAGACAGCTCGTGAGGCGATATGCAAACAGCCAGTCCAGGACACCCTGGGCTCACCCCGGCCCGGCCGGCCGGCCGGCCGGCCGACGACCCAGACTGACAAATGATTCAGACGCACAAACAGCCGGGGTCTGAGAGAAAGTGCTGGGCTGCTGGGTCAGAGACAGGCTGTGTGGGAGCCAGGGCATCTCAGGGCAACAGTGGAGGGAGGACAAACGTGTTTGTGAGGAGAGATGACTTTCTACACCTGCCCTTCAGCAGGCTGCCGTCTTCTACCTCAGTTTGCCAAATGGTGTCGTAGACTGTATCTGCAGATATGACTTGTTGACTGTTGATGTTTTACTTTGGTTTTCTGTGACACCAGAGATGGGACCCAGGGACTGGTATATACTACTAGCCAACTTGCTCTACCACTAAGGCCCCTCAATGAAGGATTATAGACAAGCATTCTGTCGCTAAGCCACACTCTTAGCACCTCACTGGGAAAGTCTAAGCAAGGGCTCTACCACTGAACCATACTCCTAAGTCCCTCACTAGGGCAATCTTGGCAAATGATCTATCACTGAGCCACACCCCCAGCCCCTCACTGGGAGAATCTAGGCAGGGTCTCTACCCCTGAGCCACGCCCCCAGCCCCTCACTNCTCCCTGGGGGATTCTAGGCAAATGATCTATCACTGAGCCACACCCCCAGCCCCTCACTGGGAGAATCTAGGCAGGGTCTCTACCCCTGAGCCACACCCCCAGCCCCTCACTGAGGGATTCTAGGCAGGGGCTCTACCACTGAGCCACGCCCCCAGCCCCTCACTGAGGGATTCTAGGCAGGGGCTCTACCACTGAGTCACGCCCCCAGCCCCTCACTGGGGGATTCTAGGCAGGTATTCTACCAGTGAGCTACACTCCCAGGCTTCTATTATTATAATTTTAAGTCAGGGTCTCATTATGTGAGCTCACAGTCCTCCATGCTGGGGTTATAGCCACCTCAGCTGGCTCCCAGGCTCCTTGTTGCCATAAGTCCTCACAGAGTAGGATCTGCATGCGTATTTTGGCACATTACTACACCATCCATCATGGTTTGCCCTCATCCTGACTCATCCCACCTTAGTCTAAACCTTTACTTTCTTCTGCCAGAGCCGCTGGCCACCCGCGGTTATTGAACCATTAAAAGTAGCTAATCCAAAAGAAGATTAAACTCTAAATGTAAAATCACAGCACCTTCAAGAGTTAGGACAAAAAAAACAGAATGTAAAATGTCTTATGACTTCATATGAATTACCTGCAAAATGCTGTTTCAAGTGTTTCGTCAATATAGCATATTATTAAAAATTAATGTTTACTTTAGCTTTCTTTTTATTATGTTAATTTATTTATTTTGTGTGTTATGTCCATGTGTGTGCCACACCACATCCTGTACTTGAAGGTCAGAGGACAACTTCTGGGAGTGAATCTCACTTTCCACCTTAGAACCTATAGGGACTCAAACTCAGATCCTTAGGTTTAACCGCAAGCCAGCCCCTTTACCCACCACTGAGCCATATTACCAGCTCTGAGTTTCTTTTGTCTTCTTGAGATAGTGGGATATTTAAAAATCTGAGAGAAGAGCTGGACTTAATGGTACACACCTATAATCCCTGTACTCAAAGAGGCTGGGAGAGGAGACGCTCAGGTTCGAGGCCAGCCCAGGTTATGTGATTTTAATGGGTGTCAGGGAATTGAGAGTATAGCTCAGTTGGTACTATTTGCATGAGGTTCTGGATCTCATCCTTATCACCACAAAAAAAATTTTAAAAAATAAATATTCACTAGTAATTAAAATAAATCCAAAGGGAAATCAGTCCCTTGCGTGTGACTGGAAGCTGGGGAAAAGCATGTTCTGTCCTTGGATCTCGGTCCCAACTGCTCCTTATTTCCTTTCCAAAGCTCAGTATGAAAATTCATGTTCTCCCGCTAATGTAACCTGTTAACTCCATTTCCTCTGGGATTAGCTAGAGGTGAGGCTCTTGCTCCCACAAAGATGTATGACTGCCAGCGGGCCTTCAGTTTGCCAAAGACAGAACAGAATCAGGGTGCTTGCTGATTTCAGCTCTGCCCAGGCCAGCCTCAACACTGTGGCTGTCCCTCTCACTAGACCAGGGTCCCACAGAGCAGCGTGATCTTTTTTGGGTTTGTTTGTCTGTTTGTTTTAATTTTTATTAGATATTTTCTTTATTTACATTTCAAATGCTATCCCGAAAATCCCCTACACCCTCCCCCCCGCCCCTGCTCCCCTACCTACCTACTCCCACTTCTTGGACCTGGCCTTCCCCTGTGCTGGATCATATAAAGTTTGCAAGACCTAGGAGCCTCTCTTCCCAATGATGGCCGACTAGGCCATCTTCTGCTACATATGCAGCTAGAGACACGAGCTCTGGGGGTACTGGTTAGTTCATATTGTTGTTCCACCTATAGGGTTGCAGACCCCTTCAGCTCCTTGGGTACTTTCTCTAGCTCCTCCTTTGAGGGCCCTGTGTTCCATCCTATAGATGACTGTGAGCATCCACTTCCGTATTTGCCAGGCACTGGCATAGCCTCACAAGAGACAGCTATATCAGTGTCCTTTCAGCAAAATCTTGCTGGCATATGCAATAGTGTCTGCATTTGGTGGCTGATTATGGGATGGACCCCAGGGTGGGACAGTCTCTGGATGGTCCATCCTTTCATCTTAGCTCCAAACTTTGTAACTCCTTCCATGGGTATTTTGTTCCCTATTCTAGGGAGGAATTAAGTATCCACATGTTGGTCTTCCTTCTTCTTGAGTTTCTTGTGTTTTGCAAATTGTATCTTAGGTATTCTAGGTTTCTGGGCTAATATCCACTTAACAATGTACTCTATGGACAAGAAAAAAAAAAAAAAAACCCAAAGCATACCGCTGGTATTCGGAAGATTCCCATCCAAGATCTAACACTGTCGTACAAACATACACGCATGCAAAACACCAATGCACAGGAAAAAAAAAAAAAAAAGATTTCTTTCTTTTTTTTTTTTTAAAGAAACTGTGGTAGCTGAAGTCCAGCTCTCCACTGTCGATGGCTTCTGGAGGCAGAGCTGAAGCATTCTCCACCTGCATTTCCTGGAAGTCTCATTGGTACACAGCCAAGCTGGTGGGTCCTTCTGTCTGCCAGCCATGACAGCGACTCCCTGTGAGGGCAAGAAGGAGGAAATACCTAAATTGAGTCCAAAGGAACTTGTTCTACGGCTCTTCAAAGAGGTTCGAGGAACAAGATGGAAGACAGGCTAGGAGCTAGAGACTCACCAACAAATGCCCAGTCTCCCAACCTCAGTGGCAGCCTAGGGGCTGGGGATCCCGGGCCAGTCCGGGAAGGAAGGCTAGGGAGGTTGAACTGGTCGTACAGGGATTGGGAGGACCGGGAATGGTAGGTAGTGTGTGTGTCTGTCATGGTGGCCACTCAGGAGACTCAGGTGGGAGAATCAGATCTCATGATCAGCTTGTGCTACCTAGTAAGCAAGTTCAAAACTATCCTGTGCTGCTTAGCAAGACTCTGTCTTGAAATAAAAGGTTTAAAAAAACAAACAAAAAAAAAAAAACCAAAAAAAAAAACCTAAAGTTGTAGGTCAGTTGTGAAGAATCAGCCTAGAATGACCCAGTGAGAGGCTGGGGCGTGGCTCAGTGGTAGAGCACCTGCCTAGAGCCTAGAATCCCTTAGGGAGGGGCTGGGGCGTGGCTCAGGGGTAGAGCCCCTGCCTAGAATCCCCAAGGGAGGGGCAGGGGGCGTGGCTCAGTGGTGGAGCCCCTGCCTAGAATCCCCAAGGGAGGGGCAGGGGGCGAGGCTCAGTGGTGGAGCCCCTGCCTAGAATCCCCAAGGGAGGGGCAGGGGGCGTGGCTCAGTGGTGGAGCCCCTGCCTAGAATCCCCCAGGGAGGGGTTGGGGGCGTGGCTCAGTGGTAGAGCATCTGCCTAGAATCCTCCAATGAGGGAGAGTGGGGCGTGGCTCAGTGGTACAGTGTCTGCCTAACCAATGCAAAGCCCCAGATGTTATCCCCAGGACTGTAAAAGACAGAAACTAAGCAAAAAGGCCAAAAGTTATCTGAATGGGTACTGAGAGTCTCTGCACAAATCACGGATGTTCTTAGAGCCACATAGAACCTGAACACTCTGTCCCTCAGCTAGAGCACCAGCAGAGCAGCATCCCACCATAGACTTTGCCCAAATGCCTCTCCCGGGTGCCCCTCAGCCTACAGCGAGCTGGGCACCCAGCGGGCATCAGCATTTGTCAGTGATGTTGGTCAAGGGCACCCAGCCATGCTCAGAGAATAAACTCATTTCATCTGTTCTCCGCTATCTAGAGAGGTGGCACCGAGCACTTGAGGACTGCTGGATTTGGGGAGTGTTAGAGCAACTGGCTAATAAATGGATGTCAGCCCATGACTGTCGTTCCTCGCCTTTGCCATTATCAGTGCATGTGTTGTGTTAACTTGCATGGATGAGCAGTGCAGAAAGTCTGGGGCTGTGCACCCTTTTCAGGTGCGTGGAGCCTTTGTAGCACATGTTGGGCAAGCTAACGCACTAAGTTCAAGAGACTGAAAACTGGGGCACGAAGCAGGTCCTTGGCCCAGCAGCCTGAAGTCTATTCCAGCAAGTCTTCCCTCTATACCTCTCCTGGATCCTCACAGTAAACCTCTCCTGCTGGCTCCAGCCTCTTTCCCAGTCCTGGAATTAATAAAGCTCCAAGCAGACTGTGGTTTGCAAGTCTGCGAGCCAGTTCCTGCCCGCGTCACTACTCCAAGAGAAGTGGGGCCCAGCTCCCCACCAGCACCCCTGGTCTCCTCCACCCAGAACTTGGAGCCTCCAGCTGTGCCCATGCCATGGTCCCTGTCCCCATCAAGGGACTGGGCTAGGGACTTTGGGGTCTTGTAATCTGCTTACCCAGGGTATCCCCAAAATCAAAACACTACATAAGAGCTATGCACACACTGTGCCGTTTCTAGACGGTTTGTGTGTTCTCTCTCTCTCTCTCTCTCTCTCTCTCTCTCTCTCTCTCTCTTTCATTTTAATTTCTCTCTCATGTTTTAGTTGTTTTTATTTTTAGGGGGTTTTGTGTGTGTGTGTGTGTGTGTGTGTGTGTGTTTGTATGTGTGTTGTTCTGTGTGTGGTTGTGTGTGTGGTTGTGTGTATGGTTGTGTGTGTGTGGTTGTGTGTATGTGTGTGTGGTTTTGTGTGTGTGTGTGTGTGTGTGTGTGTGTGTGTGTGTGTGTCTTATGTAGCCCAGTCTGGCCTCAGATTCACTACATAACTTGGATGACTTTGGACTTCCGGTTCTTCTGCCTCTGCCTCCCAAGTGCTGAGATTCCAAGAATGTACCACTGCACCCATCCTTTCACTTTGTAGGATCAGGTATTGCAAAGGAGCCCGAGTTAACCTGGAGCATGCTCTATGACTCAGGCTGGTATCAAGCACTCTATCCTCCAGTCATTAAGATGGTTCAGGGAGTAAAGGAAGATTCCTGGATAGCCTGGGGACCTGAGTTCAAGTCCCAGGACCCGCTTAGAGGGAGCAGTGAACCCATTCTTGCAAGCTCCTCTGATCCCCACATGCATGCCATGGCACGTACACACACAATGGAGCTGAACACTATGACCTCCTGCTCCTGCCACACAAGTGCCATGCCAAGCTCTGAGATGGTCCTCCTATCATGTCTACCTTTTCCAAAATTCTGGTGATGTCTTGGGTGGTAGATCATGGGATGGGGGAAGATTGTCTAAGATCTCAGACTGACACAGTAGAGGCTTGGTTGAGCCCGACAGCTACACCACAAACAGGGGCAGAGATTGTAGACCTAGCTTCAGCCATGATACTGTTGGTACCAAATGGATACAGGACACTTCTGGGCTCAGGACAGAAACATGTGCCCAAGCTTTCCTTGTCTTTGTGCTTATTTTCCTAGTTAAGGATAGTTTGCATCAACTAACAGATGAGACAAGTGAACTCTACAGAGGTACACAATTGTCATCCCAATGCTCAAGAGGCTGAGTCAGGAGGATCTGGAGTTCAAGGCCAGCCTGGGTTATATAGTGAGACTGTGAGCATCTTGGAAGAAAGGGAGGAAGAGAGGGACAGAAGAGAGGGGAGAAGAAATAAGGAAAGAGAGGAAGGGAGGGGAAAGGAGACAGAAGGAGAAAGGAGGGAAACAAGGAAAGGAGGAAGAAGGAAGAGGAAGGCATAGGAAGGGGGAGAAAGGAAAGATTAGAGGGAAAGATAGGGAAGAAATAGAAGGAAGAAGAGAGAAACGAAGGAGGATGGGAAGGAGAGAGAAGGAGGAAGAGGAAGAAAAGGAGAAGAGGGGGAAGAGGAAAAAGGAGGAGAAAGAGAGGAGGAGGAGGAGGAGGAGGAGGAGGAGGAGGAGGAGAAACACAAGAGAACCAAGAGAACCAAACACAAGAGAACCAAAAATTAGCCAAGGTCCACCTAAGCCACCTGCCTTTGATCTCCCACCCCCCACCTCCACCAATGCCGTCATCTCTGCAGAGTCCTCTATGGCCTGTACTGGATAAGACATCTGATAAGACATCTTTCACTCACCCCTCTGCACCACCTCCTACAAGAGAAAGACTCTAGGACCTATGGCCTGGACTTTTTCTCCTAACCAACTTATGACCTGTATACAGCAAGCAACCATCTCCCTCTCCTGTCCTCCAGTACTCCACATACATGTAGGAGTCTGAGAATGACATAATCTTCCTCTGACCCACACTTCACATTCCTTAAAGCCTCCCAGGGTCTCCATATGCTCAGGGACAGGGTGGCCAGGGCACTGATCGCAAGCTTTCCTGGAGGGCTGTCTCTGCTGGTTCTGCAAAGGCTTCCCCCTTCTGGCCGGTAGAGGAATAGCATCCTCAAGCCTTCCCAGAGCCTCGAAGAGAATCAGTTTCCAGATGCAAGTGAGAGAGAGCATTGGACAGGTGGTGAACAAGCAAGAAGGAGAGTACTGAGTTAATAGTCAGCTGCACAGGGCTCGCACCTCCATGCTCCCTTCCAGGCACCTAGGACCCAATATGACCTCTGTTGGACACTGTGCCTTGCTCAGGGGTGGTGCAAAGCTGCGTCCTTGGCCCTTACAGAATCAACCAACACCTTATGCAAGGATCATCTTTGAGCCCTAGGGAGACACTAAATATACGGCTTTCACTCCCAAGCCACTCGCCTGACCTCTGCCCCTTGGTCTCTGCAACCATAGGACCCTGGACTTATCCAACACCCTTTCCCAGGCTTCAAACAGATGGCTAAGACTTTGTCTCAACCACGATGAGCTAGATCGTATGTCAAGGTCCCTAGTCTGTTCCTAAAATGCCCCCACAGTACCATGTCTATCCTATTCTCTCTCCCAGACAATTCTGCCTGAAGACCTTGAACTCTATAGGCAGACTCCCTGAGCCCCATCAACCTACCCAACACAGTTTTGGGTAAAGTCTGTCTCTAGCCAGACTTGGGGGTGTCAGGGTGTCTGCAGGACCAGGGTGGGAGCTAAGGCGCGGGACAGCTGGCCTGTGTCCCCACACTGGGCCTGGGGCCCAGGCAGAGGGGCGGGGGCCTGGCTACTCCAACCTTGGCTAGGGTTGGGATTTTTTGGCCGGGCTGCCTGGGCCCTCCCTCCTGCTTCCTCTCCAGAGGGCTGTCCTGGCAAAGGCCCCCCTTGCACTTTCTGGCGGGAACAGGGCCAGGAGCAAGCAAACAGCTACAGAGGGAAAGAGGGAAAGCAATGGGGGGGGGGGCAGAGTACACGCTAGCGTCAGTGTGTGTGTGTGTGTGTGTGTGTGTGTGTGTGTGTGTGTGTGTGTGTGTGTGCAGGAAAATAGACCCATAGTCCGGGCAGATTCAGCCTAGGAGGCTTGCAAGTCTGGCCTTTCGTAATTGCCCCCTCCCCCGCGGCCCCCTCCCCCAGCTCCCCCTCCTCCCGCCCTCCTCTCACCCGCCCTCTCTCCCTCCCTCCTTCCCTCACAGCAGCCTACCAGGCAGCAATTACGCTTTGGGGATAAAACGAGGCGCAGAGAGCAGGCTGGGGCAGTCCTCCCCGAGATGGCGGGTCTGACAGCGGTAGTCCCGCAGCCTGGCGTCTTGCTGATCCTCTTGCTCAACCTCCTCCATCCCGCGCAGCCTGGAGGTAAGGGGCCCCTCGCCGGTCCCACGCTGCCCCTCGCTGGTCCCACGCTGTCCACAATCTGCGGGACCCTGCCGGCCAGGTGGCAAGACTGATGGGGAATCCCCGGAGATGGATGAGCCCTTCAGCTCCAGATCCCCCCTCCTCGAGACAGGGAGGGTTCTGGGAACTGCCTCCTCTAGGGAGCCAGCTCCTTGTTAGGGGTCCTGTCAAAGCTACACTCCGCCAGTCAGGATGGTCCCTACCTCCTGTCCAAGCTCGAAGGGGTCCTCTGAGTCACCTGAGTGCTTCCCAGTGGTGGCGGCAGTTTGCACACCTTGTGCACACCTGTGTACATACCAGCCTGGGGAGAGACAATTCTGGTTTGTCTTTGCTTGGAGATGTTCGGATTCTGTGTGTGTGTGTGTGTGTGTGTGTGTGTGTGTGTGTGTGTGTGTGTGTGTTTCATACTATGTTGCACAGGTGTCAATGTGAGATTCTGGCCAAGCATGTTCCTGAAGGAAGAGTGTCTGGGATGGTATGAAGGTCTGTTCACAAGTCCGTTCCTAGACAGATGGAGGTACAGGGAGGCAAACCGTGAAGTTGTCTGATGGGATCTGCCAAAGTCCAACACCCAGCTGGGCGTGGTGAGCCACACCTGTGACCCCAACGTGTAAGTTCAAAGGCAACCAGACCCCGTCTCTAGAGCAACTAGGAGAGTTGAGGATGTCTCCGTTGATGGGAGGGCATGCTAAACATTCTCGAAGCTCTGAGTAAACTAGGTGGGCGTGGTGACACATACCTGCGTGGTGGTCATCCGAGGATCAAGACATCATTGGCTACCTAGTGAGCCATTTGGGCTGTCTCAAAAAAAAAAAAAAAAGTCCTAAAGACGTCTGGTGCCCAGGTGTAGGACGTCACTGTGTGTATGAGCGTGAGCAAGTCCATGCCTATATGAGGATTTGCTGGGTTTGCTGAGATGAAATCCAGGCCAGAGCATGAGCTGGGGAAAAGTACCCATCTCCTGGCAATCAGGGCATGGCTGGCATCAGAGGCTGAGCCTCAAGGGATCCTTTTGGTCATCTGATATGTGTCCTGACCAGGCACTTTGGATTATGGGGGAGGAAGGCGTCTGCTCCCAGATGGAAGGTGCATCCGGCTGTGGGGAAAGAGGTGTGAACCTATGAACCATCTGCTGGGGTCTGGTTTCCGTAGGAGACCTCATTGTCGTGGGAACCTGAACTTGAACTGGGGACAGGAGGCCACAGGGTGGGGCCGGACAGGGCTGTGGTCAGAGACCGAATAAGAACAGCATCTGTCCCATAAGACTTACTTGCTGGGGGCTAGGAGCCCACTGTAGAACAAGAGTTCCAGGGCTGGGATGAGACTGAAGGTTGTGGGTACCAACGGGAGGACCCATTAAAGAGCAGTGTCTCTGGGTCACCTGACCCTCCTGCCCCAGATGTGGTCTCATAGCATTTGCCCACCCTTCTCCCTGGATGGTCATACTAGTTCATCATAACGAAACTGTTTATCTTTACAAATAGGGAATCTGAAGTCAGGCATGGGAAAAAAAAAAAAAAAAAACCACACCTGACACAGGATGCTATCGAGTCGGAGGGCAGCCTGAGCTATAGTGAGATCTTGTCTCAGTACCATCTACAAGAAGGCTAGAGACGAGGCTCGCCTAGGAGAGTTCTCATTTGCAGGCTCGGAGCTCTGCATTCTATCCCCACGCGCCACATAAACCAGAGGTGGTGGCTCACACCTGCGGTCCCAGCTCTCGGGAGGTGGAAGCAGAAAAAAGCCAGGAGTTCAAGGTATAGGGAGTTCAAAGCTAGCCTGGGCTACACAAGCCCCTTTCTTGAAAGGTACAGAAATAGAGCCTGAGATAGGCTAAGGCTGTCCCTGGGAGTTAATATCAGCTAGCTTTCTGCCCTGGGGGGAGGTGCCAGGGAATATTAGGGAGATATAGCTCTGAGGTGGAGTCTTCCCTTAAGGGCAGACTTGCACAAGCCTGAGTGATATCACTCCATATTCAGTTGCCCTCATTCCCTATGACGAGAAATCTCAACTCTGTCCCAGGTGGCCAGAGTCACCGGGTTCAAGGAAGAGGCATAGGAACTGATGCCTTTCAGGATCTGTTCAGACTCTGCTGAAGTCCAAAGAGGTCAGAGAGTCCCGGGAGGAGTTGGCCACTGGTCACATATACCTAGTCCCCCACCTGTCTGATCTTAGGGGCGCCTCGTCTCCCCACAGGGAAGATGCCATGGGTAACAACAGTTCCTTGTCACTGACTGGGGTAGTAATAGCATTTCCTTTGAATACTGGCTTGCTCCAGCCCCTATGCTAAAAGGGTTGTATGAGCCAGGTATGGTGGCTCAGAAACTGTGCTGCAGAGTAAGTCCCGAGGCAGCCTCTGCTAGGTAGTGAGACCCTACCCACCCCCCAACCCAAAATAAAGTAAAAGGTCACCAGAAGAAAAGAAAAAAAAAAAATCAGGCATGGTAGCATGCCTGTCTTTTGCCTGTTTTAACATTTTGGAGATGTGGAGATAGGAGGATCGGGAGTTTAAGGCCATCATCTTATGTAGTGAATTGTAGGCTAGCCTGGGCTACATGAAACTCCTTCTTCAAAAATGTATGTGTTGAGGGAGGGGCACATTAGACATAAAACTAAGTTCAGTGCTCTACCTGACACCAGACATGTTTTTAATATCCCTCCTGTCATTTATTCCCTGAAGGTTTATCTCAGCAGATTTCAACCCCAATGGGCATGCCGGTCACCTGGGTCAATGCTGTGACCCACGAGCTCTTCCTTTATTTGATCTGTGGAGGCTCTTGATTGAGGGAGTTGGGTTTTAACAGCTCCCCAGGTGCCTCTGATGCACAGCCAAAGAGTTAGTCCCTTGATCCAGCTCTCTGTGTCTTGTTGGAGCAAGGAACAGTCCGCCCACCCACGGGAGCACCGGTGGCTTTTGAAAAGCACCTGGCAGCCTGCTGCTCTGTGCACGAAACAAACGGCTTGGTGAGGCTTTATCTGCTCAATCCAGGCTGCCCCACTGGACTCTGGCTTGGCAGAGCCCCCCGCCAGGGCCCGTTGGCCCTGCTCCCTGTGGTCTTTGAACCTCTTGGCAGCAAATCCAAGGTCAAATGTAGATACCAGGCTAAGATGCTTCATCGGACTGACTCTAGGTTTCCCTGGCCTGCAAGAAAGAAGAAACACTCCTACCTCTTAGGGCCCAGCCCCCTAAGAATGGGCAGAGTTTGGGGGTAAGGGAAGCAGTAGCCACTTGATAGCAGCTGTTGCTGAGATGATAATATAATATGATAATATAATATAAAAATGTATCCACTGAGACGATCATGGGACATGGAAATTGTAAAGTGACAGACTCTTGCAGTGTGCCAGGGAGCCGAGAGTCCTTGTAATTCGTTCCTATCTTTGATTTTTCTACGGTTTTGTTCTTTATTTATTATTGTTTATTTGTGGTGCTGGGGACTGAACCTATATGGCCTTGGGGTATACTAGGCAAGTCTTCTACTGCTGAGCTGTGTGCCCAACCTCTAAGGTAGTGATTTTTCTTTTTCTTTCTATCTGTATTTTGTTTGTGTGTTTGTTTCGTCCTGTTGAGATGGAGTTTCATATAGCCCTGGTTGGTCTCGAACTCACAATGTGACTGAGAGAGACCTTGAACTCCAGATCCTTCTACTTCCTGAATACTGGGATTTTTACAGCTGTGAGCCACTGAACCTGGCTCTAAGTTTCTAAAGTTAAAACACACTTTCGTTTTAGGGTCTCAAATATATAGCTCTGGCTGGCCCAGAACATGGCATGTCGGACATATTGGCCTCTCAGACTTGCAGCAATCCTCCTGCCTCTGCCTCCCAAGTGCTGGGATTAATCAGTGTTCATCATCCTTTCTGACCTCCCCAGCCCAGTTTCTAAGGCTTGATTCCCTCTGTCAGATGTGGATGGTACATAAACAGGTGACAGAAGAGGAGACGTCCCGAGGAGGGTACTCCAGAGAATCTGAGCATATCTGAGGTCCCTCTTGAGAGAAAGTCAAGTTCAACTGGACATGGGGATACAGGCCTGTAATTAGCAGGACAAATCTAACCTGAGCTACCTAGAGAGTTCAAGGGGCTAGCCTGGGCTACAAAGAAAGCCCCTGTGTTGGAAAGGAAAAAAGAAAAGAGGCGGGGAGGAGAGGAGAGTTAGGAGAGGGGAGAGAGGGGGAAAGGAGGGAAGGGAAGGGAAGGGTTACGGGAAGGGAGAGAAAAGGAAGAGAGGAAGTCAAAACAGAGAAAACAATCTGAGAGACTGAGAAGTAGGCTGGCATCCAGGAGGAAGCCCTGCGGAGACCACACAGACAAAATGAGGGCTGATGAGTCCCCCAGAGCTTCCAGGCAGAGAAGTAAGGAATGTTTTCAGGGGTTCTAGCCCAAGCCAGAGGACCGTTCTGATCCCTACAAGTCTAAGGTCATGATCCTCACATGTGAGAGACAAGATCCGCCCCAGGCTAGCCAGAGGAACGAGCCAGACCCACATAAAACAAGACGAAAGTGTGTTCCAAGCCAGCTGCTTGTGGCCGGCTGAGCATGGAAGGCAGGAGGAGCCGTGGCGGCGGCGGAGGGCTGAGAGAAGGTAGGAAGAAGCTTCGAGCACAGATGGAGAAAGGAAGGGCTGGAGGGGGCGGGGCCGTTCTCGGTAGGAGACCCTGCTGCTACCAAAGGAGAGGGTGGGAAGGAGGCCCCCTGGGGAGGAGGTCTCTTTGAGCAGAGTGTGGTTTTCAGACAAGGAGCTTGCTATATTGCACAGGCTAGTCCAAACCTCCCCGTGTAGCCCAGGAAAGCCCTGAACTTCCTATAAGTAACCCAGGCTGGCTTTGAACTGCCTATGAAGTTCAGCATGACCTCAGACTCGAAATCCCCGGTCTCCACCTCTGAGTACTGGGATTACAGGTATGTGGCATGTATGTCCCATCCACAGAGTCTGCTCTTCTTTGTACATCCGTTGTATAGATATCATGGTGGGGGGCAGTGGTCAGAGGGCAGCTATGGGGAGTCAGCTCTTCCGTTCCACCATGCGGGTTCTAGGGATTGAACTCAAGTCATCAGGTTTGGCGGCCAAGATAACGGCAGCTACTCAGCCTTCTCCATGTTCTCAGTGAAAACCAGGAATCAAAACATCAAGCCAGGCGTGGTGGCACACCCCTGCCGGACCAGCACTCTAGCGGCTGAGGCTGGAGAATCTCCTGCTCAAAACCAGCTTGGGCTACCCAGTGAGATTCCGTCTCAAAACACCATTCCAGCTGTGGGGGTGGAGGTGGACCAACATTACTAGGCTACGGAAGCGGAAGCGTGGCCATGGACGGCAGAGGGAGGAGCTGGGGAGAGGAAAGTAATGGCTTCCTCGGGAAGGAACCTAGTTAGAGGTGGGGTATCAAAGAGCAAGTCTCCAAAAGAGAGGAAGTGGGGTTCAGCAACCACCCCCCCCCCAGGGAGCTTGAGAGGGACAAAATCCCTCTGCCTCCCTCACTCATCATTTATTAAGTACCTATTGTGTACACGATCCTAGCCAAGCCACTGGCTAACAATTACTCTCTGTGCCGCGTAGGACCAGATCTGTTCTCTCCTGTTTGAATGCTTGCAACCCATACGAGGCAGCAGACATCTCACCTACATTGGGGGGGGGGTGGAAAAAGTGGGGCTTGGCCAGGCCTGGGGCTCAGTTGGCAGGGTGCCAGTCTAGCAAGCACCAAGCCTTAGGTTCTATTCCCAGCACTGGAATAAACTAGGTGTGGTGGCTAGCAGAGGCCTGAGATCACCCAGCTGGCGAGGAGCAAGGAGAGAAGGCAGAGGGTTCTGTCCTGGGTCCCCTCACTCTTCTGACCCACCAGGCTGTTCCCACCAGGCAGCTTTTGGGCTGGAGAACAGAGAGAACAGGAAAGGATGTGGAGAGACGTCAGACGGGAAAAGGCAGAAATGTACCCTGGAAGCATGAAGCTCAGAACTGGAGGCCAGAGCCAGGGAGAGCATCAAAGGCTTGGGGGCCATGTGTGTTTGGCAGCTCAGGATAGCACTAGAAGGCTTATTTCCTGCCGATTCGCCCCCCTCCCTGAGATCCCCCAAGCTCTGAACAGATTGCTCAGACCATCCGGGCCTGACATGTGCTCTCTAGAGGGTCAGGAGAGGAGGGGGCACAGACCCCGGGAGGTGGTGGCGCCAGGACTTTTTAGCACAATCTACCCATGTCAGCCAGACATTTCCAACCCTGCTGGGCTGACAAGGCCCAGCAACCAGGCAGGCCCAGCTGTGTATTGTCACTGAGTCTCTGAGGCCAGACACACAGACATCTGGCTGAGAGGTCTCCTTGGACCCAACGGCCAAGCTGTGTGACTGCCTGGCACCCACCTTGTGTCCCCCCCCCCCATGTGACTTTCGGGAAGCCTTCAGCAAAGCAGAGCTGGGCCATGATGACAAGGTGACTTGCCAAGGTTAGGGGTCATGATTCAGTATAGGAGTCTCTATTTGTTGCCATGACAATAGCTCTGTGAACCAGCATCTGTAATATTCTCCTATGAGAGCTTTGGCTGACCCCTGGGGGGACTGAACTCATGACCTTGGCTTAGAGTTAACTGTCCCTCAGGAAACTATTTGATTTGCTCATTCATGGTGTTCCCATCCCCTCCAGTCCCTGGCCCCTCCCAAAACAGCGCTGGGTCAGATGACCAGAACCCCACCCAAAGAGAGCTGCCCAGGGGCCTGGGACACAAGCCTCCTCACATTATCCTCTCAGAGTGAAAATGGCTAATGCCAGGCAGAAGCTGAATCTCCTAACCGGTGTCACCACCCAGCCTGCCCTCTTAGAACTGGCTACAGCCATGCTGCCCAGTTCTGAGAGAAGTCAGTGAGCAGGACAGGTAAGTAGAGTCCCTTCCCCAGAGACCAGCCACAGCCACAGGCAGGGGCCCCTCTCTACAACAGTGTTAAGCCTCCTGCCCAGAGAAGTAGCCTGGGTTCATTCCAGGCTTCGTGTTTATCCAGCTGTGTGGCCCCAGCCACTTCCCTTAACCTCTCTGGGCCTGATTTCAAGTGTGCCGGAACTGCATTGAGAATCTCTGCCCTTCTGACTTCATTGAGACACTTTGAGAAGAGTGAGAAAATGCAAAGCCAGGTGTGGTGGTTCATGCCCATGATCCCAGCTACTCCGGAGTCTGTGCAGTGGGGAGTTGGGGTTGGTTACAAGGTCAAGACCAGACTGAACTATGCATAGGGAAACCTTGTCTCAATAAACCAAGAACTGGGGCATGATTCAGTGGTTTTAGAATGTCTTTCCAGAATCCCCCAGTGAGGGGCTGGGGGTGTGGCTCAGTGGGAGAGCCCCTGCCTAGAATCCCCCAATGAGGGGCTGAGGGCGTGGCTCAGTGGGAGAGTGTTTCTATGCATACAAACAACACAAAAGGAACAAAAAAATGAAAATAGAAGTTGTTTGGCCACAGGCACTAATTTATAGACCAACAATACCACAATCATTGTTAATAACTTCATTAAAACATGTTTGATGAGCCGGGCGTGGTGACACATGCCTTTAATCCCAGCACTCAGGAGGCAGAGGCAGGGAGATTTCTGAGTTCGAGGCCAGCCTGGTCTACAGAGTGAGTTCCAGGACAGCCAGGGCTATACAGAGAAACCCTGTCTCGAAAAACCAAAAAAAAAAATAAAACAAAATAAAATAAAAAACCAAAACATATTTGATAAGCTTGACTAACCAAAGAACCTACTTCCTTCCTTTTAGGGGTTCCAGGAGCTGTGCCTGGCGGACTTCCTGGTGGAGTTCCCGGTGGAGTCTATTATCCAGGTAATGTGCATAAAGTTTCCACATAGCTATGTATGACAAATGGGAATGGACTGTTCATGAGAAATAGAATATTTTAAAACATTTTTTAAAGATTTATTTATTTATTTTAGGTATGTGATTACACTGTGGCTGTACAGATGGTTGTGAGCCTTCATGTGGTTGCTGGGAATTGAATTTAGGACCTCTGCTTGCTCCAGACCCGCTTGCTCTGGTCAGCCCCACTCTCTCTGGCCCTGTTCGCTCCAGCCCAAAGATTTATTTATTATTATACTTAAGTACACTGTAGCTGTCTTCATACACACCAGGAGAAGGCGTCAGATCTCGTTATGGATGGTTGTAAGCCATCATGTGGTTGCTGGGATTTGAACTCAGGACCTGCAGAAGAGCAGTCAGTGCTCTTAACCAACTGAGCAATCTCTCCAGCCCCATTTTTAAATATTTTTTTTACATTTATTTTAGAGCTTGCATGTGGAGGTCAGGGGACAACATTTTTGTTTGGGTTTTTTTTTTTTCTTTCTTTCTTTTTAATTTGTTTTTGTTTGCTGAGACAGTCTCACTATGTATCTATCCCTGGCTGGCCTGGAACTCACAGAGATCCACCTGCCTCTGCCTCCGGAATGCTGGAATTAAAAGCACGCACCACCGTGCCCAGCTCCAGAGGACAAGCTTGAGGAATCAGATCTTTCCTACCACCACGTGGGTCCCAGGAACGGAACTCAAATTGTTAGACTTGGCAGCAAGTGCCTTTGCCCACTGAGCTATCTCATCGGCCAGAGATGTTATAACATTTAAATTTCTACCACCAAGAACCTGTAAATCAGACCCACTTTCCCAAGCAGTTGGCCAGGCTGGGAATGTGGCTCAATTACTAAAGTCTCTGCCTAGCATGTGTGAAACCCTGGGTCCCATCCCCAGCTCTGCATAAACCAGGTGTGGTGGTGCATGCTTGCAATCCTAGCACGAGGAGGTATAGGCAAAGAGGACAGACATTCAAGGTCCATCCATGGCTATAGAGAGAGCTCTGGCCAGTCTAGGCTGTGTGAGACCATGCCAAAAAAAAAAAAAAAAAGATGCAATTAGCAGAGCGAGAAGTGAAGGCAGACATAGAAAGTCAGGAGTTCGAAGCCAGCTTGCGCTGCATAGCAAGACCCAGTCTCCTTCCTAAAGCAAGCTGCTGATGGAACAGCTCTTAAAAGCATAAATATTGTACAAGATGGAGCATAATCTCTGCTGTCAGGAGCCTGGCGCCTTCACACATTCCTGTCACCGGAAGGTTCACAATCCTCAGAGCATTAATCCCACTCCTGGCAACCCACTGCAGGCAAATAACTGAGAGAAGAGAAGTGGAGCCGCTAAGCTGCAGATGTGGCTCAGCTGGGGGAGAGTTTGCATAGCATGTGCGGAGCCCGGAGTTCCATCCCCAGCATCACACAAACAGGACGCTATGATGAATGCCTATCACACTGAGCAAGCTAGCCAGTAAGAATAGCCATATCAGCGAGCTCTGGGTTTGACTGAGACATCCTGTCTCAATGAATACGGAGTGATGGGGGATGACTCTAGACATCAGCTTCAGGCCTCCACATGCATATATGTGCACACGCACGCGCACGCGCTCGCGCACACACACACACACACACACACATGCACGTGTGTATGCACGCATACCAGACACATACATGAAAAATGGGAAGAAAATAACTAACGTCAAGTCCGAAGACTCTGAAGCTCCATCCTAGGACAAACCGACACAAGACTGTTGAGCCAGAAAGACAGAAAAGGAGACCGGGGGTCACAGAGGTTGACTTGCCCAAAGTCAACTAGGATTTGGCAGTGGGGAGAGGGGTATGGCTTATATAGAAGGATATTGATCTTTGATCCCTCTCTTTCTCTTTCTCTCTCTATCTCTCCATCCCTCTCAACACATACAACAGGGGCTGCTATTGGAGGCCTGGGAGGAGGAGGAGGTAAGCTCAAAAACTAACCCTAAATTCCTCAATGGAAGGATCTGTTTATCATCATGACCCCCACCCCCAACACATCATTCGATCTCAGCGACTAAAGGGTCCTTGTTACACGGGTTTCTCCAGTGGGAAAGAGACCCAATTCTAAACAAGACCCTGATGGCCCCTTTCAGAGCTCTCGTTGTTTTCCCTGAGGGCCCGTTCCTATTTTATATTTCTCTCATCTCCTCCCCAACATTCCTGCTGGCTGGAGATTAACTCCCTTTAGAGGAAAAAAAACAAACAAACAAACTTGAGAAATTGCTGAAGATGTTGGTGTATGCCTATAACCCAGCACTTAGAAAGTAGAAACTGGGGGACCAAGAGTTCAAAGTTATCCTTGACTACGTAGCAAGTTCAGGACCAGCCTGAGCTACATGAGACATAGCCTTAGAACAAAACAAAAGGAAAAGCTGCCACTCAACCAAATATCCAGAGGGAGAGCTGTGTATGTCCCCAGAGGCTCCATGTCTAAGCAAGAGGACTCTCTGGACATCTTTAGCACTTAGTGAAGAGGCCCGCATGCAGAGGTGCAGGGTTAAGAGATGGAAGGGGGTATGTGCCTATCTTACCAAAACTTGGGAGGTTAAAGCAAGATGTTTAGGAGTTCAAAGTCACTCTTATCTATGTTATGAATCTGAGGCCAGTCTGGGCTATGATGAGACCCTGTCTGATACCAAAGAAAAAAAGGGGAGAGTGGGAAGAAAGGTGGGTCATCTCCTCCCTTCCATTCATCATCTCTTCCCTCTGCAGCTCTGGGACCTGGAGGAAAACCACCTAAGCCAGGTAAGAGCCACCAAGGAAAAGGTCCCTGAGATGGAGAGGTTGGGATTCCCAGAGTCATGCCTGGCCAGGGAGCCAAAGGAAGGGAGTTAATGCTAGCAAAAGCCCCCAGGTATCAGCAGGCTAGAGTTGGGCCCCAAGTTGTCCAGCAAGAGGAGATTGAAGGTAATTCAACGGCAGTGTCCTGCATATGCCAGCGGTGCCAGCTTCCGGCTCACTGCCCTCCACTCAGCCTCAGGAATGCTCCCGATGCTTCAGGCAAAGCAAAATCTGAAGTCCCATGGCTCCTTTTTTTTTTTTTTTTTTTTTGGTTTTTCGAGACAGGGTTTCTCTGTNTAGCCCTGGCTGTCCTGGAACTCACTCTGTAGACCAGGCTGGCCTCGAACTCAGAAATCCGCCTGCCTCTGCCTCCCAAGTACTGGGATTAAAGGCCTGCGCCACCATGCCCAGCTTTTTTGGTTTTTGTTTTTTTTGTTTTTTGGTTGTTGTTGGGGTTTCTTTGTTTGTTTGGTTTGGTTTGGTTGGTTTGTTTGTTTGTTTTTGGTGCCTATGGCTCCTTAAATCAGCACTTTACAGTGGAAGGCCCCCAGACAGTGTATCTAGATAGACATTTGACTTCTGACTCAGATGTGAGCTTGACTCTAAGATGAACCTGACCGTGGCCCCAGATGATCTCTCTGCCTGTTCCCAGCCTCCTTCCAACTGAGTCCAGACCATGGACTTTAATCTGCCAGCAGCAGCCATGCTCAGCTTTGAAGTGGTGCCAAGGTGGGGAGCAGGTCTCTCCCAGAAACACTGTTGGTTAAGAAGCAGGTGGAGGCCACGGTCTGGTGGTGCACACCTGTAATCTTAGCTACTGAAAAGGCTGAGACAGGAGGGTTCTGAGTTAGAAAGGTCAGCCTCGGATGGCTAGGAAGACCCTGTCACAGAATAAGAAGTAGAAAGAAGACTGAGGGTGCACTTCAGCGGTAGAACTCCTGCCTAGAATCCCCCAGGGAGGGGCTGGGGTCATGGCTCGGTGGTAGAGCCCCTGCCTAGAATCCCCCAGGGAGGGGCTGGGGGCATGGCTCAGTGGTAGAACACCTGCCTAGAATCCCCCAGTGAGGGGCTGGGGGCGTGGCTCAGTGGTAGAGCCCCTGCCTAGAATCCCCCAGGGAGGGGCTGGGGGCGTGGGTCAGTAATAGGGCACCTGCAATAATCCCTTAGTGAGTAGCCAGAAGCATGCATGGCTCAATAGTAGAGCATTTGTGTAGCATGTTGGAAACCCTATGTACACACACACACACACACACACACACAGACGAACTTTATTATAGTCCTATTGCTGCCCCTCCCCCATGTGTGATGCTCTCTATGTGGCACATGCGTCCCCACCCAGTGCCTGCCACCCTGGCTTCAAAGTCACATGCTCCTGGACAGTTTGGATGTCCAACTGCTCTTTCAAAATCCCGATGACAGATGATCCAACCACGAATGAATGTGTGAGAAGCAGATTCCCCTTCAGTGAAGCCTATGGGAGTTGTGAAACTTCAGGGCCAGGGCCAGCAAGGCAGGAAGAGGACAGGGCATCCGGGCAAGCTAGGTCCTAGGGGCTCGGAGTTTTGTAAAGCCTGGAGATCCCATAGCTTGTTAATTCTCCTTGGGGTGCCAAGGACAGAACTGAGAATCTGTTCCGTGCTAGGCAAGCACTCTATCACTGAGCTACATCTTTGTACATTCCTTCAAGGATTGCATTGATTTATTGGTTTTCATATATTTACTTATTATGGGTCTGGTACGCATGCACCACAGTGTGCCTGTAGAGGTCAGAGGACAGAGGACAGTTTTGAGCACCGATTCTCTTCTTCCACCATGTAGATCCCAACAGTTGAACTCACGTTGTCGGGCTTAGTGGCAAGTGGCTTCACCCACTGAGCCTCTTATTTTGTGTTTTGATTCAGAGTCTCACTAATGTGTCCAGGCTGACCTTGAACTACATGTCCCAGACAAGCCTTGAAATCTAGATCCTCCTGCCTCAGCTTCTTGAGTGGCTAAAATGACAGGCGTGTGTTACTAGGTACAGTTCCTAAGGTCATCTTTTAGTGCCAGGATAGACTGAAGGATGTAACAGGCTTGGTTAGGCCACCATGAATAACCCAATGTAGGTTCCCCACATCCTGGCTAGAGGGACATCCGGGCCTGCCCAGGCAGGATGCGATGGAGTGCAGGCATCATACAGATCGTGTTTGGGAACAATTAATCCCCGGGGAGAGGGGGTGGGTGGCTTGGCAGCTATTCCTCCATGTGGGTGCTGTAAGCTGGCCCCTCCCTGCCTGAGTTCTCAGTGGGGGACCCCGGGCAGCTGGGAGCCAGCCACTGCCTACACCCAGAGCACCAGCTGGAGGCCAGCAGGCTGACCAGCCACTGCAAACAAAGGGTATGGGCAAGGACAGGAAGGAGCCGGGATGAGCACCCATGGGATACCCTGGCAGGTTACACACAGTAGGTGCTCCCTGCTCACAAGCTCAGTGGCCCCAGAAAGGTAGGGATCGTGGAAGCCATAAATAAATGGATATATTAGCCATGCACAGTGGCACAAGCCTGTCACCCTAGCATTAAGACTAAGGCCAGCAGGTAAGTTCAAGATGAATCTAGGCTAACTACCAGCTCAAGGCCAGTCAGGGCTAAATGCATGTTCAAGGTCAGCCTGGATTACACAGTGAGATCCTAAGTCATGGGGAGAAGCAGACAAGTTAACCCTAGCACTTGGGAGGTAGAAACAAGCAGATGTTTATAAATTCAAGACCAGCCTGGTCCGTGTAGCAAGTTACAGTCCAGCTAGGGCTACATAATTAGACCCTTTCTCAAAGATAAAAATAATAAGAAATAAGATTAAAAGGCTGGGTCTGTGGCTTGGTTTGTAGAACACGTTCCTAGCATGTACAGATCCCATCCTGGATTCTATCCCCAGTACCACATAATAAGGCACGGAGGCATGTGCCTGCAATCTTAGCAATCGTGAGAAGACCAGAGGACCAGAAGCTCAAGGTCATACCCGGCTGCACACTGAGCCTAAAAGCCAGCAAAGGCTGCTTTTGAAACCCTGCCTCAAAAGGAAACCGGTGGCAAGAGAGATGGCAGGACAATTAAGAACACATATTCTTTTTTTTTTTTTTTTTTTTTTTTATTTATTTATTATATGTAAGTACACTGTAGCTGTCTTCAGACTAGGGTTCAGTCCCCAGCATGCCCAGAATGGTTCACTTGTAACTCCAGTTCCAGGGAATTTGACTCCCTTTACTGGCCACCGCCAGCACCGG
>NC_034612.1:20000288-20087234 GCF_900095145.1 Mus pahari
ATGGTTATGAGCCACCATGTGGTTGCTGGGATTTGAACTCCGGACCTTTGGAAGAGCAGTCGGGTGCTCTTACCCACTGAGCCATCTCACCAGCCCAAGAATATCATTTTTAATAGAGTAGTAAAGATGGGAAAACTAAGGTTCAACGAGAGGAAGGTGACTCCTTCATCTACACAAACCAAGGCAAGGGGCAACAGAACTCTAGAACCTTCTGACTCCAAAAAGAAGCAGACTAGTAAGACCCTGGGATCCCAGTTGTGATCCAACCCTTAACCCCTTCTCCCTCCTCCAGGTGCCGGGCTTCTGGGAACGTTTGGAGCAGGTGAGTCCAAAAGACTGTTGATAAAGAGCAAGCAACAGCGGAGACCAGGCTGGCCCTCAAACTCCACCCCCTTCTTTCTTTTACTTCCTGTCCAGTCTGGTTCTCACAGCCTCTCCATTGGACAGTAAAGATCTGTGCATGTCCCCTGTCCTCTATACGCACAGTAAACAAGAACGGCTATTGACAAAACTGGGGAGGGACAGGGAGGTGAGACCAGGAAGTTATTAATCCAGGCAGCTCATTTCCCTCAGTCTGGTATACATGTGAATTATGGTACTGGGGATGGACCCCAAGACTCTTGCACAAGTGTGGTGATCGCTGTATCTCCTGAACTACATGCTCAGGCCTCACACAGTTAGAGGACAAGTCAGGAAGGCTGGTCAGAAGAAAGATGCTATCCAGGGAAAGCCATGGAGACCTCTCCTCAGGGCTCAGCAGACCCTATGCTTGAAGAACCCCTGAGAGGACTTTTCCCTACCGCAGACCCCACAGCCAGAGCTGGTACTGTCAAGAGATAGTCCTCCCATAATTGGAAACAAACCTGTCAAGGCAAGCCTCCAAAACTCCAACCTAACTGGACCCATCGGTCAAAGCCAAGGTCATGGAATGTCTCCTGGAGGAGGAGGAGGGAGCGATCAGCCCCAGATGTGGGAAGGAGAGAGCCAGAGGGACCCATTTGGCCCCTCACGGGTCTGAGCAAGGAGGATTCCCGACAGAAGGGTAGCAAGATGCTGTCGGGAAGGACACTCAGTCAGGGTCAGGGGTGGTGGTGCAATTCACAGACCCCCTTACCTAGCATTATGAAGCCCTTAGCTCCAACCCTAGTACCATGTAAACTGGACTTCCTGGGAACTGCCTGAAAACTCACCATTTGGGAGGGAGAGGCAGGAGGGTCAGAAGTTCAAAGTCAACTTCAGATACACAGCAGGTTTGAGTCAAGCCTAGGCTACGTGAGACCCTGTCTCAAAAAAAAAAAAAAAAAAAAAAAGCAGGGTGGGCACTTAGAAATCCAGTTGGAGGGGAGGGGTCTACATCAGGCCATACCATCAAGGGAGCAGAGAAGATGCCTGGGCTGGTATAGATAGAGATAAGAACTCGCCTCTTCTGGGCTCCAATGGGAGCAAGGCCAGCCTGGGAGGAATGAGGGTTTGCCTGCAGATAACATCTGCCATTATAGAAAGCCAGCTGGGTCCTGGCCGCTGCCAGGCCTCCTGGGAGACACAGGCTGATCATACTTGTTAGAGACTACTATGTCAGCTCCACCTATAGTATCTGGTCACTAGCTCACGGCTGCAGATTGGTCAGGATCATATGCCCTCCACCACAGTACCGTAGTAGGGGGCAGCCTGGACACCCACTTCGTGATGCCATCCTTCTCACAAGGAGCCCAGGTATGAAACCCGCACACCTATTTCTCTTCATCTCTCTCTTCCACAGGTCCTGGAGGACTTGGAGGTGCTGGCCCCGGGGCAGGTTAGTGTGAACAACTGAGCATCACACCAGGTCCTCGCCACAGCCTAGGGCGTCAGACTGGGATAAACAGCAGGCAGGCCCAGCGTTTGAGCCAAGTGTTAATGACGACATGAATGAAGGATGACACGAATGTCAGCCGCGCTCCTAAGAAGCTACCCAGGGGACAGTTGTAAAATAGAGATGAGACTGGATTGAGACATCTCCCAAGGGCACCCAGGGGTGGAACTGCCCACCAGCCCAGGCACTTGTGCCATCTGGGAACCATAAATGGTGGTAGTACAAGCCAGTGAATACCAGTGTTTTGGGTGTGAGGCATAATAATATGAGGATCAAGGCCAGCCTGGGCTACATAGGAAGTTCCAGACCAACCTGGGCATATAGACTTTGTCTCAAAAAAAAAACAAAATATTGAGGCTGGGCATGGTAGCAGACACCTTTAATCTTAGCACTCAGGAGACAGAGGCAGAAAGATCTCTGTGAGTTCAAGATCCATAGCAAGTTCCATTCCAGCTAAAGTTATAAAGTGAGACCTTGTCTCCAATGCATGCATGCATATATAAGATAGATAGATAGATAGATAGATAGATAGATAGATAGATAGATAGATAGATAGATAGATAGATAGATAGATGTAGATGTAGATACAAAATTTGCCTCTTCGGGCTTTCATGCCCAGACTGAAGTACCCATGAACCCAATACTTGGTAGTTGGAAGATCAAGGGGTTCAAAGTTAGCCTCAGCTACATAGTGATTTCCAGGCCAGCCTGAACTATGCATATATCCAGACTTTGTCTTGAAAAATGAAAAGATTCACACAGTTTTGTCAGGTTGAACAGTTTTGTTAGGCATATACAGCCTCTAACACAGTGGTTCTCAACCTTCCTAATGCTGTGACCCTTTAATACAGTTCCTCATGGTGTGGTGACCCCCCCTCCCCAACCTTAAAATCATTTTCATTGTGACTTCAGAACTGTAATTTTACTGTTGCTGTGAATCATAATGTAACTAACTATCTGTGTTTTCCGATGTCTTTGGTAATCCCTGTGAAAGGGTTGTTCAGCCCCCAAAGGGGTTGTGACCCACAGGTTGAGAGCCACTGCTCTAACCATCCTGGTGAGCAGGGGCCACCATGTGACAACAAACACCTTCAGAGGACACAGGATCTTGAATCCCCTTCCTGGGTGAAGGGATCCAGGCTGGGCTGAAGCTCAGCAACTCCCACTGAGCATGGCAGTTGGGGACCATACAGACACTCTCCTCCACAGGTCTTGGGGCCTTTCCTGCAGGCACCTTCCCAGGGGCAGGAGCTCTGGTGCCCGGGGGAGCAGTGGGAGCTGCTGCGGCTTATAAAGCTGCCGCCAAAGCTGGTGAGTGGCCCTCTGGCTTTCCAAGACCTCCAGACCTAGGAGATAAAGATGGGGGTGGGGTAGAGAATCCTCCTCCCTGGAGAGATAATGACGGTGGCTAATTGTACCCAATCTTGAAGTGGCTTGGTAACAGGACCAGACCCTAACACCTGCCCCTCAGAACACACTTCTTGTCTGACCCCTGAACCTTCCTGCTCCTGACTATGCAGGGGCTGGGCTTGGTGGCGTTGGCGGAGTCCCTGGCGGTGTTGGAGTTGGAGTCCCTGGCGGTGTTGGTGGTACTGGTAGCCTCGGTGGTTTAGGAGTCTCGACAGGTATGGTGTCTAGACCTGAGCACATGGAGGTGGTGCCAGTAGACCTGGGTGGATTCAACTCTATAATCCCTTCTGTTCAGGTGCTGTGGTGCCCCAAGTCGGAGCTGGCATCGGAGCTGGAGGAAAGCCTGGGAAAGTTCCTGGTCAGTGCAGAATCTGTGGGGGATAGAGGTTAGAGGTCAGGGGGAGGTCAGAGGTCAAGGAGTCTGCAGAGGTCAGAGCCCCTCCCCCCTTCTCCAACACACTGGAGGATGAAGGGAAGAGCTCATGCCGGATCCAAAGCAACAGACCTGTGGTTGGGCAATAGGGCTGAGTGACTTGACCTGACATCTAGAAATTTCTATGCTCTTGGAGCAAAAAAAAAAAAAAATTAAAAAAAAAAGACCTCACAGACAGGCTCTGGATCACAGATGGGGAAACTGAGGTTTTAATTGTTGAGTCAGAGCAGGACAGCCCACAGCTGTTCCCGGTAGAGCTGGAGGTGAGCCCAACATCCTGAGGCACCCCCATCTGGTGTTCATTTGGCCCTACGCTCTTTAGGAAGTGACTTCAGGTTAAAGACAAGGCAAACATCTGGAAGCCTTTGGACATGAGGTGGGCTGGCTAGGCTGCGTAAACAGGCTCTGGGCTCCAGAAGACAGTTAAGTCAGTGCTCTGAAGGATCTGCAGGCTCTCTAACACAGAACAGAGAGTGCTGTGGGCCTGCTCTGCCTATCCCTAACCATCCCGGTGGGGACCGTGGCATGCAGGGCCAATAGCTGTTGCTGAGGTCTGGTGCCGTGACACCTCTGCTAAAGGTTGCTTGCTCCCTTGCCTCCAGGTGTTGGTCTTCCAGGTGTATACCCAGGCGGAGTGCTCCCAGGAACAGGTGAGGACAAGAAGGACGGGCTGGGACATAACTCAGTTGATAGAGTGCCTACCTAGCATGGGTTCCATCTCCAACATCACATAAGCCAGGTGTGGTGGCACATGCCTTTAATCCCAGCACTTTGAAGGCTGAGGCACAAGGAGCTTAAGCTTGAGGCCAGCCTGGGATACATAATGAGCCCTAACTTCAAAGAACAAAAACAAGAACAAAGAGTGGGACTTAAAAGATGGCTCAGTAATTAAGAGCACAGACTGTTCTTCCGGAGGACATGGGTTCAATTCTTGGTAAGCATATGGAGGCTCCCAACCATCTACAATTCTTCTGTCCTCCAAGGGCACCAGGCATGCGTGCAGTGGACAGACAGACAGACATGAAAGCGAAACACCCATACACATAAAACCAAAATAATTTTTAACGAGTGGGTTGGGGATGTATTTCAGTTGGCAGAGCATTTGCCTAGCACACACGAAGCCTGGGCTCCATCCCCAGCACCTCATAAACCAGACTTGATGATGCACTCTTGTAACGTTAGCACTTGGGAGATAAAGACAGAAGGATACAGAGTTCGGGGCCATCCTTGGCTACATAACAAGTTTTAAGCCATCCTGAACTACATGGAACTCTGTCAGAGAGAGAGAGAGAGAGAGAGAGAGAGAGAGAGAGAGAGAGAGAGAGAGAGATTGGGGATGTACCCTCACTGGTACCCTCTCCTCTCCCTCCTCCTAAAGCTAAGGCCAGCTGAGGCCAGAGGCTGTTTCCTTAAGTGTCCAAGTTCAACTTAATGGACATTAGGTCCTTGGCAACCAAGGTCAGCTTTCCCCAGCCTCGCCCAATCCCTCACCCCAGGCCAGCACTCTCATCAGAGCCTAAAGCCAATCCTCAGAGGACAGATGGAGTCCCTAGTGTAGCCAGCTTTTTCCCAAAAGCCCTGAGTCACCAGGGGTAGGCACGCCCAGAAAGTCTGTCCTACAGAAGACCCCCCTAAGAACTGCCCCTTGCTTCTTTCCTGACCAGAACCTATCTCTCCACCCAACGAGGTTCCTGAAATCCCCCAAAAGCCCAGATTTCAGGGATTTGCTGACAGAGCACCCCTTCCTTCCTGGTTGAGGCAGCCAAGCCCCAGGGGAGGCGAGAGAGGAGGGAGAGCCTGCAGGGAGTCATAGGGTAGCTACTGTGAAGCATGTCACACGGGATGTGCCTCTCCACACTTCTTCCCATCCAAGTATTAACTAGAATGGATCCTGCTTCTGCGATCAGACACGTTCAAGGCAGTGTGGCTATAGATCTCTCTGTGCCTTTTCTCCTAAGTGTGGTCATGATGGATCTATAACTTAACTTACAGATGAGGTCCACCAAGGCTGAGGTCAGGCTTAGTTGAGTTAGGATGAAAACTCAGATTTTCCAGCCAGGACTAGTGGCCCAAGACACTTGGAAGGCTGAGATAGATGAATCAAAAGTTCAAGTCTAACCTGAGTAGCTTAGCCAAACTTTGTCTCAAAAATAAGAAAAGCATTGTGAGCATGGCTCAGTGGTAGAGCACCTGCCTAGAATCCCCCAGGGAGGGGCTGAGGGTGTGGCTCAGTGGTAGAGCACCTGCCTAGAATCCCCCAGGGAGGGGCTGGGGGTGTGGCTCAGTGGTAGAGCACCTGCCTAGAATCCCCCAATGGTGGAATGGTGCATATTTGGGGCCCTGGATTCAATTCACAGCACCACCATTAATTAATTAATAATTCAAATCCTCTAAGCTTGAGCCACACAAAAGAAGAAAATCCCACACACTGGTCAGTATTTTACTTGCCCTGTGAGTCATGCCCATGGTTGGCCATCAGCACTGAAATAGATTGGTCAATAGACCCAGGGTTGGCACGGGGTGCCAGGCAGAGTTTCCCCTTCCTTACTTGTCACATGTGTCTTTGCCACTCAGGAGCTCGGTTCCCTGGCGTGGGGGTGCTCCCTGGCGTTCCCACTGGCACAGGAGTCAAAGCCAAGGCTCCAGGTATGTATAACCAACTGTGCTGGGGGCAAGGGCAGGATCTCCCGCAGGCCCCTCTGACCTGGGGTGTCAGGGATGCCTTGGGATTCTAAGCTTCTTTGGGAACCTCTGTGGGTACAGGAAGGTACTCCTGATGTCCCAGCCCTGCTTCTGCTGGCTAAGAAGGGCGAGCAGCGTGGTATTCAGAAAGTCCATAGAGTAATCCCGACCTAGTGGCACAGGCCTATAATCCCAAGCTGTTCAGAAGGCAGAGACAGGAGGCTTGAAAGTTCAAGGTCAACTTGGGCAATTTAGTGGGGCCACTGTTTTACGTTAAAAGCAAAAAGAGCGCTGAGGGGTATGGCTAAGTAGTAGAGTGCTTGCTTAGAAATCCTTAGTGAAGCCGGGCGCGGTGGTGCACGCCTTTAGTCCCAGCACTCGGGAGGCAGAGGCAGGTAGAATTCTGAGTTCGAGGCCAGCCTGGTCTACAAAGTGAGTTCCAGGACAGCCAGGGCTATACAGAGAAACCCTGTCTCCAAAAAAAGAAGAAGAAGAAGAAAGAAGAAAGAAGAAGAAGAAGAAGAAAGAAGGAAGAAGGAAGAAGGAAGAAGGAGGAAGGAAGAAGAAGAAGAAGAAGAAGAAGAAGAAGAAGAAGAAGAAGAAGAAGAAGAANAGAAGAAGAAGAAGAAGAAGAAGAAGAAGAAGAAGAAGAAGAAGAAGAAGAAGAAGAAGAAGAAGAAGAAGAAGAAGAAGAAATCCTTAGTAAATGAATGAATGGGGACTGGGGACTTAGCTCAGTAGTAGAGCCCCTACCTAGAATCCCTCAGGGAGGGCCCTGCGCGTGCCTGCGGGGCCACAGCGGCAGCTCTTTGTCTTTGCAGGTGGAGGTGGTGCTTTTGCTGGAATCCCAGGTAAGTTAAAGCTGCTCTCCCAAAGCTGAGAGGATACTCTGGGGCTAGATATGCAAAAACCTATCCATACCTGCCCAGTCTCCCTCATGTCTCTTGCACAAGACTTGTTGAAGAGTTTAATCACACAGGCATGAGGACCTAGACACAATCCCCAGCACCCATATTCCAAAAAATTTAAAAAAAAAAAAAAGAAAAGAAAAGAAAAGAAAAGAAAAGAAAAGAAAAGAAAGAAAGAAACAAAGAAGCAAACAAAGAAACAAAAACAGTCCTCTACCCAAAGTGTCATCTATACCCAAGGGAGCAATGCGCCGAGAGGTTCTCAACCTGTGGGTCGCGACCCCTTTGGAAGTCAGGTGACCACTTCATAGGGCTTATATATCCCCTGCCCTGCATATCAGCTATTTACATTCTAACTCATAGCCGTGGCATGATTACAGCTATGAAGTAGCAACGAAATAATTTTATGGTGGGGAGGGGGAGTTTAATAAGGAACTCTATTAAAGTATAGCAGCACTAGAAAGGTTGAGGACCACTGTCCTAACCCAAACTCCACCAATGCGGATCCAAAACGGACCCAGATACCCAGCAGTGCACTAAGGTCTACACAGATGAGTGTAGGGGTGTGTCCCTCCGCGTCTACATTGGCTATCACCAGGGAGTGCATCCCTGACCCATGACAAGGAGATAGAGAGGTCCCCAAGGCAGAACAATCCCAGAGTGCCAGCCGGGAGGAACTCCTTCCGCCTGAACAGAGAGTAGACTTTCTGGCAGGGAGTTTAGAAGATGCTGCCACCCCAAGGTCTGGGACTTTGATTTACTTTCTTTGTTCTTGCAGGGGTCGGACCCTTTGGGGGTCAGCAGCCTGGTGTCCCGCTGGGTTATCCCATCAAAGCCCCAAAGCTGCCAGGTAAGCCAGAGATAGGTTTCAAGATCAGGGTCAGGGTGGAGGGGGATTGTTCAGTGGGTAAAGCACTTGCTACACAAGTTCAAATCCCCAGACCCCACATAAAACTGAGTGCCGCAGTGTGTTTCTGTGATCCCAGTATTCCAGGGAGATGAGATGGAAGGGTCAGGGGACAGAGACGGGAGAAACTCTGAGAGGTCGTGGGCCAGGTAGCCTAGTGTACACAGCAACAAACCACAAAGAGGCCCTTCCTCAGATGAGTGGAAGATGCGGACTGACCCGAGGTTGTCTTCTGAACTCCACTTGAACACAGAAGTATCTACACATACACACACGCACTCAAACATGCACACATTTATATACATACCACATTTGCACAAACATATACACATGTAACACACAGCGGTATCCATGCACACACACTCACACAAACATGTACACACACACACACACACACACACAGTGGTATCCATGCATACAATACACAAATGCATACACATGCACATACATGCACACTAAATGCACACTAAAACAAACATGTACACATGTACACACACACATATATGCAGTAGTATCTATGCAGATTTGAAAACACACATAATGGTATTCACACACACACACATACATATGAATATACACACAAATTAACAAACACATACCCATGTATATACACATATATAAGTACACAATAACAACAACAACAACAACAACAACAACAACAACAGGCATGGTTTACTGATCCTCTGCTGGAAAATCAGCCTCAAGAGGACTTGCTTGGCCCTATTCACACTGGGATAAGCATTACCATCTACAGAGCTATGGAGACGATTCACTTGGTAAACTGTTGCATAAGTACAAGGACCTGAGTTCATTCCTCAGAGCCCACATTAAAAGAGAAAAAAATAGAAGCCAGACATGGTAGGGTACACTTAGGACCCCAACGCTGGAGAGATAGAAACAGGAGAATCCTTAAATCTTGCTGGCCAGCCATTCCAACCTACTCAGCCAGCCCCAGGTCCCAGTGAGAGTCAAGATGGACAGCCCCTGAGCAAGTACACTGCGGGTTGTTGTCTAGCCTCTGTACATACATACACACATATATACATATATATATATACATACATATATATATATATATATATATATATATATATATATACATATATATATATATATATATATACATATACATACACATACAGAGAGAGAGAGAGAGAGAGAGAGAGAGAGAGAGAGGCATTATTGTACTGGGATATAATCCCTGAACTCTGGAGACTGGAAGCAGGAGAATTATNTAATTTCAAGACCAGCCTGGGCTACTAGTGAGGCATACAATGATTTGGAGGCCAGCCTGAGTTACAGAATGGGACCCTACCACAAAACAAAACGAGAGAATGAATAGAAAAAAGAAAGAAAGAAAGAAAAACCCACCATGCATTAGAAAGACACCTACCAGGTCTAGCTACCCACTACCGCCGCCCTGTCACAGCCATCAGTCCAGACAGTGGCACAGCCCCTGTGGGAGCATGCACAGGGGGAGGCACTCGGACCCCAGGGGCCGCGCTGGAACCTAGGTCTGGAGAGGAGTGCCTGTCTCCTCCCTGCTCTCTCTGCATGATAGACTCTATTAACAAGCAGTGGTCCTCAAGAGAGTGTGAAACGTCTGTTATGGGGGGAGTCTGGCCAATCAGGCAGACAAGCATGGCATCTAGCCCTACCTTTCCTCTGTCCATTCGTCACCATCTATCCCTCCCTCTCCATGCATGCATCTTTCTGTCCATCACTCCTTCCTTCTACTCACTTTCTATCTATCATCCATCCATCTGTCCATCCATCTGTCCATCCATCCATCACTCCTTCGACCCACTTATCTCTCCATCCATCCATCCATCCATCACTCGTTCCTTCTATCCACTTTCCATCCATCTCTCTGTCCATCCATCACCTATCCATTATCCATCACTCCTTCCTTCTGCCAACTTTCCATCTATCCATCCATCCGTCCATCTATCTGTCCATCCATCCATCCAGCACTCCTTCTCTCCATCCATTCCTCTACATCTATCAATTCTTCCTTGTACGCATTTATCCCTCCACGATCCTGCTTTCCTCTGATCTATTCTTTTCCATTCATTTTACCCATCGTTTCTTCCTTCTACTAATTCATCTCTCCGTCCATCCCTCTTTCTCTCCATCTGTTATATGATCCATCCCTCCATGATCCATATACCCCACATGCCCCCTCCTCTCACCCTTGTCTCTCTCCTGACTATCCATCCATGCACTAACCCTTCACCCCATCCATCATTTACCTTGTCCATAGGTGGCTACGGACTGCCCTATACCAATGGGAAATTGCCCTATGGTAAGTAATGTCCTCATAGGTTTGTGGGGCTCTGATCCTTTCTGGTTCTATGGGTTGGAAAGTGTACCGAGGTCCCAGCCATGGGCCAAGAAAGCACCCAGTAAGGCACTAGAATAAAAATTCCCAAGGGACAAATATGAACACAGGGAACTTGGCCTAGCATTCGGTTGTGGCCCTTTCTTATCACAACACCTTGAGCCAGCCATTGTTTCCTTCTCTAAGCCTCAGTGTCTTTGCCTGTAAAATGGGATGGCATCCCCTATGCATGCTTGTATCTGTGTACAGTTTTGTTGGAGGTGGTGGGGGAGACTTAGGACAAATGGGACAGGGGGTGGCAGAGTGGTAAGGACGATGTGAGTGACAGCCAAGCATCTTCTTTTACAGGAGTAGCTGGTGCAGGGGGCAAGGCCGGCTACCCAACAGGGACAGGTAAGGGGAAAGAAAATCTCGCCTGCTTTTAGCCAAAAGGACACCAGTGCCTCCATCTCTGGGGACTACCCAAAACACCAGCTAACCCACTCTGCATCCAAAACACCAGCTAACCCATTCTGCATCCAAAACACCAGCTAACCCGCCCTGCATGAAGACCTTGGTCTAAGCCTAAACTCTGAGCTGGGTTGGGGCAGCTCAACTTTGGCCTTTACTGGCTATGAAGCCTCCAGCTACATCTGAGTGGCTGGGAGGCTGGGAGCACAGTGGTCTGGGGATACCTGGACACCAGCACCATCTTTAGTGTCCCCTCCCCTCCCCTCTTCCAGGGGTCGGATCCCAGGCGGCAGCGGCAGCAGCTAAAGCAGCGAAGTATGGTGAGGATCCTGGGGACCCTTGCCATCCTGTAGTGGTTAGAACAACCCAGGTGGTTTCTGCAGTCCCTTACCCCTTTTCAACATCGTGACTCGTGTGTGTGTGTGTGTGTGTGTGTGTGTGTGTGTGTGTGTGTGTGTGTAGCTGCTCTCCCTCCTCTTTCCTCTATTCACCTACCTATCCCTCCACATCTCCCTCCCTCCCTCCATCTATCCATACCCTACCCACCCATCAACCCCTCTGTTCCTTGGTCTTCTCCATCCATTCATCCCTCCTCTCTCTCCATCCCTCTACACGTCCCTCTTTCCCTCATTCCATCCATCCATCCACGTATCCATTCCTCCACCTCTCCCTTCCAGCATCCATCCCTTCACACCTCCCTCCCTTCCCTATTCTTCCTTCACTGCCTCTGTCATCCTCCTTCCTTTAACACATCCACCCACTCATCTTTCTACCTCTTCCTTCTTCCCTCCATCCATCGCCTATCCACCCACCCACCTACCCCTCTACCTCCCACACCTATTCCTTCCTGGTCCACACATATGCACACGCCCATCCCTCCACTCGGGCATCTCTCATCCTTTCGCCCACCTTCCCCCATCTATGCCTCCTTCTGCCCCTCCCCCATCCTTCCCCCCCCCCTCCATCCAGCACCCCTTTCTCCACCCTCCTGTCTCAGGGGATGTGGACACATCCCTGACAGAGTCATTATTTCTCCGTGGGGAAAATGGGAAAAGCTAACTGGAGAGTGTGGCCTGTCATTCAAGACCTTAGCCTACAAGGGGGCGGGGGTTGTCGCCCTGTGGGCCAGATGCTGACTGCGAGGACTCTGCATTTAAGAGGTGGTGACAGGTACATTGGAGTTTGGAGGCCTTCCTCTGCTACATAGCAAGTATAAGGATGCCCTGGGCTACATGAGACCCCCCTGTCTCAAAATAAAAACAAAACAGGAAGGAGGCAACCAATCATAGGATGGGTACCACCGCCATTAGAGAAAGAGATATAAGCAGCACCTCTATAAGCGTTTTTTAATGTTATATATCTGTTTCACATATACTACAAAAAATGTAACCCCTCCCCAAGCCCACAGTCCCTTGTTAGCCTAGCTGTGGCCATGGTGTGGTACGGGCATCCTCCCTGCACCCAGATGGAGGTCAGCTCACTCGGGCCAACGTTTTCTCCTTGATCTCCAACCCAGGAGGCCTTCCTGTCTCCAGATCAGGAGGGGACGGAAGGCCCTACCAGCTAAGGGGGGCAGAAATTAGAGGAGAAACTGATCCTGCCCTGGGAAGCCCCCCAGGCTTTTCTCCAGGCACTGAGCCCCTTGGCGGACTGGGATTGGTGGGAGTAGTTGGAATATGGGAACTGGAGAGCCTGGAGACAGGGGCTGCCAGAGCTGGGCAGCCAGACACTTGGATCATGAACTTGGCTGAGTCTTCGGAACACAGGGAAAGGAAGCCTTCAGCATTCCTTTGGGGGCCCCTCTGGCCCACGGAATGGAGCTTGTGGTTTGTCAGTATGTAGCGGCAATTAGAAGGGGATTTGTCTGTGAACATCAGATTCCCTTAATGAGCAAGCTGAAATGGACACTTTGGGGGCAAACCCAAGAATTCTGGGCTGGAGATACTGGGGCTTGTTCCTGGGTGAGAGGATAACCCATCAGGAAGCTGAGGTAGCAGGATTGATACATAGTTCAAGGCCAGCCTGAGCCACCTAATTGAGACCCTGTCTCACAAAACAGCGGCCGGTAAGGAGCCTAAGGAGACAACTCAGTCAGTATAGTGCTTGCTACACAAGAATGAGAGCCTGAGTCCCAAGCCCCTAATCACGTTAAAAAGGGAGGCAAGACTGCACACATTGATAATCATAGCGCTGGGGTAGTAGAGACAGGTAGACCCCCCCGCGACTCACTGGCCAGCCAGGCTAGCCGGCACACACAGTTCAGGTAAAAAGGAGAGATCTAGTCTCAAAGATCAAGATGGGGTCTGGGGAGATGGCTCAGTGGTTAAAGCACTGGCTTAGCCAGCATGAGGATTTGGGTTCCCCTTGGAAGGCAGAGATGGGGAGTTCCTCAACGTCAAGCTGGCTGGTAAGACTTGCTGTATCGATGGAGAGTCCCTGCCTCAATCGATAAAGCAAAAATTCATCAAGGACGGTTCCATGACATCAACCTTGGGCCTCCGCATGCACAGACACACAGATGCATGAACACCCATATGCGTGTGCTTCCACGTACATGGGAAAACATTCATACACACGTACATGTGAACGAATGTTAGAAAAGGGAAAAGGGGGGGGGGAAGTTCCTGAGGAAAGGTTAACACCTGGCCTTGGCACACATATGCCGTGCACGCGCGCTCACACGCGCACACGCAATGTGCTGACCCCTCTGGAGCGTTCCTGTCTGGCCTCAGAAGCTCTGGGGAGTCACATGGCGTCTTGTCCCAGCAGGTGCTGGAGGAGCTGGAGTCCTCCCTGGCGTTGGAGCGGGTGGCATTCCTGGTGGTGCTGGCGCAATTCCTGGGATTGGAGGCATTGCAGGTAATGTTTCTCCCAGCTGGAGGGTGGAGGTGTCCTTGAGGGACCACAGTGGCAACACCTCACCCTCTGTGCCTGTCTTTCCAGGCGCTGGAACTCCTGCAGCAGCTGCTGCTGCAAAGGCTGCTGCTAAGGCCGCTAAGTATGGTGAGTGCCCCGCTCAAGAAATGGAAGGCTTGGGGCGCTGCATAAACACTGGAGATCCATGAGGAGGGGTAGACTTGGCCTCTGTTCACCTAGGGACATCTCTGACCTTCCCCAAAAGGAGGCTTTTGTCCATACTGGTCACCCAGTCTCAAAGGCAGCTCCCACTCTACATGGAATTTGCAGGGGAAGGGATGCTGCCATACAACACCTGCCTAGAATCCCCCAGTGAGGGGCTGGGGGCGTGGCTCAGTGGTAGAGCCCCTGCCTAGAATCCCCCAGTGAGGGGCTGGGGGCGTGGCTCAGTGGTAGAGCCCCTGCCCAGAATCCCCCAGTGAGGGGCTGGGGGCGTGGCTCAGTGGTAGAGCCCCTGCCTAGAATCCCCCAGTGAGGGGCAGGGGGTGTGGCTCAGTGGTAGAACCCCTGCCTAGAATCCCCTAGCAGGAAGCTGGGATGTGGTTCAGGGGTAGAGCAGTAGCATATGCAAAGTCATGGTTTCAATTCCCAGTACTGCAAATTAAAACATAACAAAAGAACAAAGCAGGGGGCTAGAGAGATGGCTCAGCGGTTAAGAGCACTGACTGCTCTTCTGAAGGTCCTGAGTTCAAATCCCAGCAACCACATGGGGTGTCTGAGACAGCTACAGTGTACTTCCATATATATATAACAAATAAATCTAAAAAACAAAACAAAACAAAAAACAAAAAAAGCAAAACTTTTAAAAAAACATAAATGTTACTTTAAAAAAACAAAAACAAAGCAAAAACAAACAAACAAAAACCCACAGTCTAGGTTCCTAAAGCAGACATTTTGATTTCACTTTAGAATTAATCATGTTCTTCCAGCTATATATCCAAACTAGAGGTCCCTTTGGGCTCCATCTTAGTCCACCCCCTGCTCTCTGATGAGTTGAATCTTTGTAGAGGGATCACCAACCCATCCGCATGGGATCCTTCACTCGGTACAGACTGTGATCCCTAAACTGACCTATACAGAGGTCCCCACAAGGCTCAGTCCAAGACAATCCTCTTTCCATCTACAGGAGCTGCTGGAGGTTTAGTGCCTGGTGGACCAGGAGTTAGGCTCCCAGGTGCTGGAATCCCAGGTGTTGGTGGCATCCCAGGTGTTGGTGGCATTCCAGGTGTTGGTGGCATCCCAGGTGTTGGGGGCCCTGGTATTGGAGGTCCAGGCATTGTGGGTGGACCAGGTAAGTTGAGCTGTGTGTGTGTGTGTGTGTGTGTGTGTGTGTGTGTGTGTGTGTGTGTAAGCAATATATAAAATATTGTCGAGACTTTGTGTCCTCCCGAAAACCTCATTCACCTATATATACTCTTAGCCAAGTCTAATACTCTCCTTTTTGGATTATAACAACTTTCTAGCTAGCTTCTAGCAACAGCAACATCTCCAGCTTTCCTCCTAACCCACAGTATGTTGCCAAGGCAAGAGCCATGCCTTTCATTAATATGCCCCAACCCTTAGCTAAGTAGGTACTTAGTAAGTGGTAGATGGATAGGTAAGTGGCTAAATTGGTAAATGGTCAAGTGAGTGGCCATAGAAGTGATCATGTCGATGAGCAGTTGAACTGACCAATGAGAGTGAGCAGAGGCTGAGTAGACACAAGAATAGGAGAATATGCAGGTTGATAGGAGGGGCTAAGAGCAGTTGGGAAGATGAGTTATCGGATGGAAAAACAGATGGGCATGCAGGTAGGAATCTGCATACGTGATTAGAAAGATAATGGATGTGTGCGGTAGACAGGCTGACAGACCAGCTGATGGCCAGGTGGGTAGATGAGCTATTGACAAATGGGTAGTACAGTGGATGAGCTGATGAGCAGATGGGCAGGTGGATGCGTAAGCTGATGGCTAGATGGATACAGCTATGGATGACTAAGTGATTGATGTCTAGGTTTCCATCCATGCATCCCTCCATCCTTCCACCTGTCCTTATACCCATGCATACACTCATACATGCATGTATCCATTAATCAACAAATGGACAGAGAACTGGTGGCTGGGCAGGTAGACTGAGACCTAAGAACAGAGAGCAAATGAATAGAGATGTAGATATCTCACAGCTATAATAATAATAATAATAATAATAATAATAATAATAATAATAATAGCAGACAGGTAGACAGGGAGATATAAATTGACCATCTCTCCTCCATTTTCTCCTGAGCATTGTGTCCCCTTGATCTCTCCAGGAGCTGTGTCACCAGCTGCAGCTGCTAAAGCTGCTGCCAAAGCTGCCAAATACGGTAAGTGCCCTGTCCATCCCTGTTCTGGCTTCTGCTTGCCAGAATGAAAAGCCCTCCAACTTCTTGCTTGGAGGAGAGCAGCTCACCCAGGGAAAGTCCCAGGCAGAGCTACTTGGATCCTTTGGATCCCAGGATCGTGTCTACCAATTGTCTCCCACCCCAGAATGCCACCCCCAATCTAGATAGTGTCCCATGCTTTGACCGAAGTCCCTTCAAAGGACAGAAAGCCTGGTGAGAGTAAACTTACTCACTTTACCATAACAAAATACCCCCCAAATACTCAGGGAAGACAGTCAGGAAAGACTCAGGGTTCATGGAGGAGTCTAGTCAGGGACCCTACGAATCCCAGTTTTCTATCCTTAAGAACCAGCTTAAAGGAAGCATGCATCCTTTCTCCCAGCTGGTGAGCATCCTTCTGAGTTTGTCCAGCATCACTAGAGACTCTTTATGTATTCTCTCTCCTCCACAGGAGCCAGAGGTGGAGTTGGCATCCCGACATATGGGGTTGGTGCTGGTGGCTTTCCTGGCTATGGTGTTGGAGCTGGAGCTGGACTTGGAGGTATCTTTTTCCAAGAGCTTTAGTCCCACCTCTGGGAAGCTGGGGGAAGAGAAATGGGTCAAATCATGCAGTGGCTTGGAGAGTAGATGTGGGCTTTGGTGTGCTGGGAGAGAGGCAATCGTCATAGCATTTAGGAACTGGAAAAGCTAAGATCCTTGCTCAACAGTAATCTTGGCAAAAAAAAAAAAATCTACTCATTAATTTCTCTATCTATTGATCCATCCATTCATCTATTGTTCATTTATCTATCAACATCCCTACGCTCATCTATTTATCCATCCACCTGCCCATTAATCTATTGCCTAGTCATCCACTTATCTATCCACCTCGTCATCTCACTTATCCATACATCCACACACCACCCATCTCCCATTCATCCATATAACTACATGTATACACACATCTCTCCAGCCATCTGTGTAGCCATCCACCTATCCATCTATCTATCTATCTATTCATCTATCCATCTGTATCCATCTGTATCCTTCAGTTTATGCATCCATTCATCCACCATTTACCCATCTGTCCATTGGTCCATTCACCCACCCATCTGCCCATCCTTCTAACCACTGACCTACCTGCCTGACCACCAGTCTTCCACCTCGCCATCCTTTTAACTCTTCTATCCATGTGCCCACCTGCTCTTCCCCTTTTTCCAGCAGGTGCAAGCCCAGCTGCTGCTGCCGCTGCTGCCAAAGCTGCCAAATATGGTAAGTGATGTCACCCTGTCTGATGCCTTTCTCTCTGTGGAGGCCAGGCTCTGAGTGAGGGCCGAGCAGCCTCACCCTCGGGCCTCCGGGGCAAAGACACAAATCCACAACCCCCACCTGCATTCTAAACTGTGCTCAACTCTTCCACCATTTCCTTTTGCTGTTGGAATTATTGGTACCTTGTTTGCCAGCTCACTCCAGAAGAGGGAGTTGAAGGTGCCAGACATGTCTGCCTCCCGCCTCCCTCTCCATTTACCCATACAAACATGTATACATGTGGGGGCGTGGGTGGTGGTGGATAAATGGATGGATGGATGGATGGATGGATGGATGGATGGATGGATGAAATGGATGCAGGTGTTCATTCTTCTCTCCTGCAGGTGCTGGAGGAGCTGGAACCCTGGGTGGCCTGGTGCCAGGTGCAGTACCAGGTGCCCTGCCAGGTGCAGTACCAGGTGCCCTGCCAGGTGCGGTACCAGCTGTGCCGGGCACTGGTGGAGTGCCAGGTGAGCCGTGTTTCCTATCCTGAGATGGATCTCTAAGGTCTTATAGAAGAGGCTTGGGACTTGACGTTTTACAGATAGGAAAACTGACACCAGAGACGAGTGGGGAAGCGGGAAGAGCTTCCCCTAAAGCAGTTGAATGGGGAGAGGCCCTCTATAGGGATCTGGTTGCTGATCCCTGGCAAGCTTCTCCCTTCCTGGGGAGACTCAGCCAGCTCTAGAGAGCCTCCTATCACTCAGAGTTCAGTGATCTGCCTTTTACTCTGGGGTATTTCTAGTTCCTTACCAACAGAAGACCCTTCACTCAAGTGGCCTTAGATCCTTTGTTATCCACCAACCAGAGAGCAAAGAGAGATGACTGAAAGGCCTTAGTATTCAAGGACACACTTCTTTGCTGTGGCTTTCCCGATTTCTCTTCCGCATTCTTTTTCCCCCTCTAGGATAAAACTATCCTTCTGTATGTTTTGTTCATAAAGGAACTAGGACTAGGAGTGTGGCTAAGTAGTGAACGTGCTTGCCGAACATGCAAAAGAGCTCAGGCTCATTTCCGATATTGCAAAGAAAGAAGGGTCACTCTGTGGGTAAAGGTACATGCAGCCAAGCCCGAGGGCCTGAGTTGGAATCCTGAAATCCTACATGTTGGAACGAGAGAACCGACTGACATAAGTCGTCTTCTGACACCCATATGTGTGCTGGGGCACATGCAAGCATGCGCACACACACACACACCCAAAAAATAAATAAATTGGTTCATTAATGAATGTAAACTTTAAAAGGAGAGAGAGAGAGAGGGCACTTGGGAGATGGTGCAGGGAGATAATGAACATTTGCGTTGCAGTAAGTTTGATAGGCAGAGGTTAAATCCCCAGAGCCCACATCAGAGCCAGTGGCCGTGGTGGCCTGCCCGGACTGTTAGGATATGGGTGATGGAGACAGGGACTCCCCCAGACAAAGTTGCCTAGCTAGGATAGCTGAGACAGTGAGCTCTGGACTCAGTGAGAGACCCTGCCTCAAGTACATTGTGGGATCAGAAACAAGACTAGAAGGACCTCTCTGAATGGTGTGATCCCTGTACTCATATATGGGAAGAAACTTCTGAGAAGTCAAATTTCGCAAAACGGGTCTATATAGTCAACACTTTCTTAGTTAAATCCCCAACAAATCTTTTGTAAACATGTGTGTACGGGGATGCCCTTTTTTTTTTTTTAAGGGTGAGGAAGGAGTCATTCCCTAGGACAGCTAGGGATAAAAGTGCTCCCAGGAACTTTTTAACGTAAGAACGTCCTAAGCAGGACTGAAATCCCCATAGGCTCAGGGCTGCCTCGTCTTATGCTCTCTTTATCCGAATAGGAGCAGGGACCCCTGCAGCTGCAGCTGCCGCCGCTGCCGCCAAGGCAGCCGCCAAAGCAGGTCAGTATGCTAAGTTGTCCCCGTCTGTACCTGACCATTGACCCCAGGCCAGGGGCTTCTCACACCCCCTGCTGAGAGGCTAAGGGTGGCCTTGATCTCCTGCTCTTTCTGTTTCTACCCCTCATGCGCTGGGATTCCAGGCAGGTAGCGCTGAACTTTGTTTATGCAGTCCCAGGGCTTTCTGCATGCCAGGTGAGCACTCTTAAGCCACATCCCCAGCCCTGCCTGTGAGCTGCTCTCAGACCTTTAGATTACTGCTCCTCTCTAGCAGTGTAGGACTGCCAAGCCCTCCATGACCTACCTGCCCCAACCTACTTCTGAAAGCTCCTGGTTCCCCAAGTCCAACTAGGACTGGGTCTCTTCTGAATCTCAAGCTAGAGTCCAGCCTTATCCCCTTGATGGGCTGCATTTCTTGATAGATGTCAAGGTCCCCCTCAATAGCCCCACGAATGCATATATCTCCTAAGTGTGTTAATCCCGAATATGATTAATGGTAGATGCTCCACTTCTAGGAGCTTAGCTGGGGTCCTGTCATAGGCTGGGGTGCTGAGACTTGGCCATAATAGATTTAAGAGCCAGGCCTGGTGGTCCGGGCATATAAGCCGAGCTACTCAAGGAGCCAAAGCAAGAGTATTAAAAGTACAAGGCCAGGCTGAGAAATTTAGTTAGACCCTGTCTCAAAGTAAGTAATAATAATGAAAAATATGGGACCTTTTCAGCAGCAGCAGTGGAACTCCTGCTTAGAATCCCCCAGGGAGGGGCTGGGGGCGTGGCTCAGTGGCAGAGCCCCTGCTTAGAATCCCCCAGGGAGGGGCTGGGGGCGTGGCTCAGTGGTAGAGCCCCTGCCTAGAATCCCCCAGTGAGGGGCTGGGGGCGTGGCTCAGTGGNAGAGNNCCTGCCTAGAATCCCCTAGTGAGGGGCTGGGGGCGTGGCTCAGTGGTAGAGCCCCTGCCTAGAATCCCCCAGGGAGGGGAAAGGGGATGTGGCTCAGTGGTGGAGCCCCTGCCTAGAATCCTCCAGGGAAGGTAAAGAGGGCGTGGCTCAGAGGTAGAGCCTCTGTCTAGAATCCCTCAGTGAGGGGCTGGGGGCGCCGCTCAGTGGTGCAACACTTACCTAGCATGATCAAGGCCTCCCATTTATTCTCTCATACTAAAAAAGAAAAAAGTAAAACAGAACACAAAGAATAAACCTGCTTGTCCTCCACCATCCTCAAGCAAACCTCCGAAGTGTCCCTATCCCTCAAAAGGTTACAAACTACTAGACTTACATCTGACTTTTATTACATAGGAGCAAAAAGAGGCCCAGCAAGGGAAAGTATCTAGCCCAAGATCACACAGCAAGTCTTTACCATGGCTGGGAAGGGAACCCACAGCTCCTGACTCAGCTGAGGCTCTTTGCAACAGCTCCTGTTCTCTTTGTTTAGGCCTTGATTACAGATAAAGTATTCCTTCTCTTTTAGGTTTGGGCACTGGTGTTGGTGTGGTTCCCGGTGGAGTTGGTGTTGGTGGGGTTCCCGGTGGAGTCGGCCCTGGTGGTGTTACTGGTATCGGAGCTGGTCCTGGCGGTCTTGGAGGTGAGCTATGGTGGATTGAGTGGGACTAGGGGTTCCCTGGAGCCTTCATGCGAGCCATCTTGAATATTCTTCCTCTCTCTTCAGGAGCAGGGTCGCCGGCTGCCGCCAAATCTGCTGCTAAGGCAGCTGCCAAAGCCCAGTACAGTGAGTGCACTTTGATTTCTCTCTGTTGTCCCCACCCAGCCAGCCCCAGCACAGCCACAGGAGGCAGCCTCTCAGATCCATCCTTACTGTCTTTAGGATCCCCATGGCACCTAGCAGAGGGCTCAGAAGTACAGACCCAGCAAGAGGGAGGCCTGGCTTCGAGTCTTGGTTCCCAAAATAGCTGAGTGGCTTCTGGCTTCTTTTAGTTTATGTATCAAGTGTGCAGGGTCAATGGCCACGGTTACACTTAGGAGGTCACTAGGAGAATGTGAGAGGTTCAGGGTGAGGATGCGCTTCAGATGGTAGAGGGGCTTACCTAGCATGCTGGTTTCCACCCCCAGCACTTCCTAAAACAGGCATGGTGGTGCACACATATAAACCCATCCCAGAGCTTGTGAGATAGAAGCAACAGGACCAGAAATTCAAAAGTACCTTCAGTTCAAGTCCAACCTCAGTACATGAGACCTTGGCATGGGTGGGAATTAAATAGATTTTCTCCAAAAGCTAAGAATGGTAGTTCACGGGCTGGAGAGATGGCTCCGCGGTTAAGAGCACTGACTGCTCTTCCGAAGGTCCTGAGTTCAAATCCCAGCAACCACATGGTGGCTCACAACCATCCGTAATGACATCTGATGCCCTCTACTGCTGTGTCTGAAGACAGCTACAGTGTACTTACATATAAATAACAAATAAATCTTTAAAGAATGGTAGTGCACACCTCTAATTCCAGCACTTGGGGGGCAGAGGTAGGCAGGTGTCTGTGAGTTTGATGCCAGCCTGGCCTATATAGAGTTCCAGGCTAGCCAAAGCAACATAAGGAGACCTTGTCTCAAAAATAAATAAATAAATAAATAAATAAATAAATAAATAAATAAATAAATAAGAATTGGGGCTGGAGACGTGGCTCAAGGGTTAAAAGCACTGACTGCTCTTCCAGGGCACCTAGGTTCAATTCCCAGCACCTACATAGCAGTTCACAACTGTCTATAACTCCAAGATCTGATACTCTCACAAACACACAGGCAAAACACAAATGCATATAAAATAAGAATAAATTATTTAGATACACAATAATAAAAACATGGACTCTGGTGTAAGTCTGCAGATGAGGACTAAGCTGGGGAGGAGGCCTCTGCTCCCTTGGAGGTCTGACTCAGCTCTTGAGTTAGGGCACCTCCCCAGGGACAACATTCCACATATATATAAACATCTACTGCCGTCCTCTCTGCAGGAGCTGCCGCTGGGCTTGGAGCTGGTGTCCCTGGATTTGGGGCCGGTGCTGGTGTCCCCGGATTTGGGGCCGGTGCTGGTGTCCCTGGATTTGGGGCCGGTGCTGGTGTCCCTGGATTTGGGGCTGGAGCAGGTAAGGAAAATTCTAGAATTTGGTAGAAAGTACACTTGAGCTCAAAGAAAGAGGACCTACCTCCTCCCAGGACTCTATCTCTACCCCGCATCCATTAGATTTTTCCTGAGCCAACAAAAACATATGGGTACCAGGTAGGATGGTGCAGGCCTGCCATCTCAGATCCTTAGGGGCAGAGCCCCTGCCTAGAATCCCCCAGCGAGGGGCTGGGAGCGTGGCTCAGTGGCAGAGCCCCTGCCTAGAATCCCCCAGTGAGGGGCTGGGGGCATGGCTCAGGGGTAGAGGCCCTGCCTAGAATCCCCCAGTGAGGGGCTAGGGGCGTGGCTCAGTGGTAGGGCCCCTGCCTAGAATCCCCCAGTGAGGGGCTGGGGGTGTGGCTCAGTGGTAGAGCCCCTGCCTAGAATCCCCCAGCGAGGGGCCGGAATATGGCTCAGGGGTAGAGACCCTGCCTAGCATGGGTGAGTGAGGTCCTGGGTTCCATTTCTAGAGCCAAGCAGAAATAGAGCGAATGGGGTAGCAGGGGAGGGAGGGGATGCCCAACAACTCCAGAATGTAAGGTTTTACATTCTGTAAAATGTAAGGGAGGTTTAAGGAGGCTGCAGACCAGTCAAAAGAGCCCACTTAACACCCGCAGAAAGGAAGGTGGAAGGATCTATCTCCAGGACAATCTATTATCTTTCTGAAAATGCACTAGGACAAGGATGCCACTAGGAACCCCAGTTCTTCATCGTGTGACTGCTGAGCCTCGCTCTGGGCCCAGTCACAGGCAGGCTACACTGGGCCTAGAGGGTATAAGGAGGGATAAGCACAGGAGTCCCAGATGAACAATGTCGGGGTAAAATTCCGTATCTACAAGTAGAACCCCCCTGGCTGGAGTGCTATAGAGCTTCAGGGCTTTAAAACACATGATCTGGGTAGAAGAGTCAGGATGGGCTCCCTGGAAGAGGTTACAGAACCCCGGGTCCAGAGCTCAGCAGCTGACCTCTTTCCCTTTTTTCCACAGTACCTGGATCCCTGGCTGCCTCCAAAGCTGCTAAATATGGTGAGTGCTACACATCAACTGGTCCCCTTGTCACTCCCACCAGCCTTGACAGCAAAGGGCTGAGCAGTCATTCTGAGGGACATCTGAATGACAGTCCTACCACTTGCCTATTAACCCCCTAGTGGCCGTCAAACATGCCTGCTGTGCCTGACGCGGTGGTACACACCGATAACCCCAGCTCCTGGAGAGTGGGGGCAGGAGGCTACGCTTGGCTACAGGGAGAGTCCAAAGCCAACCCGGGCTATAGTATATATACCCTGTCTCACCCACAACAACTCCTAACTCCAAGCTCCACCCGACCCTGACAGTTTCCATGGAACAGAGGGAATGTCACTGATTGATGTTGGTCCTACAAGGCTGGGCAGTTTCAGCCTCCACTCCACTCCACCCTTTGGCCAAGGAGCTGCGGGGTTGTGGATATTCCTTGTGCAGGCATCCCCAGGCCGCCTCCCTCCTTTGCTGTCAGCATGACTTTGCCCAATACACGCCAGCCTGGAGGACGGACGTGGCAGACCGGCCTGCCTTGCCACTTGGCACTCTAGCCAGACCCACACTGTCTGTGACCCCCACATTCCTGGCCTCCTAAAGAGCCAAGCAGGGGGGCCTCTGCCAGGGATGGGCCAACTGGCCACAGTTTGTCTACTTGAGGCCAGTTTCCACCTCGGAAAATCCCATTCCTTAGCTACACACACACACACACTCACACACACACACACACACACACACACACACACAGCCCCTGGTCACCCACAGCTTCCTCTCAGGTTCCGTGCCAGCTGCTCTTGGCCCTAGTCAACAGACTTTACCAGGGAAAAACACCAAGGATCTCCTGGAAGAGCAGCCACTGGGGCCTTTCCTGCCCTTAGGACCTTGAACACAGCACTCTGTTTAACCTCTTCCTTACCTCAACCTTCTCATCTGTAAAACTGGTGTGACTGCCTAGAGTGGCAGACCACACCTGTGAGGCCAGCTTTTCAAAGGCTGAGGCAGGAGAATCTCAGGTTCAAAGGTAGCATGGCCTAAGGAGCGAGAGCCTGACTCAGAAAAAAAGTAATCAAAAGATGAATGCCTGCCTGGAGTCCCCCAGTAAGGGGCTGGGGGCATGGCTCAGGGGTAGAGTCCCTGCCTAGAATCCCCCAGGGAGGATCTGGGGGTGTGGCTCAGTGGCAGAGCCCCTGCCTAGAATACCCCAGTGAGGAGCTGGGGTCGTGGCTCAGTGGTAGAGCCCCTGCCTAGAATCCCCCAGGGAGGATCTGGGGGTGTGGCTCAGTGGCAGAGCCCCTGCCTAGAATACCCCAGTGAGGAGCTGGGGGCGTGGCTCAGTGGTAGAGCCCCTGCCTAGAATCCCCCAGGGAGGATCTGGGGGTGTGGCTCAGTGGCAGAGCCCCTGCCTAGAATCCCCCAGTGAGGGGCTGGGGGTGTATCTCAGTGACAGAGCCCCTGCCTAGAATCCCCCAGTGAGGGGCTGGGGGCATGGCTCAGGGGTAGAGCCCCTGCCTAGAATCCCCCAGTGAGTGGTAGAGCACCTGCCTAGAATCCCCAGTAAGGGGCTGGGGGATGCGATTCACTGGTAGAGAACTTGCCTAGAGTCCCACAGGTCTAGGATGCATTTCTGCCTTATGTCCCTAGGGTATGAACACATCTTTGAAGGTAGCATGCTACCTGTCATCCTAGCTGTCAGGAAGCTGAAATGGGACCAATAGATCCTGAGTTCTAGGTCAGTCTCAGCAACTTAGTAAGACCATCTCACTAGGACAAAAAGAAAAGAAAAGAAAAATGTAGGGGCTGGAGAGATGACTGACTGCTCTGACTCCAGAGGTCCTGAGTTCAATTCCCATCAATTATCTGTAATGGGATCAGATGCTCTCTTCTGGTGTATCTGAAGACCGCTACAGTGTACTCATATACATAAAATAAATAAATAGGACTGGTGAGATGGCTCAGTGGTTAAGAGCACCCGACTGCTCTTCTGAAGGTCCTGAGTTCAAATCCCAGCAACCACATGGTGGCTCACAAACATCTGTAACGAGATCTGACGCCCTCTTCTGGAGTGTCTGAAGACAGCTACAGTATACTTACATGTAATAAATAAATAAATAAATCTTTAAATAAATAAATAAATATTTTTTAAAAAGAAAAAAGTAGCTGGGTGGGGGTGGTACCTTTAATCCCAGCATTTATGAGGCAGAGGCAGGCAGATCTCTGAGTTCAAGACCAGCCCAGTCTACAGCCTGAGTTCCAGGACAGCCAGGGCTACACAGAGAAACTCTGTCTTAGGGAAACAAAAAACAAAAAACAAAAAACAAAACAAAAACAAAAGTCAAAAAAACAAAGTTCCAGGCATATATATATAGCATATAGCATCTACCCATAAGTTCCTGTACTTGGAAGGTGAAAACAGGAGCGTCAAGAGTTCAAAGCCATCCTCAGCCATGCAGAAAACCCAAAGCCAACATGAGCTATAAGTGATCTGGTCTTCAAACAACATAAGAAAATATGGGCACTGTCCCTTGGTCCTCTCTCCACAGGAGCAGCAGGTGGCCTTGGTGGGCCTGGAGGTCTCGGTGGGCCTGGAGGTCTCGGTGGACCTGGAGGTCTCGGTGGGGCTGGTGTTCCTGGTGGAGTAGCAGGTATGTTTTTGCTGTCCCAAAAATGGGTTGGCTGGAAATGGAGCCTGAGACTTCCATGCAGTTCCTTCTTGAGTCCCTGTATTCCCAGGAGCTGCACCCCCCGCTGCTGCTGCCGCTGCTGCCAAAGCTGCTGCTAAGGCTGCCCAGTATGGTAAGCAAGAATTCGGCTTCCCTGGCCTATATCTCTAAGCCCCTGGGGCCCAGCCACTTTCTGGCCATTGGGTATCCCAGAGATGCCGTGGGAGCTTGAGGATCCCTTGCCAACAGGGTCTTAATTAGCATCTTCTGACAGTGTGTGTCATGCATGGGTCTCCCCTCAGGCCTTGGTGGAGCCGGAGGATTAGGGGCCGGTGGACTGGGAGCCGGTGGACTGGGAGCTGGTGGACTGGGAGCCGGTGGACTGGGAGCCGGTGGACTGGGAGCCGGTGGACTGGGAGCTGCAGGCCTTGGAGGTAAGGAGTGAGTAAATGGCTGGGCCTGGTGGCGCACACCTTTAATCCCAGCACTCGGGAGGCAGAGGCAGGCAGATTTCTGAGTTCGAGGCCAGCCTGGTCTACAAAGTAAGTTCCAGGATAGCCAGGGCTATACAGAGAAACCCTGTCTCAAAAAAAAAAAAAAAAAAAGTGAGTAAGTGAGGTCTATGAGAAGGAGAAGGAGGCATCCAAAGCCGGGTATGAAGACAGATTGTCATCCAGCACTCAGGAAGCTAAGGCAGGAGGATCATGAGTTGAAGGCTAACCTGAGCTACACGGTCAGCCTAGGATATGCTAGACCGTGTCTGAAAGCACAGGGGTAGAGTGCTTAAGCAAGCAGGAACCGGGCTGCCCACTGGCATAGAGGTACCTAAACCTGTCTTCTATCTGTCAACCCACCAATACTCCAGGTGAGGGCTTATTAGCATATTATCGTCAGACCCATTTCTCAGGCAAGGAAACTCAGAGGCTGGAGAGGAATTACTTCCCTAAAGTCTCCACCATCATGGTGGATGTGTGCTTCTCTCTCTCTCCTCTCTCTACCATTGTCTCTCCCTACCTAAACTAGCCTGTGTGTGTGGTACTCCCCAAGACCAGACATATAATAGCAGCTTCATGTCTAGGGAGAGAGCTCACTGGTAGTGCGCTTGCCTAAGATCCCCCTGTGAGGGGTTGGGAGTATGGCTTAGTGGTAGAATGCTTCTTAGAATGAAGGGCTGAGGGCATGATCAGTACGAGAGTGCTTGCCTAGAATCCCCCAGGGAGGGGCTGGGGGTGTGGCTCAGTGGTAGAGCCCCTGCCTAGAATCCCTCAGTGAGGGGCTGGGGGTGTGGCTCAGTGGGAGAGCCCCTGCCTAGAATCCCCCAGNGAGGGGCTGGGGGCGTGGCTCAGTGGTAGAGCCCCTGCCTAGAATCCCCCAGTGAGGGGCTAGGGGTGTGGCTCAGTGGTAGAGCCCCTACCTAGAATCCCCCAGTGAGGGGCTAGGGGTGTGGCTCAGTGGGAGAGCACCTGCCTAGAATCCCCAGTGAAGAGCTAGACGCATTACTGAATGGTATAACACTAGCATGTATTAGATCCCTGGAGTCCAGCCCTAGCACCAGAGAGAGAAAAAGACAGACAGAGACAGAGACAGAGACAGAGACAGAGACAGAGAGAGAAAGACAGACAGAGAAAGAGACAGAGACAGACAGAGACAGAGACTATTAGAAAGATAGGTGTGAAGGAGGAGGGATGATGGAATGGTGGGATGTGGATGTGGGTGGACAAGTCAGGGGCAGATGCTGATCAGCTAAGTGGGCTGGAGTGGGGGAGGCAGGTGACTTTCCTGAGCTCTCCTGTGCCTGCTTCCTCCAGGTGTGTCCCCTGCAGCAGCTGCGAAGGCAGCCAAATATGGTGAGTCTCCCCCGTGGCCTCCCTGTCTCCCACAGGCTTGTGTCCCCATTACCACGACCCACATCCGCCTGCCTCACGGTACCCCTGAAGATCTTGTCCAGAGTGCCAGCAGCCTTGGGTCCACTCTGACGACCCTCTGTCCTCTCCCCAGGTGCTGCTGGCCTTGGAGGTGTCCTAGGAGCCAGGCCATTCCCAGGTGGAGGTACGGCTAACTCTTGTATTGTCCTCAGATCTGCCTGGCTCTAGGGGACAATCAATGGGGTTCCGGAAACTAAATTCACGTTGAGATCTGTAGATGGAAAAATCGCTCTAGGACAGAAGACAACTATAGAAGGAGTACCCACCCACCCCCCAAGTTGAGCATACTGCCAACCAAGCTTAGCGCATAAGCCTCAAGGCACCACACGGGCATATGAGACAGAGACTTCAAGGCTTGGGGAGGTGGCTCAGTTGGCAAAGCATTTATCATGCAAGCATGAAGACCTGAGTTCAAACTCCCAGTGTGCAGGTAAAAATTGCAAGCTGAGGAGGAGGTGACCAGAGGATCCCTGAAGTTTGCTGGCCCAGCTAGTTTTGCCAAATTAGTAACCAAAAGGTTTAGTGAGAGACCTTACATGCACGTGCAAATGTACTACACACAAACACCCCACAAAGAATGTGGCTTCCGTAGAATACGGCAGTGGGAAGGAGTTGGTACCAGACATCATGACCAGGTGATCAGGCTATACAGCATGGCCTGCCACCACGCATCACCAACCATAAGTTTCTCTTCTAGGAGTTGCAGCAAGACCTGGCTTTGGACTCTCTCCGATTTACCCAGGTATGCCCGAGGGTCCTGCCCCGGGACCCTGTTCTGGGCTCTGCCAGACTCTTCCCTCTCCTCTGCTCCATCCGTCCAGAAGAGCTGAGCTAACATCTATAATAGACCCAAAGACGAGCCCAGACTCCAACCTGACATAAACACCTTTCTAAGGACAGGGACACCCGTCCTATCTCTCAGGGTCCCTGTGGGTCAAAGAGCTTCCCTACCATACTTCACCTGAGGTAAACTGAGGCTCAGAGACCACTAAGCACCATTCAAAGATGCCACAGTGAGCAGAGGCAGAGTCAAGGATTCCTGCTACCCAAGTCCAGGACTGAGCCGTTCCTATACCACATGCCCTGCTCCCATCAGGGAGGACCATGTAGGCTCCCAGAAGTGGGCGCTGATAATACCTTTTCTTCCTCTTACCCCATAGGTGGCGGTGCTGGGGGCCTGGGAGTCGGTGGTGAGTCTTCAGTAAAAAGACATCTCATAAACTAGCCTTGTTGGTAGAAGGAATCTTAGCACTGTCGGGGGGTAAGGAGGCTGAAGCAGAAGGATCAAAGTTCCAGACTAGCCTGGGCGATGGACAGCATTCCAAGCAACTCAGCAGAACTCTGTCTCAAAGACTTTTATAAACATATTTTTAAAGGGCTGATAATGTAACTCAGCAGTAAAGCGATTACCTAGAACCCCCTAGTGAGGGGCTGGGAGTGTCCATTTGTGGTAGGTTACCTGTCTTGAATCCGCCAATCAGTGGCTCAGCAATACATCTCTGACTTAGAATCTTTCTGATATGTCACAGGTGTGGTTCAGTGGTAGAGCCCCTGCCTAGAATCCCCCAGGGAGGGGCTGGGGGCATGGCTCAGTGGTAGAGCCCCTGTCTAGAATCCCCCAGTAAGGAGCCAGGAGTGTCACTCAGCAGCAGAGCTCTTGAATGCTCTAGGTCAAGGTTCTGTCCCAATACTACAGAGCTTGACTCTGGGAAGAAAGGTGTTAGCAAGACCAGAGGTAGGTGGGCTGATTGGCAGGAAGGTCTTGGGAGCCTACAAAAACAGGGTGGAGTTGGCACAAGGTGAGGATGCTGGTAGAGATAGGGGAACCCAGTATCCTCCCCACCTCATCCTTTGCCAACACCCCCATACACAGGAAAACCCCCGAAGCCCTATGGAGGAGCCCTTGGAGCCCTGGGATACCAAGGTAAGTAGAGACTCCGTCCCTAGGGAAGGAAGACACAGAGGCAGAGGTCAATGCATACATTCAGAGATGGGGGCAGGTCTAGGACCCTCCATGCTCACCCTCGGTGTAGCCTGGACACTCTTGCCCATGTCCCTCTCTGCACAGAGGAGTCTGGGACTTGAAAGGGACAATGAAAGAGAGTGGGAAGGACTTCCAGGACAGACCACCAGGTGGCACTAACAGGCCACGTCTGGGAGAAACTGCATGAGGGCTAGACTCTAGGTAGGTAGGTACTGCCCTACCCCAGGCTATCTATCCCCAGGTTTGCTAAACAGGTCTTCTCAGAATTCGGGAGACTGAGACAAACGCATTTGCCAGTCTGGACTCTGTAGGAAACAATGTCAACAGCAACCCCAACCAGAGAGAGAGAGGGAGGGAGAGAGACGGAGGGAGGGAGGGAGAGAGAGAGAGAGAGAAATATGAATATAGCTCTAGGTTTCATTCCTAGCATAGTATAAAACCAAGCAAGGCAAGCAAGGTGGTGTATGCCTATAATCTCAGACTTGGCAGGTAGATACCTAAGAATCAGGAGTTCAAGATCATTCTCAGCTATGTACTGAGTTCATGACCAGCTTGAGCTACATGAGATATTGTCTCAAAAAGGAGGGGTGAAGGAAGGGAGGAAGGAAAGAAGGAAGGAAGGAAGGAAGGAAGGAAGGAAGGAAGGAAGGAAGGAAGGAAGGAAGGAAGGACAGACAGAAGGACAGACTAGCTTCTTTTAGATTTTCTAAGCCTGGGATGGAAGCAGACAGAGGGACCAAGCTGACCATCCCTTGTCTGTGCCCTGTCCCAACCCAGGCGGGGGCTGCTTTGGGAAATCCTGTGGCCGGAAGAGAAAGTGATCTTCTGAGGGCCCCTGACTCGCGACCTCATCAACGTTGGTGCTACTGCTTGGTGGAGAATGTAAACCTTCTATGACCACCCCCTACTCCATCCCCCTGACCCCCCACCTGGGAGGGGACAACAGGCCAGTGGCCTTGGAAACCCACAGGACAAGGAGATCAGACAGCAGCAGCCATGCAGTCCTAACCAGAAACTTGCCCCCTACATCAGAGGCCAGGGCGGGTGTCCCATCTCTTCCCACCCAGGAGCTCCACCCCCACAGTCTCCATCTCCAAGGGAAATTGGTGCTACATGTTGGTGCTTCTTCTTCGTGGGGGGAGGGAGGGGGGAAGGGTATCCCAGGGGGGATTGCCCCCTTCCCTGAAGCCCCTCTATTAAGATGGTGCACACCTTTGTTGGGCAGTCCCACCTCCCCCTGCCCACCAGGAGCCATTCCTGGCTGCATCCCATTGGTACCCAGATACCGGAAGCCTTGACGATGGATTTGGTGACATGATCCCTCTCTCTTTGGGTCCCCTTGTCCCTGTCTCCCGTTACCAATAGCTACTTCCCGAGTCTGGGACACCCTGGAGTCAGATGGCTCTTCACACTGGGAATAGCTCCCTTGTTCTTATGGAATCCACCTGCCAACCACCCATCCACCTACTCATCCGTCCATTTGTCCATCCGTCCATCCATCTATCTGTCTGTCCATCCTGACTGCCTAGTGCCACTAAGCTGGCTGGGCATACCCACTATCAACCTGGTTCACCTGTCATGGCAGCCTGTCCCCGTCCCCACCACACACCCCGATGCTGGCCTAGGGTGCAGAGGGTTGTGTGGGCTGGTTGTCCCCACATGCAGTACTGTAACCCCGTCCTTCCTGGAGCCACTCTTACAGAGCATGTCTCGCCACCCCACCTCTTTGTGTCTCGCTGTGATAGATCAATAAAATATTTTATTTTTTGTCCTGGATACTTGGGGATGATGTTTGATTGTTGGTGTGCTCTTTGGATTTTATTTTTGTGGCTAACTGGGGAGAGAGAGAGAAGAAAAAAAAAACATTTCTAATCTGGGGAGCCCTATCCTCAGGAGAAAATTCATTTTAATCGCTTTGATATAACTCTGGATGAAACACACATTTAAAAAAAAAAAAACATCAAAAATGAAATAAGAAAAGAGAATTAATTGCTCTAGCAACGACTAATAAATACAAACTTTTTAAAGGATATTGTCTTGGGTTTCTTTGAGGTTCTTGTGTGTTGGTGCATGTTCAAGTCCACACACATGTGTGTGCAGAAGCTGTGTATGCAGAAGCCAGAGAACAACTTTGAGCGTTACCTCTTGTGTGCTGTGTATCTCTCGTTTGAGGTATAGTCTCCCCGTTACCTAGGACTCACCTAGCAGAACCACAGGGTTCTGCCCTTTCCCACAGGGCTAAGATTCTAAGCACTCACCAGCAAGCCCTGCTTTTTTGTTTTGTACATGGGTTCTGGGGATCAAGTTCAGAACAGAGAGCATTCTATCAACTGAGCCATCTCCCCAGACATCTTTGTGGAGTTGTTTGGGGTTTTTTGGTTTGTTTGGTTTTTTTTTTTAACCTGTTTTCAACTCCTGCCCTAGTGGTAAATTGGCTGTAATGTGAAGAACATCCGCACTGCCCAGGATATATTGAGGAGGTTGATGTCCAACTCAGCTGTTGTCACCTAGGGATATAGCTAGTAGAGCACCTTCCTAGAATCCCCCAGCAGCAGCCATGCAGTCCTAACCAGAAACTTGCCCCCTACATCAGAGGCCAGGGTGGGTGTCCCATCTCTTCCCACTCAGGAGCTCCCACACACACACAGTCTCCATCTCCAAGGGAAACTGGTGCTACATGTTGGTGCTTCTTCGTGGGGGGAGGGAGGAGGGAGGGACTGGGGCGTGGCTCAGTGGTAGAGCCCCTGCCTAGAATCCCCCAGTGAGGGGCTGGGGGCGTGGCTCAGTGGTGGAGCCCCTGCTTAGAATCCTCCAGGGAGGGGCTGGGGCGTGGCTCAGTGGTGGAGCCCCTGCCTAGAATCCCCAGGGAGGGGCTGGGGGCGTGGCTCAGTGGTTGAGCCCCTGCCTAGAATCCCCAGGGAGGAGCTGGGGGCGTGGCTCAGAGGTGGAGCACCTGCTTAGAATCCTCCAGTGAGGAGCTCTGGCCTTACTTTACTGTTAAAAGTGTTTGCCTGCAGTTCTCTAGAAAGGGTCTAGCACTGGAACTCAGAGGTGAACATTTATCCCCAACATTAGGGGGTAGCTAGCTTAAGAACTCTCAGAAGGCCATTGAGGTTCATGGATTACTTATAAGGAGCCTGCTTATACGGCGACCCAGCTTTCTCAAGAAAGCAGTAAAGGGGACCCATCCATTCATGCATCTTCCCATTTCTCCATCAGAAGGAAAAACAAAAAACAAAAAACATTTGTTGCTTTGACACCCTTTGTCCCCTGAACTGACAAGCCCTTGAGACCTAGAATTACCTCCCTTGTTTCCCATAGCTTGGTTGGAGGTTTGTTTCATAGAACTGGGGATTAAACCTTGGCCATCCACCACTGAGTCCAGCTCATGACTTTAAATACCACATAGGTAGGGGCCAGCAAGATGGCTCATTGGTTTAAGGAATGTGCTGTCAAGTCTGACCACATGAGATCAAATCCCCAACCCACACGATGGAAGGAGAAAACTGATTCTCACAAGTTGTTCTCTGACCTCCACACACGTGTGTGTCACTGAACTCGTGCTATTATAAATAAGTAAGTGTGTTAAGAAATTGAATATCATGTATCCTAATGATCACTTGCCAAGTTGATATATTTACCATGAGCCTGGGACTTGCATAGCCAAGGTCAGTAATTCATTTATTTGAGACAAGGTCTCTCTCTATAACCCGGGCTGGTCTCAAGTTCACAGTCCCATTGTCTCAACTCCAAGGATTACAAGCATGGGTGACCATTCCTGGTCTCAAGGGCAGTTCTAACATCTCCATCTGAAGTCTCAGACATGACCTGCTCTGTAGCTATTTTCTCCAATTTGAAACATTCCCTCCTAGGAAGAGAAGAGAGGGTTGGGAAAATTCCTTGCCTGTCCCAAGAGATTTAAATGTCAGCTCCCTACTCACAAAATCCCAAACACAAACTCACCAGAAGTAACCGTGGGGAACTTGAGTGAGGGGTTAGCCACAGGAGTATGGCTGATCTCAAAGCAGCTGCTGGGATCTCTTCATACACACACACACACACACACACACACACACACACACACACACACACACAAAATGAATAGTGGCTTCTACTCCCCAACACGGATGGAGCCCTCTGAATTAATTTCCCCCAGCCTGTACACCCTAATGTTTCTAGAGTCCCCAAAGCCTCGGGCAATTAGAGCAGAACTGCATATGAATGGCTGGGAGGAGCCACTGGAATCTCAAGTGAAGCTCCATCGCTGTAGTGATGGGTGTCAGCAAGCTGGAAGAGCTGATCTAATGAAGGCAATGGCTGTTCTGCTAGGAGAGGAGCATGTGATGGAGCTGCCTGTAAGTTGTCTAGGAACTCTAGTCACGTAGCTTTCATGAGTTGTCACCCAGGCCGGGTTTGACAAATCAAGGGTACAGATGCCTGAGTCACCCATGGTCCTAGAAGTGACCCCTGTAATTTCCCTAGTTCAAGCCAGAATTGGGTGGCATCATTTGGTCTAGCATAAGCGCCCTGCCTCAGGCGTAAAAGGATTTTTGTGCAGGGCTATCAGGAAGAAAGCACACGACACAATTAGCGCCCCAATAGGGACAGGCCCACAGGACCAAAGATGTGTTGGCTATATGGTCCCTGCTAGGGGTGGGTGATGAGATAGACAACAGAGGTAGAGCCAGCAGTGAGTAGAGCATCCATGTATGGGGGTAACCACAGTGTGGCTAGCTTCCCCTGTGTCGGGGTACACGTCCTTGCTGCAGTGGCTGTTGCCCGCACCCTGAAATAGGTAATAAGACTGCAATCAAGGCTGAGTTGTCCGAAAGTGAAAGGGCCTCAGCAGGTGGACATCTTCCTCTACAGGATATGGAACTAGAGGCCTCCTTGGTGACGGGGTCTGCTGTGTGGTAATGTGTATCATATCAGTAAACTGCCATGTGTTCTTTTGAGTTCAACGATAAGCTGGTCCTGAAAGTGGGGACCCAACACCACCCCCAACCCTGTGACAGAAAGGGGAGAGAACAAGAAAATGGCCCGTGAGTAGGAACACTGTGTGCTCTCAATCATCCGGAAGGTGACCCAGAACCAACAGAGACCCTCGTGTCCACCCCATGGTACAAAAGAGGCTTCGGTGGAAGAGTGAAGCTGGAAGTTCAGCCATGAGAAACTCAGCTCTCTCGGGATGGAAGCCCAATGGGGATTTCCTCCTGTCCGCTGCTTCAACTTTACCCAATAGTTCCTCGGGATGCTGTGACTCACCATTTGATGACTTTTATCTTTAGCTGTTGCTGTTCGTTCTTTTCCTTGGAAGCGTCGCCTGAGGGGACGCTCTTGCTCTGCCCAGAACTTTATTGGGAACTCCAGCTGGCTTGTCTCCCTGTGGCTTCCCTAGTTGATTCCTGTTGGATTGTTTGAGTACTTGGTCCAATTGTCTTGCTATCTATCTATCTATCTATCTATCTATCTATCTATCTATCTATCTGCTACTTGGCATTTATTCCTTTACTGTGGCTTTATATATATTTAATGAACTCATTCAAAACTGCAAACACGGCTGTCTGAGGTCACTCTCCAGATGATAACCGGATTACGACAGGAGTGCCCTCAGAAGAGCTAGGGAGCTGGAGAGCACACTACAGTTTTGAGCAAAGGCACATATGGAATGGGATGCTAGGTGCCCATAGCGTGGCCACTGCTGTGGGAGATGAGACACGAGACTGGGTCTCAGCTCTCTTTCCCGAAAGAACGCACCCACAGAAGGGAAGAATTACAACAGGAGGGAGGAAGGAGGGTGTCATCCTCTGCATTAGCCTCGGATTTGGCAGGAAGTGTGAGGAAAGGGGGGAGCGAGCGTGAGATGGAGGTGTCGTCTTGCCATTTCTTACAGCTCAGAGGATTCAAAGGAAGGAGAATCAGTTCAGTCTGTGCTGAAGAGATCTTATCAGAATCTAAAAACTTGGAACCCATCGGAGGATTCAGTGAGCAGCAAGAGAGAGCAAGTCAGAAGTGACAGAAGATAGCCAAAGGCCTGACCTTTAACACACAAGACAGGGAAAACCCTTGAGTCTGCCGGCAGATGGAGGTGATGATGGTCAATCCAGGAAAGTGTGGTAAGAAGTACTCTGTGTTATAGTTTTAATTATCATCTGACACAGTGTAGAATCACCAGGACAAGGAGCCTTGACGGGGAATTAATCTAGATCAGGTGGTCTACAGGCTTGTGTGTGAGAAATTGTCTAGATTAAATTGATATGGAAAGACCTAGCCTACTGTGGGCAGCACCATTCTCTAGGCAAGTGAATCCTAGGCTATGAAAATAGAGAGGGCTGGGCATGGTGGCGCACACCTTTAATCCCAGCACTTGGGAGGTAGAGGCAGGCAAATTTCTGAGTTCGAGGCCAGCCTGGCCTACAAAGTGAGTTCCAGAACTGCCAGGGTTATACAGAGAAACCCTGTCTTGAAAAAAAACAAAAAAGAAAGAAAGAAAGAAAGAAAGAAAGAAAGAAAGAAAGAAAGAAAGAAAGAAAGAAAGAAAGAAAAAGAAAAAGAAAAAGAAAATAGAGAGGGCAAGCTGAGAACTAACAAGCAGCTATCCACTCATTTCTCTCTGCCTTAACTGTGGATGTGGTGTGACTGGCTGCTTCAAGTCCCTGCTGCCTTGACTTCCCCACAATAAGGGACTGTAGCCTGTGAGCTAAAATAAACCTCTTTATCCCCTAAGTTGCTTTCTGTCAGAGAAACGAAATTAGAACACCCTGTCTCTGAACTACTTGAATTGGGAAAGATTTCTAAAAAGGTCATTTAATTTGGGTGTGTGTGTGAGAGGAAGGGTCCAGAATTAATTATCCTTGATTATTCTTCAACCTTACTCATTGAAGCAGGGTCTCTCAGTCAAGCTCAGGGATTGCCAATAATGCCAGTCTTACAAGCTAGCTCACTCTGGCATAATGACTCAAAGGGTAAAAGCACTCACCACCAAGCCTGGTGACCTGGTGACCCACAGTGTGGAAAGAGAGGATTGACTCCCACTCTGACCTTCCTACACATGCTACATGCCACGTGCCCACACTAAAAACTAAATAAATGCAACAAGGTGTTTAAAGTAAAGAAAAAGTACTCCCAGGGTGCTGTGATTCCAGTGGGAAATGTCTCCATAGCTCAGATGCTTGAATACTTGTGATATTGTTCAGAGGGCTGTAGAACTATTTTAGCGGGGGCATACTGCCGGTGGAATTGGGTCATTGGGGATGGGTCATATATCCTGGACCCACTTCCTGTTTCCTGGCCCACCAAAGTATGAGAAGTTTCAGCCATGCATCTCTTTGAGATCCTTTTCCTGCCTCTCAAATGGCACCCTCTCCAACTGTGACCCCTCTTCCTTAAGATGCCTCATGTCAGGAACTGGGTCACTAGCGCCAGAAAAGTAACTAATACTTACTAGCACTAGTAACTAGCGATGGGTTACTTCCCTACAAGTTATGACCTGTGAGTCCCTCTAGAGGTCCCATGAACCGGAAAGACTAGCGTTACTGATGCTGGTTGCATGCCAAAACTACTTGGTAAGACCCAGTTGCTGGAAACATTACATCCTTGGAGAAGTCAGCCTGGAATGGAGCTAGAAAAACCTCCCCTTCCCCCCGCTGGCTGGCTTTCACCGTGCCGGAGATGTTACATGGGTTCCCAGGGCGGACTGTTGCTGACAGTCCCCCTTGGTTATAGACCTCATATGCTTTACCAAGAAAGAGGCCGGGCAAGACAGGACTGCTGGTGTAACTGAGGCATCACTGTTACAGATACAACCAACTGCTTCATTTGAATATAAAGACCACTCCGTAGGAAACAACTTACGTTTGAAACTGTCTATAAGCCAACTTAAAAACCGTTTGTTAAATAGATATATGATATTCCTATCAAATCGCTTACACATCTATGTCCATATCCATAGACTACTGTCACCTTTAGCCATAGAGGTAAACTTCTGTTTTTGTTTTTGTTTTTTTACAATGAGGAGTAGTGACTATGGAGAGTCAAGACAACAAACCTGCTAAGAATAACTGGCTAATGCTTTAGTGTGGTAGCTCATCCATAAAAGGAAGAAAATGATAAGACATCTCTGTCACTCCCTCGAAGCCTCAGGGACACTTGGAAAAGACGAAGAGGAAAGAAGGGAAGAGCGGGAGGAAGGTATGAAGTGACGTGGAGCTACTTCCTCCGAAATGAAATAGCCCCTCTGAGAGCAAGAAGAAAAACTCATAAAACGCAGAAACTAACAAAACTTAGGCACCTTAGAAAGCTTATAAATATACATGACTCGTGAGGCCTGTCCTTAGGGTTATAGAAGCTGGAAACAACTTCTGGGAGAGAGGACCCTCTTTGGTGGAGCTCTGTGAAAGTGCCAGGAGTCGCAGGAATCCAGCTTCTGTGTATCCCCCTTGTCGGGATGGGCTTTCTGGGGCCGTCTCTGCCACTGAGGCATGAGGGCAGTTTGAACACGACTCTGTAGCCGGTGTTCATTCAAACTTCAGGAGTCTGGCCCCGGATAGTCTATTTTAGGCACATTTAAGTACAGCACAATGGTGGAAAACTTTCCTACTGATAATTATCTGAATCATGTGTGTACAATAAAGCACAAAATAAACTAAATAAAGACCAGAGGTGACTACATCAAAACTCCATAAAGTACATGTGACACCTTCCATAAGTATATGTTCTATAGACTGATTGAGAAAAATAAGCTCATGATAGGGTCTGGGGGAGAATCTTGGGAAAATTCTGCTAATTAAGGTTGAAGTCCACCCTTGACCTCATGGCTTTCTGAGGCTTGGGTGTAGTGTGAGGACTCCCGTGGTTAGCAGAGTTTCTTCTCTGACCTTGTCCGGGAATTCTTAGCCCCCTCACTTGCCTCTACCTGAAGAATGTCAAGTGGCCTCAATAAGTTTATAGGATCAATTTCCTTTCTCTTGACAAACCCAGTTCAGCCAGCCCCTGAGATTCCTGAAATGCTTCCCCATGCTGAGGTATGCCAGGCACTCTAATCCTCTAACTGATGACTTTGCTGATCCCGAATGTCCCTGCCTTCAGTTCCCCCATAACTTTATAAGCCTTCGATCACCCTAAGTGAAGTTGCTCTGCCTCCTAACAAGCGGTCCTGGTGTGGTCCTTCACCTTGCACATTCACAGGGCTTCTGAACCCTCAGCTCACCATCTCTGCTCCCACCGCCCTCGTGGACTGTGTCGGCCGATGCTCCCCAAGTGTGCACAAGGATGCAGTGTGGTCTCCACCACACAGCAAGTGCAAAAGTCGCCAGCCTAATCAGCCTTGTGGGTGAGTAACAGATCATGCATCCCTTCTTTGAAGAAACAGCCTGGTGCATTTAACATTCCTGGTTCCCTAGTGCTTGTTCTGGGAGGACAAGGTCCTCCGTGACTCCTACAGGCTGTCAGTGGTGCAGCTGCCAGAGTCACCCTGTTCCTGTAAGTGACCCCTTATCCACGCTTCCACAAGCAACCCGGCTAAATGCATTGCTTCACTGACTGGATCTGGGAGAGCTCGTTTCTATGGGCTGTCACCAGTGCCCTGTCTTGGTTGAAGAGATTCTTGCTCACATCTCCAGAGGAAATTTTACATCACACCTAAGTAGTATGTGAGCACAGATTTCCCTGTCCCTGCCAAGCCTGCCTTACCCCACCCCTTCACCATTTAGGGTACTGTCAGACCCTCTCTTCCAGAAGCTGTGGCTTGCAACCCTGAGGCCATCTCTGACTCAGTCCTCTCATTCTCCAAGGCTAAGTCACCAGGAAGTTTTGCAGCACAGGATTGAGACCACAGCCAGGGTGCATACAGTTTCCAACACCTATCGGGTTGTGTCCTGATGATGCCACCAGCATCATCTTGCCTAAGTTGCTGAAATAACTCCTTGCTTCTATCCAGGCTCTTCTTCAACTTTCGTTCCACCCACAGGCCAAAAGAAGCCTTTCAAAATAGAAGCCAAGGGTGCTCGTGCATGTCTGTGAGCCCAGAAGGATGAAACAGGAGGATCATAGGGACACTGGAGAGATGGCTCAGTGGTTAAAAGCACTGACTGTTCTTCCAAAGGTCCCAGGTTCGATTCCTGGCATCCACATGGCAGTTTTCAACTGTCTATAACTCCAGTTCCAGGAGATCCTACACTCTCACTCTCACGCAGATTTACATGCAAGCAAACATCAATGCATATAAAATAAAAAAGTATGTATACACACACACACAAACACACATATATATATATATATATATATATATATATATATATATATATGAGTATCATAACTTTAAGGCTAACTTGAGCTACACTGTTAAGGTCCTGTCTCAAGATACAAAGAGCTATATCTATCACTCGGTGATAGAATGCTTGCCTAGACTCCCCAATGAGGAGTTAGAAACCTCCCCAGTGAGATGTTCAGCAGTAGATCACCAGGCTAGAATCCTTCTGTGAGGGGTGGAGATGCAGCTCCATGGTAGAGGGTTTGCTTACTGTCATGGTTTGAATGTGAACTGTCACACACAGGCAAATACCTGGTCCCATCTGGTAGCATTGCTTTGGGTGGCTATGGAACCTTTGAGAACTTGGGCCTAGCTGTAGGCATATGCCACTAGAGTGTGGCCTCAGGGGCTGTACCCTGGGCCTGCTTCCAGTCTCATATTTGCTTTGTGCCCATTGCCGTCTTGTGGCCAGCTTCCTTACATTCCAGCCACCATGAATTAAGCCCCACCAGCCGCCATGCCTTCCCCGTCATGACGAACCATATCCCCGCAAACTGTGAGCCAAAGGAAATCCTCCCCTGCCCAATACACCCAGCATCCCCAGGGCCCCGCATTACATCCCTATCACGGTCAGCAGAGGAAAATAAAGAACAGTGTTGCAAGGAAGCAGAAAAACTGTAGGCCAACAAATGGTGGGGGAAACCAGATAACATAAGTATATTTCTACAAACACCCAACCTACTAAGAATCACAGACAATCCGAACAGATCAAAGATGGGTAAGGATTTGAATCAGCCTTAAACATTCCAACAAAGAAAGGACCAGGAGCAGATGGCTTTGGTGGAGAACCCTGCCAAACTTTTAAAGCCTTAACACCCATACTCCTGAGCCTCTTCCAAAAAGAAAAGAAAAAAAAATTAAAGAAAATAAAATGTCTCTAAACCCATTTGAAAAAGCTAGTGTGGCCCTAATAACCAAATCAGACAGGGACATGAGAAAAGGTTTACAGTGGCAGGACATAGACGGCCCGTACCTGTAATTGCCGTGCTCAGAAGGTGGAGGAAGGACCATCAGAAGGTCAAGATTATCTTCAGTTGGGCTGGTGAGATGGCTCAGTGGGTAAGAGCACCCGACTGCTCTTCCGAAGGTCCAGAGTTCAAATCCCAGCAACCACATGGTGGCTCATAACCATCCGTAACAAGATCTGATGCCCTCTTCTGGAGTGTCTGAAGACAGCTACAGTGTACTTACATATAATAAATAAATAAATCTTTAAAAAAAAATATTTAAAAAAAAAAAGAGTATCTTCAGTTATGTAACAAGTTTGAGGATAGCCTGGGCTACATGAGACTCTGCCTGTCTCAATAAAATCAGCTTTAAGGTCAGAGGTGAGAGGGCTCAGTGAGTGATCTGTGATGCCCAGGAGGATCATGGGGACTGGAGAGATAGCTCAGTAGTTAAGGGCACTGACTGCTCTTCCAGTAGGCCTCAGGTTCAATTCCCAGCACCCATATGACAGCTTAAAACTGTTTGTAATGCCAGTTCTGGGGGATCCTGCACCCTCACACCGATTTACATGCAGGCAAAACATCAATGAGCACAAAGTTAAAAAAAAATAGGATTATAACTTCAAAGCCAACTTGAGCTACATGGTTAGAGCCCTGTCTCCAGATACAGAGAGCTGAGCCTATGACACAGTCACAGAGTGCTTGCCTAGGCTCTCCAGTGAGGGGTTAGAAGTTTGGAACAGCTTCTACAATTGATTGTGAGTCCAGCATCCTGAGTTCAATCCCTATGGAAAGATGAAAGGCAAGATGTGACCCTAAAGCTGTCCTTTGACCGCCACATGCATACTATGTACAGCTACCCACTGAAACACACTGTGAATACATATATGCAATAATTGATAATTAATAAGATGTTTTTTTAATTACACAAGTTGCTACCAAACAAAAAGTGCACCTTTGGTTTACTGTTAGGACACTGTGGTGCTTTGAATAAAAGTGGCCCCCATAGGTGCCAATAGAGGGTGGCACTATTAGGAGGTGTGGCCTCGTTGGATGTCTTAGTCAGGGTTTCTATTCCTGGACAAAACATCATGACCAAGAAGCAGGTTGGGGAGAAAAGGGTTTATTCGGCTTACACTTCCACATGGCTGTTCATCACCAAGGAAGTCAGGACTGGAACTCAAGCAGGTCAGGAAGCAGGAGCTGATGCATAAGCCATGGAGGGATGTTCCTTCCTGCTTGCTTCCCCTGGCTTGCTCAGCCTGTTCTCTTATAGAACCAAGACTACCAGCCCAGGGATAGCACCACCCACAAGGGGACCTCCCCCCTCGATCACTAATTGAGAAAGTGCCTTACAGCTGGATCTCGTGGAGGCATTGCCCCAAATGAAGCTCCTTTCTCTGTGGTAACTCCAGCCTGTGTCAAGTTGATACAAAATTAGCCAGTACATTGGAGTAGGTGTGGCTTTGTTGAAGGAAGTCACTAAGGGTTGGGCTTTAAGGTCTCAGAAGCTGAAGCCAGGCCTAGAGGCTCACTGAGTTTTCCTACCGCTTGCCAGTCTTGATGTAGAACTCTCAGCTGCCTCTCCAATACCATGTCTCCTGTGTGCTGCCATGCTTCCTACCATGATGATAATGGACTAAACCTCTGAATGTAATCGAGCCCTAATAAATGTTTTTCGTTCTAAGAGTTGTCGTGGTCATGACATCTTTTCACAGCAATAAAAAACCCTAAGACAGACATGATTTTGTTGTTGTTCTGTGTATTTCTGTGTGTCTGTACATACAGGTATATGCATGAAGGTGGCCATGGAGACCAAAGAAGATGTCAGATCCCTTGAGGCTGGAGTTACAGGATGTTGAGAGTCACCCAAATTGGGTGCTGGCAACTGAACTCCAGTCCTAACAGCAAGCCACTAAGCTATAGCTACCCTAGGCTATAATACCAAACCAAAGACCAGTGTGTGTGTGTGTGTGTGTGTGTGTGTGTGTATATGTGTGTGCATGTGTGAGTGTGTATATGTGTGTGTGTGAGTATGAATGTGTTGTGTACATGTGTGTATAAGTGTGTATGTCTCTATGTGTGTGCATGTGCATGTGTGTATGTGTAAGTATGTATGTATGAGTGTGTGTATTTGTATGTGTATATGTATATGAGTATGTTTATGTGTGAGCATATGAGTGTGGTATGTATGTGTATGTGTATGTGAGCATGAGTGTATGTGCCCAGGTGTATGTTCCTGTGTATGTGTGAGTGTAGTGTATGTGTATCTGGGCATATGTGTGTGTGAATATGTGTATATGTATGTCTGTTTGAGTTATGTGTGTATGAGTGTATGTATGTGTGTGTGTGAATATATGTGTGTATGTGCATGTATGTGTACACACACACATGCATACGCTGGCACACATACAGAAGAGGTTGATATCAAGCATCTTTCTCAATTACTGTCTGCTATGTTTGTTTGTTTTTGAGGAAGAGCTTCTCACTGAACCTGTAATTCACCATTTCAGCTAAACTGGCCGGCCACCAAGCCTCGGGTACAAACAAACAAACAAACAAACACACACACGCACACACACACACACACACACCAGAAGAAAGGGAAAAAAATAGGGCTTAGTGAAAAATGGCTCAGGAGGCAAAGGTGTCCACGCACGCGCACTAAATAAAAATGCAACAAGTCGCTTTTTAAATTAGACATTTATTAATTTTTACATTATGAGCGATCTGTCTTCAGACACACCTGAAGAGGGAATTACAGACGGTTGTGAGCCACCAGATGGTTGCTGGGAATTGAACCCGGGACCTCTGGAAGAGCAGCCAGTGTTCTTAACTGCTGAGCCATCTCTCCAGAACCCGCACCAGATAACTTAAGATTTGAAGGGGGGCTGGTGAGATGGCTCAGTGGGTAAGAACACCCGACTGCTCTTCCGAAGGTCTGGAGTTCAAATCCCAGCAACCACATGGTGGCTCATAGCCATCCATAACAAGATCTGATACCCTCTTCTGGAGTGTCTGGAGACAGCTACAGTGTACTTACATATAATAAATAAATAAATCTTTAAAAAAAAAAAAAAGAAGATTTGAAATCTAAAGTAAAATTAAGAAAAGAAAAAACGTAGATATGCAGGGAAAGAAGAAAGCACACTAAGGTGCATGGTTATGTGCTCCTCAAGGAAGAACCAAAAGACAGTTTTAGCCCACTTTAACCATGAGGGCTACCCTGGCTAGTTTTATTCAGCTTGACACGGGCTAGAGTCATCTGAGAGGAGGGACCCCCAATTGAAAAAATGCCCCCATAAGGTTGGCCTGTAGGCATTTTCTTAATTTGTGATTGATGGGGGAGGGCCCAGCCCATTGTGGGTGGTCCCGTCCCTGGTCTGGTAATCCTGGGTTCTATAAGAAGGCAGACTCAGTATGCTGGTAAGCAGTGTCCCTCCATGACCTCTGCATCAGCTCCCGTCTCCAGGTTCCTGCCCTGTTTGAGTTCCTGTCCTGACTTCCTCCAATAATGAACGGCGATGTAGAAGTGTAAGCTGAATAAACCCTTTTGGTTTATTCCTATCAGCACTAAGACAAGGGGAGAGGGGGGGGGCTCGGGTGAAGTAAAAACATACAAGGGCTTTCCTGGGGGGGGGGTGGCAATAGGTATGTGTAGTAGTTGGACAGCTCTTATGACATACCCCAAAACTGCTAAGAAAATGTTTTCGTTTTCTCTCCTACATTTGTATTTCCTAAGACATAGTTTCAGATAGGCCAGGTTGACCTCAAATTTGCTATGTAGCTGACGTTACCCTCGAACCGTTGATCCTCTAACTCTGAAGTGTTGGGGTTATGGGAATACCCCCATTAACCACACCGCTTCTTGTTTGTGTTGTTTTGAGATAGGGTCTCTCTGTGTGTAGCCCTGGGCTGTCCTGGAACTCCCTATGTAAACTAGGCTGGCCTCCAGCTCTCCTGCCTCTGCCTCTCAAGTACTGGGATCAAAAAGGCATGCGCCACCAAGCCCTGCCAGGCATCTCTTTTTAATAAGTGAAATTATAGGCTGGTTCCGGAGGTGCCTTGGATGCAATTTTAAACTGACAAAGTAAAACCGGGTGGTATTAGGGTTGTACAAGGGGTTTAGAACGTGTTCTTTTATTGTAAAGAGGAATTCTGGAGAGACGTCTATAAAATTGCACGTTTACAATCGGGAGAGAAAGCCCTTAAGGAAAAGGTCTTCATTGTGTTGGAATTCTTGATTCTCAGCTGATGAAAGGCTTCGATTAGAATCTGCGATAAGGGGCTCTTTTGTCCTTAAGTCCATATTTTCCCTGTTTTGTGTTTTAATTTTTGGGTTGAACTTCTGATCCTTCCATATCCACATCCAGAGTGCTGGGAAGAGCTTTAGGATTGATGTGCCCCCTATGCTGTTTTCAATGTGGTACTGAAGTTGGAAGCCAGGGCTTCCAGCATGCTACGCAAGCTCTCTTGCTATATAGTACATTTCTATCTTAATCCTGTCTCCAACCCAACTGACTCCCCACCTCTCTCCCCCGACCCCGACCCCGACCACCAGCGTCCTTAGGGTCTGCATGACCCCACCCGTCCTTGGTAATTAACTTCCAGTGGCTTGGACCAGAGAGGCTTCAGGAAGATTGTAAATAGAGAGAAGTGCCTTCTCAAGAGATGCCCGGTGGGCGGTTCCATTCGAGCTCACAACCCAGCCACGGGGTGCCCAAGTGGAGCTGATGATGAATGAAAGGTAGAGAAGGAGGCGGGGGAGGAAGGGGCGGAGTCAGGGGCGGGTCTTACTCTGGGCGTGGTCTGGCAGACTCTGCGGTCCCAGCTGTGCCGCCGCGGGTGAAACTGCCTTCGTAGACCCGCACGGCTTCCGCCGAAGAGGAGGAGCCACGCAGAGGCAGCTTCGGCCTTCAGCGCCACGGAAGACCCACCCTTCCGCTGTTCGCAGGCTCCGCCGAATTCCCCCGAGGGCGTGGCTGTTATTAAGGGGGCGTGGCTTCTCGCGCGGAGGTGCAGTTCCAAGCAGGGACAATTCTGCCGATGCCGCAGCGGGCAGTCCCCCTAAACTGGCCTGGAGAGGGCGTGGCTGCAGCTGAGAAGACGTAGTCACCGCTCCGGGGCGGGATTGTCTCTTGATGGGCGTGGTTATCGCCGTGAAGGGCGGAGCCTCCCAATGACAGTTCCAACGGGCGGAGCCCGCAGGCCTCTTCTCACCCTGCAGAGGGCGGGTCTGCCTCCGAGGGGCGAGGCTCCCGCTGCGGAGGCGGAGCCGCGCAGGGGCAGTTCCAGCCGGCCGCGTCGCGCGCACGCCCCGCCCCTGCCGCAGCTCGCAGGCCCGCCCCGGCCCGCCCCTCCGCGCTTCTCAGGCAGCGGCAACGCGGAGCCGGTGTCCCCCAAGCCTGGTGTGGGAGTGCAGCGGGCCAGCATCGCCGAACCCGGAGCGGAGCGCTCGGCTCCGGCCCCGCGCTCCCCGCCTCCCGCCTTCTCGGGCCGGCGGCGGGCGAGCTCGCGGGCCCGGCCCCAGCTCTCCGGTGCCCCGGCGGTTGCCGGCGGTCCCCGCCCCCCGCCGAGTGCATGAGGTTGACGCTACTTTGTTGCACCTGGAGGGAAGAACGTATGGGAGAGGAAGGTGGGCCAGGCTGGGGGGTCGCGGGAGGGGAGTCGGGAGTATCTGAGGGGCGCCGGTTGAGGCGAGGCCGCGCCCCTGCCTCCTAGGGATGCGCCTGCCCTTCGGAAGCCCGCAGGCCAGGCGGTTCCCTGTCACCCTCCCACCCTTCCTCGGCCCCGGGATGAACCTCTCTCTCTCGAGGATGGAGGAATCCCCTCTTCTCATATCCTATCCCCTTTTACCCATCTCCCAGGTTACTGTTCATCCAGCACCTACCTTAGTCCTTAGTTCTCTGTCCTCTGGTCCTCGATCTCTACCGGCGGCCTGGGATGGAGTGGGGGGGGGGGCACCCTTTGATCCAGACTGACCCGGGAAACTAAACTGCAGCAACCTTGGATCTGAGACGCAGACTCACATTTATGGGGCTTTCTGACCTTGAACCAGTCACTAACACTTAGGGACTCAGTTTCCCTGTCTGCATTTTGGGGACTAGGTGAATTAGGGGACTAGTGGCGAGGGAGTGGGGGCGCACAAGACAGCTATGCATCCCGGTTTCGGTGACCGAATACTGCGGTGGTACACCACCATTAACTACCGTCGTGCCGTGACCTCCCCTGTTCCCTCCACCAAGCCTACTATTTAGTCAGTCTTGGCTAGAGTCCTAGCCTTTTTCAGCCTCTTGTCCCTTTCCAGAGAGGTCGCAGGTTTAGATCTGCACTACAGTTGGGGTTCAGAGGCCTCTGGGATTCCTTCAGCCTGAACCAGACACTGGGATCTCCCCTAGGTTTCCTTTTCAAAGCCCCCACAATAGGTTCATCTGGTCAGAGGCCGGTTCTGCCTGCTCCTGCCATTCTGTCTCCCACTCTCACACATCCCCGAAACCCTGTTCGGGGCACAGGCCCACCCTGTACTTAACAACATACTACTTTGCATGCTTGGTTACTTGCAGAGGGAAAAGCAGTAGCTTTGGAGCCTGGCTGTGTGTCCTAAAAGAAAGGTCCCCTCTCTGGGGCTGAGGTTTCAGAGTCTGCAGAATAGAGAGGAGCAGGCCAAGGGAATTTTGCAGGGCTCACCAGCCCTAGGGGTGCAAGGTCCCGGGGATGACTAAGCATGTATAGTGGCTGCCTTAAGGAATCCTCAGAGGGCCTGGCTTTGCAGCCCTCGCCCCTCATCACGGTTCAACAAGGGCTATCACGGTTTAGTTTGTGACCTTGCTACTTTGGCCTAGGATAGACCAGCCCAGCTCTGCCAGTCTGTTGCCCCTTTTGACACTGCAGGCAGGCAGGCAGAAGAAACTGTCACGAGATTGCCACCCTCCACCTTGTTTCTAAATTCTGTTTTGTTTTTTTTACCCCCCTTTGTATACTTGCTGTCACTGAAGGGAACACCTCTGCTCTCCTCTGTGTATTCCAGATGGGATGGGATAGGCTTGGTGACTTTGTCCAAGCAGGACTCTCTGATGATGCGTATCTTTTCTCCTGCTCAGCAGAACGAATAGTCACCCTGTCTAGAAAGGCTCTGGGTGTGAACAGGGCAGGCTAGACCACCAGCAAACTTCACTCTTAAGAATGGCTCCTGACTGGCTTCTACCCCTTGCAGGAAGCGAGTTGCCTGTGTGTGCGAGCTGTGGCCAGAGGATCTATGACGGCCAGTACCTCCAGGCCCTGAATGCTGACTGGCATGCAGACTGCTTCAGGTAAGATGGGCTGGCTGAAGGGTGGGTACCCTCAGCAAAGCCTGCCTGTGACCCGGATGTTTCTCCCGGTGTTCTCCTTGCCTGTGATCTGCAGCGGGTCCGTGGCCTCAGTTTCCCTTTCTTAAAATAAGGAGCTTGTGTGCTCTGTGGGGTGTATGTGTGCATATGCATGCACACGCACATCTGTTGTTGCCGTCGTCGTCGTTGTATTGAGGGGGTGGCAGGTGTGCATTTCATGAGCACACACAGAGGTCAGAGGACAGATGTTGAGAGCCAGTTCCCTCTCTCCACCTTGAGGCTTTCTGGATGTTCTCTGCTGTGGTGTTGCTAATTCGGGCTAGCCAGTTGGGAGCTTCCAGCCGATTCTCTCCTCCCCGCCTGGAAGTCGGGAGTGCCGGGATTATGAACACATCCTCAAACTCCAGTTGCCTGGCTTCTCTAGCGAGCACCTTTACCACCCACTTATCTCCCCACACTCCCCTATATATTTTTTTGAAACAGGGTCTTGTAGTCCAAGCCTGGCCTGGAACTCCTGAGCTCAAGCCATTCACCTGCCTCAGCTTCCCCTAAGTGCCCCACGCCTCAGCTTGTCTTTTAGACTTTAACTCCCTTAGGAGCTGAGAAGGTCTCAGTTGGTAGAGGGCTTATCTAGCATTCACGAAACCCTAGGTTCGATCCCCAGCACCACATAAAGCAGGCATGTGACACGTGCCTGTAAGCCCAGCAGCACTCGGGAGATGGAAGCAGGAAGATTAGAAGCCTTCAAGTCAGCCCCTCGGCTGAGTGAAGCGTTCAGGGATAGTGGGGGCTGTGCGAGACTCCGTCTCAAACAAACAAAAATCTTCCTTAGAAAACTGATATGTAAGTAATGTATGCTGTGCTGTGCCAATAGTACGTTATATGTAATAAGAGTCCATACATGTTCAAGTGTGATTGTGTATATGAGTATGTTTGTGTGCCTGTGTGTGGTGCACATACGTGTATGGGGAGGCAGAGGTAGACAGCAGGTGGCTTCCTTAAGTGCCCTCCACTGTAGTTTTGGAGTCAGGGTCTCCCACTGAATCTGGACGTCACTGACTTGGCTAAGTATGACATCTAGGGATCTTCCCATCTCCACACTGCCCCCTCCAACCCCAGCACTGGACTTACAGATGCACACTGCCGTGTCTGGCAGTTACAGATGCACACTGCCGTGTCTGGCTTTTTTTTTAATGGGTTCTGGGGAATCTGGACTTCAGTCTTCATGCTTGTGTGACAGACTCTTCACCCTCGAGCCATCTCCCCGGCCCTCAGATGTGATTTACCTCCCCTCCCCCTGGTGGAGTTTGCCACGAGGAAGCCATGGTAGAGGGGACAGGCCGAAGAAGGCAGATATTTGCTGTAGCCTCCCTGAGCTCCCCTGCTTCAGGGGAGGGAAAAGAGTCATCACATCTCAAGGGAATCCTAGCCACTGTCCCTAGGCCATAGCTGCCTGTAAAGATGTGTCAGCCAATGAAAATAGCCCTGACTTCCAGATACACAGAGACCAAGGCTATGGTCAAAGATGTAGTAAAGAAATTGGCACTCATAGGTGAGGCCCTGTCTCAACAGATAAAGACTGGGCATCCTTTTCTGACACTTAGGAGGAATCTGAATGCTTTACATAGTTAGCAGTTAGTTGTATCTCCCAAGGACAAATTGGAGGACAGAGAGGTTCATTCTTCTGCCTGAAGTCACATGACCAGGAAGGAACAAGACTACGCAGTGCCCACTCTGAGGCCAGGAGAGAGGCAGGTGGCACATTTTGGGATTGAAAGCTCATCAGAAAGTCTCAGAGAGGCCTGTGAAAGGATCTTGACCCCCCAGAGAGCCATTCACCAAGGCTGTGGGGACTGTCGGCGATGAAACACGGTAAGTTAATGGATAGCGAAGTTAGGAGACCAAGTTCAGAGCAGTGAGTTGGTTGTGGGCATTGACTGCCAGGAGTAGGCCCTTCTGGAGACAATAGAGAGGCAGCAGACAGCTGGGGAGCGTGCTGTTGAAGATTGTCATCTCAGTGGGCAGATGGCACAACTTGGCAGGACGAGACTGTCATAGTAATTTAGGGGTCTGACTCATTAGCCTGACTTAAGATTGTGACTGAGGAGGGAGGCTCTCTGATACGGAAAGGGTTACATGGGACTGAGGAATCAACTCAGCTGGGAACATACTTGCCTGAGGACCTGAGTTTGACCCCCGGAACCTACAAGTATAGTAGTGGTGTGTGTCTATAATCCCAGCCCTAGGGACATGGTGGCGTGTGACAAAACCTATCCTGGGGTCTACTCACCACAGGTAGGAAATATGTTACAGATCAAATACAAGTACCACCAAAGTCCAACTTTTTGAACCTATGAGTTTTACTGGAGTTACTTCCAGGAATATTGGTGAGGAGTTGCTTACAGAAGTGATTTAAAGACAACTGCATCACCAGAGCCCAGCATGGGCGACAGCTCACAAAGCTGGGAACCTGGAGCACACTGCACAACCTATAGGCAGCCTCATTGGGTTAGAGAGTGTCCTTTCAGTGATTTAATTGGTCTTCTTGCAGGCAGCCTGTCTGACTTCTGCTTCTTCCAGTCAGCTGCTCTTGTATGAGAGTTCTCTTTGCAGCTTAGCCCTACTGCCCTTCTAAGAGGAACTCTTGGCTTTTATTGCTTCCTTTGGCAGAGAAGGACCAACTGAATCTGGTCAGTTTCAGGGACTTCCTGAAGAGCTGTTTTGTTGTTTGCCTTTCTGGATGGGATATCTCTCTCTCTCTCTCTCTCTCTCTCTCTCTCTCTCTCTCTCTCTCTACTCTTTACACAAAAGGTGGAGACAAACCAATCCTTGGGGCCCCCTGGCCAACCAGCTTAGCCATCTGCCAGACCCAGATCTCACTGATAGACCCTGACTCTGATAACAGTGGCTGGCTGCTAAGGAACCATGCCTGGGCTTGACCTAGAGTCTTCACATACATATATACAAGCATGAGCACATACCTGCATGCGCTCAGCACATAGGGTGGTAGAGGTGAATGGGAGAATGATCCTCAGAAAACTCAGATTGCACATCCTTAATCTCGAATGCCCCCACATGAGGGCTGCAGCTGAAGGTCAGCTGGTAGAGAACTTGCTTAGCATGCACAAAGCCCTGGGTTCAACACAGTATAAAACAGGCATGATGGTGTGCTTCTAGTTCCAGAACTCTTGAGGTGGAAACAGGAGACGCAGGAGTTCAAAGTCATCTGGAGCTACATAGTGAGTTCAAGACCAACCTGGGCCGGGCGTGGTGGTGCATGCCTTTAATCCGAGCACTTGGGAGGCAGAGGAAGGCAGATTTCTGAGTTCAAGGCCAGCCTGGTCTACAGAGTTGAATTCTAGGACAGCCGGGGCTACACAAAGAAACCCTGTCTCGGAAAAAAACAAACAAACAAACAAAAAAAACAACCAACCAACAAAAGACCAACCTGGGTTACACAAGACACTGTCTCAAAAATTTTAAAACGTCCCCAAAATGTATCAACATGATGTCACCAGTAAAAAGTTCCAGGCTGGACCTATTATGACAAGTCATAGTCAAAACACGGGTAACACTTTTAAGTCCTGTAGGTTGGGCTGGAAATGTCTCAGCAGTTAAGAGTGTGTGTTGCCCTTGTGGAGGACTATAGTGTGACTCCCCAGCACCTCTGTTGGGGTAGCTCACAGCCACCTGTAATTCTAGCTCCAATGATACCCTCTTTTGGACTCTACAAGTGTGCGCGCGCACACACACACAGAGAAAGAGAGAGGGGGAAGGGGGAGAGGGAGAGGGATCTAAAAAAGAACATTACATATAATTTCCTTCAAGGAGGCTGGAGAGATGGCCCAGTGGTTACAAGCACTGACTCCTCTTCCAGAGACCCCAGGTTCAATTCCCAGCATCTGCATGGTGGTTCACAGCTATCTGTAACTCCAGTTCCAGAGGATCCGATACCCGGTTAACAACAACCTCTTCTGGCGTCTGTGGACAAGAGGCACACATTGGTGCACAGATATGTATGCATGCAAAATACATGTAAAATATTTTCAAAATTGTAAAAAAAAAAAAGATTCCTTCTGGATATGTGGCTAAGTCCTATCTGAAACATAAATTAATTGGCTGTTTATTTAGACTTGGGCCCCATTCCCAAGATCCCACATTGTACATAGGCCATTCCACAAACCAAAGTCATGCCAAAAAACCCCAAACAGTTGTGATCTCAAACATCTGAAGTTATAGTAGTAGTAGGTTGGGTCACCCACCATCAAGCATGCATTCTCCCCAACTGCCCGCCCTCCCTCCCTCTCCCCTTCCCTCCCTCCCTCCCTTCCCTTCTCTCCCCTTCCCTCCCTCCCTCCCTCCCTCTCTCCCTCCCTCCCTCCTTACTGTCCCCTTTCCTTCCTCCCTTTCTTTTGCTCCAGTGCTCACAGTCAGATTCTAGAGCCTTAGCACAGGCTAGACAATATACCACCAAGCTCCACCCCCAGCCCTTGGATTTTTGAGTCAAGAGTCTTGATATATAGCCTAGACCTGGCTCAAATTTTGTTTTTTATGCCCAGTGCTAGGGTTATGGGCATGTATTACCACACCCAGCTACAAGCATTCTTTTTCCTCTGTGTGTGCGCAGACACACGCATACATGCGTGCATATGTGCATGTGTATGTATGTATGCATGTGCACTATGGTGTGCATGTAGATAGGTATTGGGAAACTCGGATTGTCAGGAGGCTCAGTGGCAGTTGTCTTTGTCCCCTGACCCATCTTGCCAGCCTTCCACCTTATTTATTTATTTATTTATTTATTTATTTATTTATTTATTTATTTATTTGAGATAGGGTCTCTCTCTGAACCTAGAGCTTGCCATTTCAGCTAGGTTGATCAGCCAGTGAACCCCTAAGGTCCTCCTGTGCCCGCCCGCCCCTCGGGACTGGGGCTCTAGATAAGCACCATTGTTCCTAGTGTCACATGGGTGTTGGGGATCTGAACTCAGGTCCTTGTGCTTGCAAAGCGAGATTTTACCCATTGCGCCGTCTCTGCAGTCCTCAAGCATTCTTCAGTATTAATGCAGCCTAGCATAACCATTCTCCAGCATATGGTATTTCCTGACTTCATGTGGGGAATAGAGATTCAGCCACAGCAAGCACTTCAGTGCTGATTGTCACTGCTCGAGGTGTGGGATCTGACTGTATCTCTGTGGAGTGGAATGGGCTCTGAGGAACAGCAGGTCTGTACTGGGGACAGGGTGTCCATTGCCAGAGTTGGGGGCAGGTTAGTCCTACCTGTCACTTGAGTAGCAGTTAGATTTTCAACGAGTCCAAAGGGAATCAGGAAATTATCTCTAGGGGGCCTCATAACTGTGAGGGAAGAAAGGCATGAGAGAGCCCCAAGGGTAGCCCTTTGTTGTCTATAAAAGGAGGCAAGGGGCAGACTGCAGGGTCCCCCACTCCATAGCACCTAAAGAAGGGTGAGACCCAGCTGGGGACTGCAGGGACAGAGCATGTTCAGCTGTCTCTGAGGTGAGGGATGCAAGGGCCTCGATGGGAAGGGCCCACAGTCAGTGGAACCTGCTACCCCTGTATCAGAGCCAGAGCCCAGAGCCCTCCTTCCCTGCTTCCTCACCTATAGTCAGAGCCTAGTGTCCCTACCTCCCATATCCTGGCCAACACCAGGAAAAGGGCTCAGAGAAAGATCCCTGCTGTCCTGGGCACATGGCAGAGGCAGTTAGCCGGGCTCTCCACAGAGCACCCAAGGCTCTATTTCCAATGACTTTAACCTCTTGGTGACATTGAGACCTGTGTTCCCTTTGTCCTCATTAAAACTACTTAGGCAGGAGGGATGTGTGTGACAAGGCTAGACAGCCACCAGGTAGGGGAGGTGACATCATGAGTTGTCACAGGCCCTGTCTTCCGTGCCTTTCCATGTGCTCTTCCAGATGGAACACCCGGGGTCCCTGAGTCAGCTCTTCCCAAGCCCCTGCCCTGTCCAGGCCCCCTCGGGACAACCTGCCCGCCAGAGCGCTGTGTACTGGAGCAGTTTGACTATGAGGAAACAGGCACAGAGCTTGTCTACGTGACCCAGGGCTCCGTGTGGCCTGACTGCGAGCCTGTATGTGTAACTAGTGCGTGCTCTGTCCTGCCCCTCCTTGATACAGACTCCGGCCTTCTAGCAGGAATGCTAGAGAAGACACCAGAGATAGCATTCCAAGGAAGTGACAGTGAAGTACAGAGTGGAAGGAAGCGAGGGAGGAACGCGGCGTGCTCAGAGGCACTGAGGCGGGGTGTGGTGGAGACGTCCCAGGAATCAGCCACGCGCACTGCGCACTGCGGGGCTGACATGTAGGGCTGGCATAGAATCATCTATGGCTTTTTTTTTTTTTTGGGGGGGGGGGGCTTTTGTTCCTCACAGTGCTGGGGACCAAATCTAGACAAACACTGCTAAGTCTCCAAGCACTACTGTTTATTGTGTGCGGGGTGGGGGGATCTGAGGTAATCACTCAGTAATATATCGATCGCTTGCCTTAGCTGCTCATTCCCCAGCACTGACGCGAAACTTTTTTTATTTGTTTACATTTACTTATTTGTTATGTGCATGTGGAGAGTAAGGGACTACTGGGAGTTTATTATTCTGGCCTTCCACCATGTGGGTCCCCCCCTCCAGGACCAAATTCAGGTCGTTAGGCTTAGTCGGGGGCATCTTTCCCTGCTAAGCCTTCTCACCAACCTTGTTGGGAGGGAGGGAAAGAGGGAGACAGGCGGGCACCGAGTCCTGGGAATTGAACCCAGGGCCTTATGAACACCCGGCAAAGCCCTATCAGTGTACTGTGTTCCAGCCTTCCAGCTGCGTCATCGTCGATGCTTGTCTAGGGCAAGGGCACTCAACCTGCGGGTCACAACCTTTTCAGAAGTCGCATATCAGATATCCTGCATACCAAATATTTACAATTCACAACAGTCACAAAATTACAGTTACGAAGTAGCAATGGTAATAATTTTATGGTTGAGAGTCAGCCCAACTTGAAGAACTATATTAAAAAGGCCACAGTGTCAGGGAGGTTGAGAAGTGCTGGCCTGGGGGGACCTGGAGGAACCTGCAGAAGGTTCCCTGGCTGTGCATCTTTCCTGAGTCCTCTGATCCAGGCTCTGAGTCCCACTGCAGTGTCTTTGTCCCTGGCCTGGAGGAAATCCCAAGCTGACAGAGCAGGGAAGGCCGGGCCGCTGTGACATTCTCTGGAGAAGCTCTCAGTTGACAGTGCAAAGGCATAAGAGCCCTGGGTTTCATCATCACAGGGGACCCTGTCTGTGCCCCACTGCCACACTTCCTGGTGGCTCTGCCTCCTAGAAGACTAGAGCCAGGCCAGCCGTCCAGGGTTTCCTGGGCCCCCTCTGTGTGCCACGCCTGCAGGGTCCTTTTCTGTGAGCTCTCGTAGCCTGGGTAATCTCCCTAGAGGCTGGGTGGGGTAGCCCTGAGCCAGGGCTGGTGAATGGGCCGTGGCTGATAGTGAGCCTCAGCTGGGAGAAAGCTCTCATTCAAGGAACCTCCCGTGTAAGGAGGCTGAGCTGACCATGGGAAGTCCGCCTCTGTTCCCTCGGGGATGGCACCGGAAGAGACAGCTGCTCTGGGGCTTGTCCTTGTCCCTAAAGAGGCCCAAGCACTTGGTGCTGGTGTCCAGGAAGAGACCAAGGAGCACACAGGATACAGGGGACTTTCTCCAGACCCAGAGGGCGGAGTCAGAGAGGTGGGGATAGATCCTTCTCCACCTCCCTAATTGTACTCGTCTACATCCCATCTTCCTGCCCGTAGTCAGAGCCCCTCACACCGTCCTTGTTTTCCTTGCTATGGAGTCAGAGCCTACTTCCCTCCCTTCCACTTCCTTTCATAGAGTCAGAGCCTAGCTCTCTCTTCCTAAGGTCAGAGCCCAGATCCTTTCTCCCTGCCTCTTAACTTGGGCTCATAGCCTAAACCACTCCATCCTCAGTTCTCCACCTGTAGTCCTAACCTAGATCCCGTGTTTTCTGACTTCCTACCTAGAGTCAGAGCCTAGATCCTTCCCTGCCTACCTCTCCACCTTCAGTCAGAGCGAGGACCACGCCTTGCTGACTTCTACCTGAGCAGAGATCTCTCCCCCTCTTCTGTGACCAAAGCCCAAGCCAAAGCCGCTTTGGCTGTTTCCTGTCAGGCTGAAAGAGGCCTTCCTCAGCCACACTTCTGCCTCCTCCCCTGTGCTGTGGCCACACAGGCCCTACCCCCTTCAGCCTCCAATCCTGAGCCCCCGCGGGAGGATGGGGAAGCTTAGGCCAGGCCACCCATGGGCTCCTCCAGGCCTCCAGAGACTCCGGACAGAGCTGCAGAGGATGCAGCCAGCCTTGGCCCTGAAAAGGACCCTCTGCCTCCGCCTCCGTGGGGCTAAGTAAGTGGGAAGCCCCTGCCCCACCTGTCCTGGGCTTAGAGGGTGGGGCTGGAGGTGGAGGGGACTAAAGGACAGGCCCATCTGGGGACTGTGTGAGACAGAACTGAAACTCCGTAGTGAGGTGTGCCGGCCATGAGGGAAGCAGGCCGTACTGAGCTGTTGGACCTTCTGGTACCTTCTCCTCATGACTCTGCCCCACAACTGCTCAGCCTCTCCCCTGGTGTCCTAAAACGAGGAGGGAGGAACCTGTCTCTGGGACACTTAGCCCAGTGTCCCTTGCCACAGAGCCCCTCATCTATTCCCTCCTCCCCAGGACCCTCTCTTGTCCTGCCCCAGCCTGGCTCTGCTAAGACCATGGGACAGTCTCCTCAGGAATTTTACCAACTCTAGGCCCCATCTAGTACCTAATATACCTGCCTCTCTTGACATGGAGGGCTCTTCTTGAGATAGGGTCTCATGTATTCAAAGCTGACCCCACACTGGCTAGGTAGCCCAGAATGACCTCAAACTCCTGATTCTCCTGCCTCCACCTCCCAAGTCCTGGGATCAGAGGCATGTACCACCTCCTCCACTGTTGCCAGGAATGGAAGCCAGGGCTTTCTGATTGTGAGGCAGGGACTCTACCAACCGAGCCACACGCCCAGCCCATTGCAGCGTGCTTTGTAGAGAACCAAGCCAGGTGTTTCCTCCCCCCCACCTTCTCTGGCTCCTGTCTGGATGCGGACTGAGGACTGAGGGGCTGGACAAGGTCAGGGGCTCCTTGTGCCTTCCGTCAGCAAAGATCTGTTGAAGCACAGTGGGATGCATCTGTCCTCCCAGCACTGGAGAGGTAGAGGCAGGAGGATGGGAAACTCGGGGTTGGGCTGGGGATGTAGCTCAGTCAGTAGAGTGCTTGCCTAGCACACGTGAGTCCTTGGGCTCTATCCCCAGCACTGGATAAACTGGGCTAGAAGACAGCACTAATGGTAGAAATAAGATCAGGAGTTCAAGGTCATCTTCTGCTACATAGTGAGTTCAAGAAGACCAGCCTTTGCCCTGCGAGACCCTCTCTCAATAGAGAGTGAAGTGAGAGGGGTGGACAGATACACAGACAGCAGAGGGGTGCCTACACAGTACTAGGTACATGCTGGAGTCAGACCCCTCCCGAGGGCGTGTTTGCAGAGCGTCTGTGTTGCTGCTCTGCCCTGCCGGCAGTGCAGTGCGGGCTGGGAAAGGCTTCAAGGAAGTAGTGACCTGGTAGGGGATGTGCTGAGCTGGTAAGCAAGTCATGGTCAGGTTGTTCTGCTGCAGCGGCTGCTACTCCTCCTCGGAAGGAGTGAGTGGGTGGAGGAGGAGCCAGGGAGTTTCCTACTAGATGAACTTAAGAGCTTTCTCACCCAGGGTGGGATGTAGCTGCTCCTGAGTCCACACCCGTAGGAACAGGCACGCAGAGGCCCTGCTTCCTGCAGCGTGACACTGGGGAGTGATGGGACCCCTGTGACATGCCTGTGACCCAGGCGTGGACAGGAAGCCGCTCATTGATAATGTAGGACTGGGGGCCTTCCTGAGAGGACAGGATCTGTGCTGCCTCTGCGCACTGTGGGTCCTTTCTGTGGCATCTTTTATTCGTTCGAAGACCCTAAGGGGTATACTGGGGCCCCACGTTCAGAGACTCCTCCCCCAGCCGCAGCCTCCCAGCAGTACAAAGCCCCTCCCCTATTGTAGTCTGCTGCGCTGGGCTGTTGCCTGGAGAGTTGGGACAGTAGGCATGACGTCATGACTCCTGCCCTGCACTCACTGTCTCCGCCTCTGCTGTCCTCCCACTCCCCCAGGGATACCTCATCAGGCCCCTTTCCTGGGTACACCACCCCACCCACTTACAAGTGAACTCTGACATTTTGTGCTCCCTGGCCTGAGCCCCTCCCTGCAGGCCGGGCATCCAGACAAAGGGAAACAAGCGGGAATCTCCTTAAAGGGACAGTGTCCCACCAACTGGTGTACAGCTCTCCTCCCTGACTTCTCGGTTACAGTTCTAGCAAGCCTCTGGTGTTGGGGGAGGGGAGCGAACATTTTCACCCACCTATTCTCTCCTGCATTGGTTACCCAGGACAGACAGTCCGGCTCCTCCTGGCCTCATGTGACCCACAGGCATATCTAGGCACAAAGAACCCTAGAGCCAGCTCTCCAGGACCCCACAGGCTCACTGAAGAATCCCCATCCACCAGGATGCTTGGGCCAGAAGTGGGCAGCTATTTTAAAGGCAAAGACCCCATTCCTCTCCATCCGCCCTTCAGCCCCAACCCCAGCCTCCCTGGTTCTCTCTTAGGCTAAGGTGGACTGCTGGATTTGCCGACCCTGGGCTGTGGGAAGACGGGTATGGCTTTAATGGTAGGTGGTAGCTGCTCCCTGGGCATCCTTATGAAGAGGACCTGAAGGCTGCTGAGCTTTGAGAAGCTACAGCAGCCTGCATCTTCCCTGGCGATGTCCTGCCTGCATCCTGAGCCCAGTTCCTACCTAGCTGAATTAGACCAGACCAGCTCTGCAGGGCCTGTGCTTGTAGGTGGGAGCTTGGGCAACTTTGGAGCCTTTCCAGCTCATCTCCCCTGAGGGATTTTGTGTTGCTTTATTTGTTTGTTTGTTTGTTTTAGTTTTTGTTTTAAGCTGGTGTTTTCCTGCAGTGCTCTGACTGGCCTGCAGGCTGGGCTTGAATCCTCATACATCCACCTGCCTCTGCCTCTCGAGTGCTAAAGCAGAAGGGGCTGACATTCCTGTCTCCCTGCTCTAAAGGGTGATAGAGCCCGGAGCTGCCAGAGGAGAGTGTAGGAGAAAGCCAGCAGGTCCATTAGCGCGAGGCCTGTGGTTTGCCGCATGCTCTCCATGTTCCCAGGCCCCGTCCCTCCATTTGGCTGATGACCAAGAACAAGTCACCTTCCTTCTGAGCCATCTTCTTTGCATGAGATGGGCCCGGATTAGAAGCTGCTCTCCCCTCTGAGTCTAGCAGGTAGGCTAATTCCTTTAGCCCACCTTGGCAGGACTGAAATGGATGGTTGTGCAGGCTGTGCCTGGAACAAGCTATAGAAGAAGCTAGGCAGTGATACCTTAAATCCCAGTGCTCAGGAGAAAGAAGCAGGCAGACCTCTGTGACTTCAAGACAAGTGTGCTCTACATAGAGGGACAGCCAGGGCTAGAGAGAGAAGCCATGTCTCCAAAGCCCAAGGAAGTAAAACGTTGTAGTGGATGACGCAGCGAGGCAGCTCAGCTGGTAAAGAGGCTTGCCGCTCCAGCCTGGTGAACTGAGTTCAGTTCCCAGGACTTATGCAAGAGTCCAAGGCGAGAACTGATTGCCCAGAGTCGTCCTATGACCTCCACATACAGACTGTGGCTCGCACCTGCACGCACACTGTAATAATAATCGGGGCAAGTAGCGTCTTACCATGTAACTCTGGCTGGCCTGAAACAGGCTGTGTAGACCAGAGTTCCACCCGTGACTGCTTATGGGTGCTGAAATCAAAGGTGTGCTCCACTGTGGCTACCCTTTAGTAATTTAAAAACAAACAAACAAACAAAAACAGATGTAGGGGCCCAGTTCTACCCCTGGTCTCACAGTCTAAGGTCTGGACTTCATAAGCTACCTGTGCTCACAGGATACAGCTGCTTTTCATTGTCATTCTTGCTTATTTTTCTTTTTACCTTTTACATTTTTTTAATTTAATTAATTAAATTACAGGAAGGGTCTTACTTTGTAGTCCAGCTTATTCTGAAACTTGTCATGTAGCCCAGGCTGGCCTCAAACTCAAATTCCTTCCCTTTATCTTTCCTAGTGTTTATGTTATGTAGTGTGTATGAGTGTTTCACTTGCATTTATGTGTGTGCCTGGTGCACACAAAGGCCAGAAGAGGATGTCAGATCCCTTAGAATTGTGTTGCAAATAGTTGTGAGCCACTGTCTGGGTGCTGGGAATTGAACTCTGGTCCTCTGGAAGAGCAGCCAGTGCTCTTAACTGCTGAGCCATCTTTCCAGCCCCTCCTCCTTTTACTTTTGAGTATTTCATGTTCTGTTCAGCCTGGAACTCACTACTATAGAGTATATAACCAAGTGTGACCTTGAACACCCTAATCACCCTGCCACTGTGTCCTAAGTGCTGGAATGACAGGTTAAGACCACCAGCCCAGTATAAGAGTGTCTGTGTGTGTGTGTGTGTGTCTGTGTGTGTCTGTGTCTGTGTCTGTGTCTGTGTCTGTGTCTGTGTCTGTGTCTGTGTCTGTGTCTGTGTTTGAGACAGGGTCTCACTGTAGCCCCTGCTGACTGCAGGTCTGCGATTCCGCCTCAGCTTCCCAGCTGCTGAAATTTTAGCCCTACCTTTGCCTCCGTTCCTGGTTACCTTTCTATGTTTTGTTTTTGGGCTTGTTGTTGTTGTTTTCTTTTTAAAGATTTTTTTTTATTTATTTTATGTATGAGTGATCTATCTGCGTATACACCTGCATGCTGGAAGAGGGCATCAGATCCCATTACAGATGGTTGTGAGCCACCATGTGGTTACTGGGGAATTGAACTCAGGACCTCTGGAAGAGCAGCCAGTGCTCTTAACTGCTGAGCCATCTCTCCAGCCTCTTGTTTTTGGTTTTTCCATTTGTTTGTTTAGTTTTTTGAAACAGGGCTTTATGTATGGTAGGCAGGCTCTATACCAACAGAAGTACACCTTCAGCCCCTATTTTTTTTTTTAAAGCAAAATCCAAAGATAAATTCCTATAGATGGCAATTGGAAAGAGGGCTCCATAGTCAAGAATCCTTGCTTTTGCAGAGCAGTCAAGTATATACATCTGCATCATCAAGTGCCCATAACTCCAACTCCAGGTTATCTGGTGTCCTCTGGCCTCCACAGGGACCATACACACATGATAAACATATAAACAAAGCAGCCGTACACGCAGGAGCAGAGATTTTTTTTTTTTTAATTTAAAAAAATAAAAAGAAAAGAAAAACGCTAGCCAGGTGGTGGTGGCACACGCCTTTAATCCCAGCACTTGGGAGGCAGAGGCAGGCGGATTTCTGAGTTCAAGGCCAGCGTGGTCTACAGAGTGAGTTCCAGGACAGCCAGGGCTACACAGAGAAACCCTGTCTCGAAAAACGAAAGAAAGAAAGAAAGAAAGAAAGAAAGAAAGAGAGAGAGAGAGAGAGAGAGAGAGAGAGAGAGAGAGAGAGAGAGAAAGAAAAAGAAAGAAAAAAGCTGTGCAGAGGTGGTAGGTGGCCTTCCTCAACCCCACCCTTCTCCACCCAGGTGCTGCGAGTGTAGTGCCTCCCTTTCACACCAGTACTACGAGAAGGATGGACAGCTCTTCTGCAAGAAGGACTACTGGGCCCGCTATGGCGAGTCTTGCCATGGGTGCTCCGAGCACATCACCAAAGGGCTGGTCATGGTGAGCCACTTTCCCCTACCTGCCCACCTCCTGAGGCAAGTGTGCATTTACTCCCTGCCGTCATCCCCTGTGTGTCCTGGGCCCATCTCTCCATCTGTCCAGACCTGCCAGGTCTCTACCTGTCCACAAGATTCTGTCTGGGTTGCCCTGCTTTCTCCCCAACAGGAGAATGACGATGGCTTTAGGGACAGCAGGCACCACAAAGCTATGTTGTGTCCTTACCCCTACAGGTGGCCGGGGAGCTGAAGTACCACCCTGAGTGTTTCATCTGCCTTGCCTGTGGAACCTTCATCGGCGATGGGGACACCTACACACTGGTGGAGCACTCCAAGCTGTACTGGTGAGTCCTGTGGGCCTCTTCAAGCCTAGGGGCCTGCACCTAGTCTGCCCATCCACAGGCTTTTATGATACCATTATAGTGAGCTCCATACTCTTTAGTGAGCTCCTACCTCCATGTCAGGAATTGCAGTGCCTGTCACCCTAGCTTTTCAGGATGCCAATGCAAGAGGATTGCAAGTCCTAGGCCAAACTGGACAATTTAGTGTGATACAATCTTAAGTACAAAGAGATCCTGGGCCATAACTCAGTGGCAGAGCCCCTTCCTAAAATCCCCCAGTGAGGGGCTGGGGGTGTAGCTCAGTGGTAGAGCCCTTGCCTAGAATCCCCCAGTGAGAGCTAGGAGTATGACTTAGCAGTAGAGGACTTCCATGTCATATGTAAGGCTCTATGTTCAGTTCTGAGTACTACAAAAATAAATAAATAAATAAATAAATAAATAAATAAATAAATAAATAAATAAAATAAAATAAAATAAAATAAAATAAAATAAAAAATGACCGAAACCAAAGTGCTCCCAGCACCAGCTCTCTACTTACTGCCTCTGCAGTATAGCTCTGCCTCTAGCCACAGAGCTGGCACAGACCCCACCAGCTACAGACACCATCCCCAGCAGGTTTGTTCCTGCTGCAGACTCCAGCTGCACACTCAGTCGTCCCCAGGCCCTTCCAGTCCAGTGGCCCCATGTTTGATGGTGTGCTAAATAACTAACTCACAGAACTGCAAAGGGTGCTGCAGGTCACAGAGGGACCAAGTGAGGGCGCCATCCACCTCTCTCCCAGCCCGTCTTAGGTTTATTAACTCGGATGCCACCCTGAGGCCCAGCAACCAGGGATTTCACTGAGGCTTTGTGTAAGTCATGGCCCACGTGATTATGCTCTGTCTCTATCCTGCGCCTGAGCATCCAGGCTGGCTAGAAGCCACAAGCCTTCAGTCACTGTCAGTGACTGTGGGACCAGCCCTGATGTGACTCATTTGCATAGACTCAAGCATCCTCCAAAGGGCTCATAAATAACAAAGATCCCCCTGTTCCAAGGACTTAAGAGTCTTTCTCCCCAGAGCCAAGGACTAAAAATCAGACAGATTCTCTCTTATGAAACACCAACAAAGCTGGATTCGAGAACAACAGACCCGATCCCAAATGGACTTTTAATGACTTCCTCCCAAAGGAGACGTATCCGCAAGGGCCACGCTTTATCTTGGCCATCTGACAATATCACCGGGTAGACAGAGCCAGAATGGGGCCAGTGAGATGGCTCAATGCGTAAAGGTGCTTGCTGCTAAGCCTAATGAACCGGAATCCCATCCCCAGGACCCACATGGTGGAAGGAGAGAACTGATTCACAAATTGTCCTCTGACCCCCATACTCACCCTGTGGCATGCGTACCCTTCCTCCAAGCCCATATTCACACAAACAAAATTAATAAATGTAATTAAAAGACATAACAGTCTGATGAGATGCCTCAACAGGTAAAGGCACTAGCCACTAAACAACCACCTTAAGGACCATGTTGGAAGGAGAGAACCGATTTCGGAAAATTGTCTTTTAACCCCCATATTATATTGGCACACATACTTGAACAAACACACACAGAAATAAAAGTAATTTTAAAAAATTTATTTTTAACAAAATATCTGAGACCCAGAGTTGGGGGTGCTGAGACAACTGGGCATGCCCTGTCCTGCCCTGCATCCCCCCCCCCTCGGTTTGCTATGGGCTGCAGCGAAGCATCACTGACTCCTCCCCAACGCTCTTTTCTTCCCTTTCTCTTTGGATCCGCACTGTCGATGACCTTCACAGTGGCCAGTGCTACTACCAGACCGTGGTAACTCCAGTCATCGATCAGATCCTGCCTGACTCGCCCGGCTCCCACCTGCCCCACACAGTCACCCTCGTGTCTATCCCAGCCTCTGCCCATGGCAAACGAGGCCTGTCTGTCTCCATCGACCCCCCTCACGGCCCACCAGGATGTGGCACGGAGCATTCGCATACCGTCCGAGTCCAAGGGTGAGTGGGCTGCCACACCGCGGGTGGGGCTCTGTTGTAGAGACCTGGTTGTTTTAGTTAGGTCTCTGCTGCTGTGACAGGATACCTGACGTAAACAGCCTGAGTGGGGAGAGATTGATCTTAGCTCACGGTTCGGAGGGTTCAGGCCCAGAACATCCAGATACGAGAAGCAGGAGATCACTTCCCCCAGAACCCATCTAAAAAAGATATAGGGACTGTCAACATGGCTTGTCAGATAAAGATGCTTGCACTAAGCCTGACAAATTAAGTTCCATTCTCAAATCCCACATGGTGGAAGGAAAAAAACCGACAGTCCTCTGATTTACACACACACAATAAATGAATGATTATAAAAAAAAAAAAAATTCTGTTTTAAGTCAAACAGCGGCTGTGCGTGTAATCCTGGGGTCCACTGTGAGCAACTGTAATGAAACATTGGGCCACACACACCCCAGAAAAGGAAAAGTCATGAAAGAAGAAGAATAGCAAAGAGTAAGGGGATCGTGCAAGTGGGTGGAGAACAGGAGAAATGCGGCAAGTGTGGTCAGATGCCTTCTGTAGTTCATGAGGGTGCGCAGCGAAGCCTGTTGTTGAGTGTAGTTACTAGATACTAATAGTAAGTAAAACTGGAGCTGGAGAGATGGCTCGGCAGTTAAGAGCACAGGCTACTCTTTAAGAGAACCAGGGTTTGGTTCCCAGCAACCACATGGCAACTCACAACCTTCTAGCTCCAGACACCCTCGTGGCCACCAGGCATGCATACATGTGGTACATAGACATACATGCAGGCAAAACACCCATGTAAAATGTCTTGTTTTGTCAAAGGTAACAGCTAAAACCACAGTATATTGCAATTTCCACCTCCCCACCCCACACCTGGTGGTCTTGGCTTCGGTTTCCTCTCTGGGCCGAAGCAGACAGGTCGGAGGGGAGCTAGTCTAACCAAGGCGTCATCCCCAGAGTGGACCCAGGCTGCATGAGCCCAGACGTGAAGAATTCTATCCACATCGGAGACCGGATCTTGGAAATCAACGGCACGCCCATCAGGAACGTGCCTCTGGACGAGGTAGGGCCACAGAGTCAGACAGACAGACGATCCAAGGCTGGGCAGGCTGGGCAGGACGGGGTGACAGAAGCAGAAGCTTCACCCCGAGCCCTGCCGCCACCTCAGAAGACTCACCTGTCCACACCCGTCCCCAGATCGACTTGCTGATCCAGGAGACCAGCCGCCTGCTCCAGCTGACCCTCGAGCACGACCCCCATGACTCACTGGGCCACGTGCCCGCGTCGGATCCCAGCCCCTTGAGCTCCCCGGTGCACACTCCCAGCGGACCGGCAGCCAGCTCTGCCCGACAGAAACCTGTCTTGTAAGTCAACCTGCTTCTTTTACATGGGTGTCTTGTCTGCGTGTGTGGCTCTGCGCCACGTGCATGCCTGGTGGCCACAGGGGTGACAGATGCTCTGCAGCTGGATGGTTGTGAGCCGCCATGGGGTTCTCTGCTAGAGAGGCCAATGCTCTTCACTCCAGGCTCCTCCATCTCATCCCTTCAACTCTGCCAGGATCCATAGAGATTGAGAGCCTGAGATGAGGAAGGAAACAGCAGGCAGCGCCCCCTGCTGGCAGTCACAGAGACCTTCCCGGGCAGACCCACCTCTTTTATTTTACATTACTTTACTCTTTACTCTGGGGGGGAGGGGAGCACTAAGATGGGCCCTGAGAACCCCCCAGAGCCTATGTACCGGTCCGACTCAGGCTGTCAGGCTTGGCGGCAAGCGCCTTTACCCACTGAGCCATCTTGTAGCTTTCTCTCTAATTTTAAAGTTTTACTTAAGAGGCGCGACAGACAGTTTCCTGTGCGGTTTTCTATAGGCAGAGGTACCAGAGAGGAGCGTATTTTAAGGCCGCGCTCTGGGTCAGTGATCAGAGTACTCACCTAGTGTACACAGAGCTCTGGGCTCCATCCCTAGCATCACATCCACTGGGCGTGACGGCACACACTTGTAACCCAGCACACAGGAGGTGGAAGCAGGAGGGTCCGAAGTTCAAGGTCATCCTTGGCTACCTAGTGAGTTGGAAGCTAGCCTAGGCTACGTAAGACCCTACTTATTAAAAATAAACAAACCAAAAAAAAGTCCTATTTACTTTACTGTGCCAACTCTGGAATAGTTTTGTTAATATAAATAGAATTGATACAAATTCCATTCATGTCATTGGCTCGGCAGCAATATGTTGTCATGCCATCATTCATTATTATAAATATGAAGCCCGTTTTTCTTTATAAGTTGCTTGTGCGTTCTTGCTGTTCTTCCATTCTTTCGTTTTCTGGTTATGTTCCTCACTGGGAATACCAAGAGACGGTGCAGGGTCGATAGCTCCCAGGGTTGGAGCACTTGCCGTGCCCGCAAGCAGGCCTCAGTCCAGACCCCTGCAGCACCGTGTAAATGGCCACACACCTGGAACTCCAGTGCAGGGGTCAGTAGAGAGACCCTGTCTCAAAAGGATGCTGGGAGGCAGGACCAGCAGCTAAAACCTAAGAGCCCACCGGGTGTAGTGGCTCACACCTTTAATCCCAGAACTCAGGGAGCCAAAGCCAGTCTTTGAGTTCCAGGTCAGCCTTGTCTTCAGAGTGAGACCCTGTCTCAGAGGGGGAAAAAAAAGACTTAAGAATGTGTGTATTCTTGCAAAGGACCAGAGTCTGGTTCCTAGCACCCACTTTGGGTGGCTCACCTCTGCCAGTTCCAAGGGGTCTGAGGTCCTTTATCTGGCCTCCACAGCCATTGTATGTACATGCACAAACCCACACGTAGATACAGATAATTAAAAATAATAAGTCTAAAAAATAGTAAGGCAGAGGGTGATTAAGGAAAATACCTGACATCAACACAGGGCCTCCATATGCTCACACACAAATACATATGCACACTCACATGAGTGCGTGCATACAACATACACAAAAAAATAACGCGAGAAACTACAGTGCACTACGGTAGTTTCTGGCACTCGCTCCCCCATGCACACCCTATTATTTGGTTTGTTTGGATGATTTTTAGTTTATTTTTGTGTTTTGCTTTATACATAGCCCAGGCTGGCTTTGAACTTGATTTTTGTGTCTCCATCTCTTAAGTACAGGGAATTGCAAGTATGCTTGACCATACCCAGCTGATTTCTAGTTGTTCTCCTCATCATCATCATCCCCCTCCTCTTCTTCCTCCTCCTCCTCTTCTTCCTCTCTTTGACTACTTTAATAATGAAGACTCATTTGAAGCTGTAGAGAAGACCGGACAGGGGCTAGCATCTTGACTTCATGTAGGACCTAGTGACGGGCTGATTCCAGGGCATCAGGTGTGCAGGAGGCTTTGATATGTTCCCATGCCTAGAGGCTTCCTCTGAGCAGTCGTCCCCACACAGTGGTGTGTTCCACCGAGATGACCGTGGTCCAGGATGAGGGATTTGATGCACAATGTCACGTCAGAGTCGGCTCATGGTCTGCTGCAGTGAGCCAGGGAGCGGGAGGCATGAGTTCTCTGACCTTGAAGCTGAAGAAGCAAAGGGAAAGACAGGAGGAGTCAGTGGTAGCCTGTCCCTTGTCCCACTTGTGCTGGGGCCTCTCCAGGACTCTTGGAGAAGCCCTTTGAAGGGTTTCCTTCTGGGATGACAGCTGCTTTTCTTTTGTCTTTCTATCTTTCTTTGTTTCTTTCCCTCCCTCCCTTCCTCCCTCCCTCCTTCCCTCCCTCCCTTCCTTCCCTCCCTCCCTTCCCTCCTTCCCTCCCTTCCTTCCCTCCTTCCCTTCCTCCCTTCCCTCCCTCCCTCCTTCCCTCCCTTCCTTCCTTCCTTTTTTCCTGGAGGCTGGGTTCCTTTGTGTAAACATGGCTAGTCTGTAACTCTCTCTGTACACCAGGCTGGCCTTGAACTTGAAAGTCCACCTGCCTCTGCCGAAAAAATACTGGAATTAGAGGTGTGCGCCACAGCTGCTCTGAGAGGTTGCACTCCCTCGTCTCAGTTTGTCCTGAACTTAGACCATAAGCAGGGACACCTGTGTGCTGCAATGTAATGGTCCTCTCAGGCAGGGCATCTGAGCCGGGCCTCCAAGCAGAGGAGACAGTGGGCACCTTCTAATGAACCGTGTGGCTCCCCCCAAGACACCAGGCTGGACCACCTACTCCTAGAATAGGGGATGAGCAGCAACTGGTTAATATAGTGCTTTTGCAAGGAGGAGTCGGGCAGTGTCTGAGCCAGGTGCCACCTTCCCATGGCACTGGGCCCATGTACCTTCCCCAGGAGGAGCTGCAGTATTGACACGTCCCCGGGTGCCAGCTCACTAGCCTCTCCAGCCTCCCAGCGCAAGGACCTGGGTCGCTCCGAGTCCCTCCGAGTGGTCTGCCGACCACACCGAATCTTCCGGCCATCTGATCTCATTCATGGGGAAGTGCTGGGCAAGGGCTGTTTCGGCCAGGCCATCAAGGTATGCAAATGGGGAGGGTAGGCTGGGTGACATCTGACCTCCCTCTTCCCTCCTACTGCCCCACCCACCCCCACCCCGGGAACCCAACACAAGGGATGTCTAGATTCTATGCTTTTCATCCTAGGGTTACCCGCTCCTTATTCTGGATTTCTTTGAGCTATTGAGATGGAAGAGACTTTACATGCATAGATTCAGAACTTTGTGGTGTCTTTAAGGACAAAGTCTCATGTAGCTCAAGCTGGCCTTGAACTCACTCTGTAGCTGAGGATGACCTTGAACTCCTGATCTTCTGTCTTACACCTCTCAAGTACTGGAATTGTACTCATGCACTAGCATGCCTGGTTTCATTATGTATTGGGATAAGGTCTCACTGAGTTGTCCAGGCTAGCCTCAAACTCACGAGATAACCCAGGCTGGCCTTGGACATGGGCTCCTCCTGACTCTGCCTCCCAAGAGTTAGAGGCACACATTACTGTGTCCTACTCATCCTTGAGTTTTGCCCCTCCATCTCCCCAACCTAGGTGACACACCGAGAAACAGGCGAGGTGATGGTGATGAAGGAACTTATCCGGTTTGACGAGGAGACCCAGAGGACATTCCTCAAGGAGGTCAGTGGAGAGGTCATGTGATTACTCCCCTCCCCAAGGAGAAGGGGTGGCACGGGGTCCCAGGAGGATGAGTAGTGAGATGTGAGAGGTAAGAGGGCTCAGGCTTCACTGGGGCTGCGCAGCCATGAGCCGTGGGTTGCCTACCCTGCTTGAGGCCTCAGATCCAATCCCCAGCGCCATGCACACATGCCAGGTATTGTAATACACTCTATAATCCCGGCCCTTGGAAGATGGAAGCAAGAAGATCAGAAATCAAGGTTTTTCTCAACTACATAGAGAGTTCTAGGCTAGCTTGGGCTGTGTGAGACATTGACTCAAAGACGCAAAAGTCAGAACAGCTATGGGCTGGGGTGCAGTTTGGTAGATGCTTGCTTACCATGCACAAAGCCCTAGGCTCTAATGCCAAACCTGACCTTGGCTATATGTCTGTTAGCCCAGCACCTGGGAGATGGTGGTGTGAGGTTTAAGGACCTCCGTGGCTACATAGCTAGTTCAAGACCAGTTATGAAAGACATTTTTTGTTTTTGTTTGTTTATTTGTTGTTGTTATTGTTGGTTGGTTTGGTTTGGTTTGATTTGGGTTTTTCAAGACAGGGTTTCTCTGTGTAGCCCTAGCTGTCTTGGAATTCACTCTGTAGACCAGGCTGGCCTTGAACTCAGATCCGTCTCTGCCTCCTGAGTGCTGAGACTAAAGGTGTTCGCCTCGGCTGGTGCCACCACCACAGGGCTTGAGAGAGACTCTTAAATAGAAGACATGGTGGCTTACTGTGTGAGAGGAGACTGGATGCCCTGCTGTTTAGGCAGGGTAGAGCAAGGGGAAGGAGGTCCAGGCCCAGCCTGTGTGTGTTCCTCCAGGTAAAGGTCATGCGGTGCCTGGAGCACCCCAACGTGCTCAAGTTCATTGGAGTGCTGTACAAGGACAAGCGGCTGAACTTCATTACAGAGTACATTAAGGGCGGCACCCTATGGGGCATCATCAAGAACATGGTGAGCAGGGCTCGGGGCTGCGGTGTGGTTTGGTTGGTAGAGTGCCAGCCTAAGCTGGCATACGTGCGTCTTTGGGTTCCGTCCCAAGCACTTCATAAACCTGGTGTAGTGCCCCACCCCTTTAATCCCAGTACTGGGGAAACCAGTGGGTCTTTTGAGTTCAGGGCCAGCCCGGTCTACAGAGCAAGTTCCATGCCAGCCAGGGTACATAAACAATGAGACCCTTTCTAAATACACACACCAAAACAAAAAAAGTAAGAAAGGGGGATTGAGGAGGAAGAGGGTGGGGTCCCCCCACTGTCCCCTTGCAGGGCAGTGACCACCGATAACCTAAGAACTCTCCATTAGCTCTGCCTCTGAAAAGCTACGTCGCTTCCCACCAGTGCCATGGTAGAGGCCGAGGCCTTAGTACATCCATGGGCCTCTGAAGACACCCCACATACAAACCATAGCGGACCCGAACCCCGTTCTCCCAGTGACTGGCGCTGAGAATGCAGGTGGTTTGTTGGACCTTCAGCTTTAACTAGACCATGGTACAGCTAGGCTTGGAAACGTGAAATGGGAGCTGGGGAGACGGCCCAGTGGGCAAAGCGCTTGTCTCCCATACATGAGGGTTAGAGTTCAACCCCAAAGAACACTTAAAAGTCCAGCGTGGTGGTGTGCACTTGTAATCCCATCGCTGAGGAGATGGAAGCAGGACCTTTGTGAGTTCAAGGCCAGCCTGGTCGACAGAGCTAGTTCTAGGACAGCCAGGGCTACCCAGAGAAACCCTGGTGGGGGAGGGGAGCGCTGTATGGTGGCGTTGCATCTGTTATTCCATCACTGAGGAGCTGGAGGCAGGACCCCCGCGACCAGTGGCTGGCTAGCCTAGCCACGGCCTGCAGCTCTGGCCTCAGTGAGGCATTTCCTCACAAACTAAGGTAGAAGAGCCAGCAGGGTGCCTCGGGGAGGGGGCCAAATACAGAGTAAAGATGCCTGCTACCAAGCCTGACTGTCTTGAGTTCAGTCTCCAGGACCCACATGGTAGAAGGAGATAATAAACAAGTTGTCGTGTGTCACACATGTTGAGACAGGTGCATACCCCTATACATATACATATACATATACATATGCATATACATATGCATATACATATACACACACACAAATAGATATAATAAATAAAGTATTCAGGAGGGTTACTGTTTTAGCACACTACTTGCTATAGTGATTCGTGGGTCGTGGTTTATGCTGTGGGCCCTGGAGACGCGCATCAATCAGCATCTAACAGGGCAACAGCCACACAGGTCAGCTCAGGGTAGCTAGAACACGCAGGAACCCTTAGTGTGTGAAATCAGTTCTGTTAAGAAAGCATGCCATTAGGGTCTATAATCCTAGCCTGAGGCCAGAGCAGGAAACTGGGAAGGTCAAGGCCAGCCTGGGCAACATAGGGAGGGCCTCCTGTCCCCAAAAAATCAAAACAAGGGCCAGTGAAATGGCTCAGCAGACAACAGCGCTTGCCGCCAACCTAATGATGTGGGTTTGAGTAGGCTCCCCCACGCTGTCTTTGACAAACCACAGAAAACAGTACCTTAGGTAGAGTACACACTGCTTTTGGAAGATGTTAGCAGGCAGCCATAGATAGAGGAGAATGTGAAGCCCTCAGACTGCCACACATGTGCCTGTGACTCAGGTGTCCCCACTCCTGTGCCACCATGCCGTCCCCCCAGCCCACCACTTGCCTGGCTCCATCCTAGCCATTTTTCCCTGTCCCTAGGACAGCCAGTACCCGTGGAGTCAGAGGGTCAGCTTTGCCAAGGACATTGCATCAGGGATGGTAAGTGACCTGCCACGAGGAGTGTGGGAGCAGAACCTACGGGGAAGCTGTGAGGGGGCAGCCACGTGGATGAGTATCTAGACTCCCCCACTGGAGGTCCAGCTCAGCAATAGAGCAGGTGGCTAGAGCCCATCAGCTTACGAGCGGATAGGAGGAAGGAGCCCCAGAGGTAGGGCTGAGGTAGTCTGTTAACTAAACAGCCACTGACAGCCTCTCTCCGTTCCCTGTTCCCTCAGGCCTACCTCCATTCGATGAACATCATCCACCGAGACCTCAACTCCCACAACTGTCTGGTCCGTGAGGTGAGCAGTGGGGGCCCAGCAGGGCAGGGCAGCCAGCTGTGCTGGAGAAAGAAGGGACCTAGGAGCTGCTCTTTTCGGGCTTTCATGGAACTAGAGGTCAGGTGAAGAGCTCCAGGGGGCAGGCGGACCAGGTTAGTCCTGGCTCTGCCCTTGCATGGCTCTATACCATAGCAGCATCAAGACCATGTTATAACCCTCAGACCAGCAGTGCAAGAGTCAGAGAAGGGAAACTTGAGTCAAAGTGAAACACCTTCACTGCAGCATTCACACCACCTGAGGTAGCCCAGGCTACCCAGGCAGCAGCAACAACTGCAACAGTGTGTGGGCAGGGGCATCTGGGCAGGCTTCTTAAAGAGAAGACTTGGCAGAGGCATTTCCGTGGAGGCCAAGAGGATAAGCGGCAATCAGCCCCAAGTTTACAGGTTGGTGTTCTACAGAAAACAGGAACTGGGCCAAACTGGGGAGCAAGTGCCTAGAGTCCTGTCCTGCTCCCATAATAAACTACTATAGTTAGCGTTTGAACTGAGGAAGGCGAACGTAGGATTGAGTCCTACATGAGCCAGCCTGGGCAACTTAGCAAGACCCTGTCTGAAATTACAGAGTGGAAAAAAAAGTTTAGGCAGCATGGCTGAGGAAAAATACACCCAAAATAACCCAGGGAGGGGCTGGGGCAGGCTCAGTGGTAGAGCCCCTGCCTAGAATCCCCCAGGGAGGGGCAGCTAAGGTCTCTAAAGCATCCATCCAGCCAGCAGAGAGCTATAATCTAGACAAACTCAGTACTTTAGTTCCTGACTCTGATGTTTTAGGTTCCGAGTGTCCTCTGAGCCCTATCAGCCTGCCGAGGACCCTGCACAGAATACGGTACTAACTGCTGGGGCTGTCCCAGCAAGATAGGGAAACCAGGCTGGGGGACATCCTGAGGGTGAGCCACAAAATTCTGAGCATTTGGTGGCATGAAAGTAAGCTGAGCCGGGTGTGGTGGCGCACGCCTTTAATCCCAGCACTCGGGAGGCAGAGGCAGGTGGATTTCTGAGTTTGAGGCCAGCCTGGTCTCCAAAGTGAGTTCCAGAACAGCCAGGGCTACACAGAAACCCTGTCTCAAAAAACGAAAGAAGGAAGGAAAGAAGAAAGAAAGGAAGGAAGGAAGGAAGGAAGGAAGGAAGGAAGGAAGGAAGAAAGAAAGAAAGAAAGAAAGAAAGAAAGAAAGAAAGAAAGAAAGAAANGGAAGGAAGGAAGGAAGGAAGGAAGGAAGAAAGAAAGAAAGAAAGAAAGAAAGAAAGAAAGAAAGAAAGAAAGAAAGAAAGAAAGAAAGAAGAAAGAAAGGAAAGAAAGAAAGAGAAAGAAAAAGAAAGAAAGAAAGAAGAAAGAAAGGGAAAGGGAAGGAAGGAAGGAAGGAAGGTAGGAAGGTAGGTAGGTAGGTAGGTAAGCTGAACGAGTCCTCTATGGGTCCTGCTTGGCCTTGGTGGCCTGCATCCCTTTGAACAGCCTCAGTGTCACCTACTCTGTGTGAGCATGAGGAACACCTGGAAAGGGAGAGACATCAGGACCCAAGAGGACCAGGCTTACCCCAAGGGAAGGACCCATCTAAGTCACAGGACAGCATCACAAGGAGAAAGTGTCACCAGGACAGCAGGTGGGGAGGAGACTGAGCCCACATCCACCCCACCCACCCTGGCCTCAGGTGAAAGTGCCGGCCGGGCCTCCATCACTTCTGCGTTTGATTTTCTTAGTTGTAGAGGTGGAATCTAAGATGGTGAACCTGTTAGGTTAGCAGTCTACCACCGAGCCACGCTCCCAGCCCCTCACTGGGGGATTCTGGGCAGGGGCTCTACCACCGAGCCACGCCCCCCAGCTCCTCATTGGGGGATTCTAAGCCAGAATTCTACTATTGAGCCATACTCTAATCCCTTACTGGAAGATTCCAGGCAGGCCTTCTAACTATGAAACCATGCTTCCAGCCCCTCACAAGGGGATTGGGGGTGAACTAGGCAAGCTTTCTGCCTCTGACTCACACCTCTAGCCCCTCACTGAAGTTTTAGGCAGCTCCATTTGCAAAGAGCTGGGACAGAGGAAGGTACCCTCCTCCACACAGGTCCCTGGTATCTGGGGTGTATTCTCTGTGCCCTGTATGGGATTATATGGAAAGGATCCCAAATAGAAGCAAATAGAGAGACAACCAGGTCTCAGCCTGCCTTATGAAATTTCCAGAACAGGAACGTGGTGGTGGCCGACTTTGGGCTGGCTCGACTCATGATCGATGAGAAGAATCAGTCTGAAGACTTACGCAGCCTTAAGAAGCCGGACCGCAAGAAGCGGTACACAGTGGTGGGCAACCCCTACTGGATGGCACCAGAGATGATCAACGGTGAGTGGTTGCTCTAGGGGTCCCAGGCGGAGGAGCAGCAGCCACCCCACACGCTGCCTCTCTGCCGGTTGGCTTCCCTGGGATCCTGTATCCCCTTCTCTTGCTTCCCTCCAGCCTCCGCCTCATCTCTACATTACCACACTCCTTTGTTTAGTTTCGGGTGGGTGTTGGGTGTGGTTTTCACACTACGTGCCTGCACACACGCACATCAGGAGGCACCTTGGAGGAAGTTGTCTTCCCTCCTGTGGGCCCTGGGCTGAACTCCAGAATCGTCAGGTGGCCCACCTAGCAGGCCCTTTTCTTCTTTTACAGACCAAGTCTCATTTAGCACAGGCTAGCCTCCAACTCACTACTTAGCTAAGGATGACCTTGCGCCCCTGTCCTCCTCCTGCCTCTGGCTCCAGAGTGTTAGGATTGTAGGAATGAGCCACCCCATACTGAATCTGTGGGGTGCTGGGATTGTAGTGAGCGTCTGCCTTTATCTCTGATTATGTATTTGCTATGTTTCAGTTTGTTTTGTTTGAGATCTCTCTTCTTTATTATGTAGCTCTGGCTGTCCTGCAACTCATTCATTATGTAGATCAGGCTGGCTTTGAACTCAGAGATTCACCTGCCTCTCCTTTCTGAGTTCTGGGATTAAAGCTGTGTACCACCATTTCTGCCAAACATTGTCTTTTTTTTTTTTTTTTTTTTTTTTCAGGACAGGATTTTTTTATGTAGCTCTGGCCGTCCTAGAACTCACTCTGTAGAGCAGGCTGGCTTTGAATTCAGAGATCCGCCTGCCTCCGCTCCACGCTTGCGTGTGCCACCACCACCAGGTCAGGCTGTGTCCTTTTACAAAGGCACAGGCAGTGGTGGTGCAGCCCTTGGAAGAGACAGGCGGATCTCTGTGAGTTCAAAGCCAGCCTGGTCTACAGACAGCCAAAGCTATACAACCCTGCCTTGGGGGAAAGGGGTGTTTATGGGGCTGGGGGTGTGGCTAATTAATTGTCCAGCATTCAGAAAGTTCCGGGTTCTGTCTCCAGCAGCACATAAGTCAGGTGTGTTAACACATATCTGTCATCCCAGTATGTGGGTGATGGAAGCAGGAGGATTCCTGTGGGTTCAAGGCCAGTTTGGGATACACAGTGAGTTTCAGGCTAGGGTGTGGCCCTATCTCAAAAACACCAAGAAAATTGGCATGTGTTGGTTGTGTATCTTTATCCTAGCACTGGAGAAGCAGAAGTGGGTGGGTCTCTATGAGGTCCAGGCCAGCCTTCACGGTCATGAAGAGTTCAAGGCCAGCCAGGGCGACCTAGCGAGACCCTGTCTAAAAACAAAACAGGCAGGCTCTGGTGGCTTAGCTGCTAAGAGCACCCACTCTGCTGCTCTATAAAGGGTTAGTTCCCAGCACCCACATGGCAGCTCCTAACCATCTGGGACTCCATTTCCAGAGGATTTCATGCCTTCTGGCCTCCGCAGGCACCAAGCACACATGTGGTACACATACACACATGTAGACAAAACATTAATACACATAAGGTAAGAAATCTAAAAAAATTAAAATAAAAAGAAAGGAAGTGTTCCAGATAGCACATGGGCCCCAGGCAGAAGCAGGAACGCCCCCTTTTATGCTTTGCAGGGGGGGGGGGTGGAACCCAGGGCTTCACGCAGGCTACTGGAGCTCCCTGTCAACTGAGCCACATCCCTGGTGCCTCAGCGCAGTGCTTTGGGTCTCAGTAGAAGTAGCATGTGCTTTCCCTGCCTGTCTGTCACTGTCCCTGCTCCTGCTCCTGCATCCCTGCTGACCCCTGCTCTCTGTTTAGGTCGCAGTTACGATGAGAAGGTGGACGTGTTTTCCTTTGGAATTGTCCTCTGTGAGGTAAGTCACACAGCCGCCCTTGTGCCCAGACCCAGGGGCTCCTCTCCACTCTGTCCAACCCTCCCACGCTCCAGCCTGGATGGCCACAGGGGCCTCAGGCCCTGAGAACATGGTCCCCAAAGCAGAGCACAGCATCAGTGGGGTACAGCTTAGTCCCTCGCTAGTCCTGTCTGAACTGTTCTCAGAGCATTTGGCAGGCTTCCAGAACCCCCAAGCTCAGGGGTCCCACACTGACCAGTGGGCTCTGTACTGAACAGATTATCGGGCGTGTGAATGCAGACCCTGACTATCTGCCCCGCACTATGGACTTTGGCCTCAATGTAAGGGGTTTCCTGGACCGCTACTGTCCACCAAACTGTCCCCCAAGTTTCTTCCCCATCACTGTGCGCTGCTGTGACCTGGATCCTGAAAAGAGGTGAGTTGGGGTGGGGAAGCTAGCCTGAAGCAGCCTTGGGATGGGTAGGTCTTTGGGAGAGCCAGACTCACTGTCCCCTGATCCTTACCTGTTTGTCACCCCAGACCCTCTTTTGTAAAGCTGGAACAATGGCTAGAAACACTTCGCATGCACTTGGCTGGTCACCTGCCACTGGGCCCACAACTGGAACAGCTGGAGCGGGGCTTCTGGGAGACCTACCGGCGGGGCGAGAGCTCACTGCCTGCCCACCCCGAGGTCCCTGACTGAGCTCAGTGGGCCCCACCATCTGCATCCCCTTTGGAGACTATACCCTCACCAGATTCCTCAGCAGGGGTGGCCTAGGCATGGATCCCTCGGCTAGGGCAATGGTGCCCACACCCATCCCCCAGACCCAGGCCCTGGCCTGCCTTTTCCCCTCATGCAGGGTGCCCCCCAGCCTCTCTCTGCCTCTGGCCCCCAAGTCACCAGGCTGCACACACACGTGGTCGGTCACATTGCCCTGCCTTACCTCCCGTTCTGAGGGGCCAACCCCTCACTTGTCTTGCATGAGCTAGAGGGTTGGGAAGCTGGGCCCATTCCACGCATTGCCTGCAGCTGTCCGCACACTGCACCTGTGGCAGCTCCTCCCCAGCACGGCTGGGCTAGAAGGCAGCTTTAGAAGTGAGCCTCTCTAATACCAAGGGAGAGGCTCTGTGCCCGGGAACCCAAGGGGAGTCCAGGATCCCCTTGGGGGAATCCAGGTAGCATCAGGTATTGACAGGGATCTGAATCCCAAAGCAGAGAGAGAGGTCCAATCCCATGTGGCCAGGCAGTGGCCCCTCACTCTTGCTTGGTGTCCATCTCATTTCTTGATCAAAGCCACTTTAGTGAGAAATAGGTACCAGTCCTCAGGATGAGCCAGGATCCCACAGGGGAGAGGGCGGATGATGCCTGGGATCCAGCCGACGGGAGGGTCCAGCCCGCACTACAGAGGCTGGGCAGAGGGGAGGAGGCAGCCACCCACCAGCACCCCTACCCTCCAGGGTCATCTCAGCACCCAGGCCTCTCCCCGTGGCTGGGGCAGCCCCACCCCCTCACTGGGTGCATCTGCCCTCTCTCTGAGTTCTTTCTGTGTGATCTATTTTTTAAGAAGAGTTTGTATTATTTTTTCATAATGGCTGTAGCAGCAGCTGCTGGGGGCTTAGGGGGATGTTTTTCTTTCGTTGTTTTGTTTTGTTTTAGGTGGGTGGGGGTGGGAGGGCCATGTCTTCACTCTGCTACAGTTGACCATCTAGGATGTATTAAACTGTGAAGCTTGCTCAGTGCACTTTGAACATGGAAGAGAATCTTAGCAGACCCCCGCGGGACCAAGACTGAAAGAGGCAAGGTCCCCTTGCCTCAGCCCAGTGACCGTGACAGGAATGAACCCAAACTCGGAACAATAAAATCAATTCTGTGCTCCCCATGCAGGGCTTGCATCCTCGTGTGTGTCTGAGGGCTCCCAGTAAGAAGAGAGCGTTTAAAAAGCTGACTGTGGGGCTGACTGTGGTGGCCCACACTGGGAGTGCTCAGAGACAGAGGCAGGCGGGTCCCTGTGAGGGCTAGGCCAGGACTGCACAGAGAAACCCTGCCTAACGGGGGGTGGCTCGAGATGTAGCCCAGTGGCTCTGGAAAGGGACTGGAATTCATTTCTGGGATCCACATCAGGTAGCTTAAGGGCACCATAGGGTCAGCCACCCTCTTCTGGCCTCTGTAGCCACTGTACTTGTGTGCATATATGGAGACACACGTAATTAAGTAAATATCCAGAGGCTGGAGAGATGGTTCAATTAAGAGTAGTTACTTGGACTGGAGAGATGGCTTAGTGGTTAAGAGCACCGACTGCTCTTCCGAAGGTCCTGAGTTCAAATCCCAGCAACCACATGGTGGCTCACAACCATCTGTAATGAGATCTGATGCCCTCTTCTGGTGCATCTGAAGTCAGCTACAGTGTACTAATAAATCTTTAAAAGAAAAAAAAAGAGTAGTTACTTGGCTGGGCAGTGGTGGCGCACGCCTTTAATCCCAGCACTTAGGAGGCAGAGGCAGGCGGATTTCTGAGTTCNAGGCCAGCCTGGTCTACAGAGTGAGTTCCAGGACAGCCAGGGCTACAGGGAGAAACCCTGTCTCCAAAAAACAAGAACAAAACAGTAGTTCTTTATATCCTCCAGCAGCCATGGGTTCCTGAAAGGAAAGCTGGGGATGGATGGGAAGGACAGTGAGAGCTCAACTTTAATTCTAGGGTCTGATGTTTAAGGGGAGGGGGCCTCCCCCTCTATGTCAGGATCTCATAGGGGGTGGGTGAACAGGTCAGCCTCTCAGCAGGTAGTGGCATCTTGGAGGAAGCAGCAAATGCAGCAGGACTTTACCTAGGTGGAGACCCCACCCTAGGCGGTTTAGCAGCTATGGCAAACACTAGGTCTGAATCAGTCCACTCAAGGCTGGGGGGAAGGACACAGTTACTGTTCTTGCAGAAGACTCGGGTTCAGAACCCATGTAGTAGCTTATAACTGTAACTTCAGGTCTGGGTGGTTCAGCACCCTCTTCTGTCCCCTATGCACACCATATGTGTATACATATAGGCAGAGAAAAGTTTTAAAATATTTTTCTAAAAGCCTGCTGGAGAGGTTCCAGGCAAGAGTGCACACACAAGCTCTTTAGAAGCTGGGCTGGACCTGGACGCACTAGTACACGCCTGTAATGCCAGTTCTTGACAGCTGAAGAAGGGGGGTTACAGGCTGTCTGAATTTAAAGCCAATTTCAACCAGAGATGGAGACTATCTGGAAAAGAATCGGGTGTAGTGAGGTGGAGTGCAGTTCAATTGGTAGAGTGTAGGCTTAGAGTGCAGAAAGCCCTAGTTTGGGGGCTGGTGAGATGGCTCAGTAGGTTAAGAGCACTGACTGCTCTCACAAAGGTCCTGAGTTCAAATCTCAGCAACTGCATCATGGTGGCTCACAGCCATCCATAACAAGATCTGCTGCCTCTTCTGGTGTGTCTGAAAACAACTACAGTGTACTTTCAATAATAAATCCAGAGCAAGCAGAGGTCCCAAGTTCAATTCTCAGCAACTACATGATGGCATCTACAGTGTACTAATTAATTAAATAAATCTTTTTTTTAATCAGGTTTTTTTTTTTTTTTTTGGTTTTTTTTTTCAAGACAGGGTTTCTCTGTATATTCCTGGCTGTCCTGGAACTCACTGTGTAGACCAGGCTGGCCTCAAACTCAGAAATCCACCTGCCTCTGCCTCCCAAGTGCTGGGATTAAAGGCGTGTGCCACCACGCCTGGCTAAATAAATCTTTTTTAAAAATCTTTTTAAAAAGAGAAAAAAAGTACCAGCTGTCCTTCCAGAGGGCCTGGGTTCAACTCCCAGCACCTACATGGAGGCTCACAACTGTCTAACTCCAGTTCCAAGAGGTCCAACACCCTCACATAGACACGAGTACAGGCAGAATGCCAGTGCACATGAGATAGAAGTAAATGAATGAATAAATAATATGGGGGAAAAGAAAAGTGTTCCACAGCCTTGCCACTTGAATGAAGGCATTTTCTCCTTTGGCGTTCCCTCCTCTCTTAGGACTCTAAGCTATGTCAAATTAACAGAAAATTAACAAGCACAGTTGGCAACATCACCCTAAAGGAGGAACAATTTACTGGTTTCCTGGAGGGGAAGACATGGTAGGACCTGAGTAATCCCGCAGTGAAGCGTGTAGGTAGAAGCAGAAAGCTCAGATGTTCAAGGTCATCTTCAGCTACATAGTGAGTTGATGGCCAGACAGAGCTACGTGGCACACTGTTCAAACATGCTGGCAATGTATCTCCGTAGGGTGCTACCCTAGCATAGAAGCAGCCTTGGATTTGATCCCCAAACCCATAAACTGGTCATGGCAATTCAAACATGTATTGCTGATGCACAGGAGGTGGCAGAAGAGGAGGGTCAGGAGTTCAAGGTCATCCTCAGCTACACAGTTTGAGGCCAGCCCAAGTTTCATGAGAGTCTATCTTTAAAAGTTACATGAGGGCTGGTGAGATGGCTCAGTGGGTAAGAGCACCCGACTGCTCTTCCAAAGGTCCGGAGTTCAAATCTCAGCAACCACATGGTGGCTCACAACCATCTGTAACAAGATCTGACGCCCTCTCCTGGAGTGTCTGAAGACAGCTACAGTGTACTTACATATAATAAATAAATAAATTTAAAAAATAAATAAAAGTTACATGAAAGGGGGGCGTTGTGGCACACGCCTTTAATTCCCAGCACTTGGGAGGCCAGGGCTATATAGAGAAACCTTGTCCCGGAAAAAAAAAAAAAAAGTTACATGAAGCTGGGTAGTAGTGTTGCACGCCTTTAATCCCAGCACTTGAGAAGGCAGAAGCAGGCTGATCTCTGAGTTCGAGGCCAGCCTGGTCTGCAGAGTGAGTTCCAGGACTGCCAGGGCTATACAGAGAAGAAAAAAAAAAAAAAAAGAATGGACTATCGGGTGTAGGAGTCTGAAAGCAATGCACAGAATGTCACCTTGCAAGGGGAAGGTAAGGACAAAGTCATCAGTCAGTCTCAGCCCTGGAGTAGCTGAAGGAGAGAATGTATCCGGCGTCTGCCACATTCTTGCATCCTTCAGTGATACCTTTGTTCGTTACCATCTTTCTGGCAAGGAAACCATCTGCCTAAATAACTGGTGGACCAAAGGAAGAGATTGACCTAGGTGAGTCCTCTCCTCACCCAGCCACGGAGGCAGCCCAGGATGTGGTGCAATGATGCAAGGAACTTGGCATCACCATCACTGCCCTGTGTATTAAACTCTGGACCACAGGAGGAAACGACCAATCCCTCTGGACCTGGAGCCCAATCAGCCCTCAATCAGGGATGAAGATTGGGCAGGATTGAAATGTCACTTCCATCCCCTCTGATAGCACTCGAAGGTGGGGGAGGGGTCATCGTGTTCGCTCTATGAACAGGACCGTTCAGATTATTTTAATAACCTGCTTTGTGTACGCTAAAAGGAAGTAGGGAGGTAGAGGAGAGGAGGGAGAGAGAGGGAGGGAGGGAGGAAGGAAGGGCCAAGCTATCCTTATTCTAGCACTGGCTCCCATCCATACCTAGTCGCAGGCAGCCGTGGATGGTAAGGAGCTGCTCTCTCAGCTGCTTAGTGCTCGGGATATCAGCATCCTACTTACACTGGCACAGTCGCAGTGGTTCAAGCTCAAGGACAATTTCACAACCTCACTTTGGAACGCCCATTTGTCTTACCACTCCCCTCCCACCCAACTTCTCACAGTAGCAGGCACTTGGGTGATCTGGAAGATGGAGAGAGGAGAGGACAAACTTCCAGTTTTCCAGGAATCCTTTCTTTGCATGGCTGTACAAACAGCAAGCGTTTGGCCAAGTGCCCAACACACAGGCAGCATGCCTGTAGCTCTCATCAGAAATCTGAGCACAAGCTATAAAGCACACTCGATTCTGGGTTGGTTGGTGTGTTCATATTAAGACAGGGACTCAAATTGTACTCCACATTGGCCTACAAGACAGGACCCTCCTGCCTCAGCTTCCAGAACGCCGAGGTTACAGGTGGACACCACCATGCCCATAAACGTCTTTCCCTGGAGGTTCTGAACACCAGCCATACAGAGAACGTTCTCCTCACTCCTAAGGATTCTGACTCCATCATCCTGAGGGATTCAGGATTGACGTGACTTGGCATAACGAGTGGGATTGGGATATTTGTTGATCATCCGAGTGAATGCAGTAATGGGTAACTTGGTTGAGCGAGAAGGTTCAGTGGTGAAAGGAGCTTGCTGCCAAACCCGAGTTCAATACCTGAGACGCCCATGGTGGAAAGAGAGAACCAACTCCTCTAGTGTTCATATGCATAATGTGACAAAGTGTGCCTCTCCCAATAACAAAAAGTAATATGTTAGAAGTTTATAAAAAGCCATGCCGCGTTAATTCAGACCACTCTCTCTGGAGGCAGAGGTAGATGAATCTCTGAATCTGAAGCCACACTGGCCTACATAGCAAACTCCAGGCTACCCAGGGCTACATAGTGGGACACTGTGTCAAAAAAAAAAAAAAAAAAAAAGTTTCTTTTAAAGAATTTTCTTATTTTGTATGTATTTTGCCTGCATGTATGCAAGTGCCTGCAGTGCCCTCAGAGGCCAGAAGAGAGCATCCGATCCCTTGGAGCTGGAGTTGCAGATGGATATCAGCCACCATGATGGCAGCTGGGAATGGAACCTGCATCCTCTAGAACAGCTAAACCCATCTCCAGCCCCTCAGGAAAAAAAGAAAAATCTGTTTTTTGAGTCAGGGTTTCTCTGTGTAGCCTTGGCTGTCCTGGAACTCACTCTGTAGACCAGGCTGGCCTCGAACCCAGAGATCCGCCTGCCTCTGCCTCAGTGTTGGGATTAAAGGTGTGTGCCAGCCCTCTAAGTACATTTTTATGGTTTGATTTGTTCGTTTATAAGGTGTCAGAGTTTGGCCCAGGATGGCCTTGGCCTCGGCATTTATTTATTTATTTATTTATTTAGAGAGAGAGAGAGAGAGAGCATCTCACTACATCGCCCTAGCTACAGAGATCTTCCTGTCTCTGTCTCCCACCATAGCCCACTGCCTCTACTTGTTGAAAGCTATGGTAACAGACATGGCCTACCATGTCCAGCAGAGCAGTACAACCTTTAAGAACTAGGACCTCTCAAAAGGTAATCATGTGTGGGGCCCACCTCCTGCCAGAGTTCCGGTGCTCTGGGCAGGCAGACGTGGGAGGACTGCACATGCTTTCTTCACTGCCCTGGGTGGGCATCTGGCTGTGCTAAGCCACTGACCTCACACGGCGGGTGGTGGACAAGGGGCAGCTCCAGGTACCAGGTTCTCAGCCTCCAGCATCCCACGCTGGATATGGTGGAGGAGCTGAGAACAGAATAGGGGCCCTGGGGCAGCACTCGGCCCCCGGGACTGAAGGGAGGAGAGGGCAGGGGGAGAGGGGGCACTGAATTGTTCCTACACAGGGCGAGAGTCCTTAGTCGGGTCTGTGGCTGGAGCACAGGAAGGCCTTCTGGCAGGAGGTTAGACACAGCTCGTTAGGAGAAAGCCTATCCCATTGTTCAAGCATAGTGGGCCTTCATGATCAGAGACAGTCTATGGTGTTAGAACTTTCTTGTAGAAAGGCAGGGAGAAAGAGAGAAGGTAGAAAGAGAGGCCGGCCATGGCCATGTGGAGAGGGGGAAAGGGAGAGAGAAAAGGAGGGCTAGAGAGTAAGAAAGGTGAGAGCTTAAGAGAGCAAGGAGGGGCCAAGCAGCCCCTCTTATAGTGGGCTGGGCTATCAGGCTGTTGCCAGGTAACTGTGGGGAGGAGCACACCTGGCTATAGTCAGGTAACTGTGGGGGTGGAGTCTAGCCAGAATGCCAGAAGCTTGGGACATTGTCTGCATGACTGATAATCACAGAATTATGGACAGGCACCTGATTCTGGGAACATGGCTCGCCGTTCTGTCCCTTGTATATTTCTCTATTGGGTCACCAGAGCACGTCCCATTCAATCAAAATAGGCTTCCTATCACAGTCCCTCAATCCCTCACAGTCTCTGAGGTATCACCCTTGGAAGAGATTAGAGCAGTTCCTGAGAGAACGGCTGTTATAGGGGAGCCTGGCACCCACTCTGTCCCTCTTCTACTCAGGCCACTCTCGCATGTGCTCCCACTTTCCTGACATCATGTATTATTAGATTGTCACCAGAGCTGAGCCATGATGGGTCCAACACCCGAAGCGCCACAATTCTAAGTGAAGGAAATCCTTGATTCATGGGCTGGAGAGATGGCTCAGTGGTCGAGAGCACTGACTGCTCTTCCAGAGGTCCTGAGTTTAATTCCCAGCAACACATAGTGGCTCACAACCATCTGTAATGGGATCTGATGCCCTCTTCTGGTGTGTCTGAAGACAGCTACAGTGTACTCATCATATATATAAAATAAAGAAATAAAATCTCTTTTTAAAAAAATATTTTGGGGCTGGTGAGATGGCTCAGTGGGTAAGAGCACCTGACTGCTCTTCCGAAGGTCCAGAGTTCAAATCCCAGCAACCACATGGTGGCTCACAACCATCCATAACAAGATCTGGCGCCCTCTTCCGGTGTGTCTGAAGACAGCTACAGTGTACTTACATATAGTAAATAAATAAATCTTTAAAAAAAAAATGAGCCTTTGTAGGCTTAGATTTTAAAAAAAAAATTTTTTTATTCATTATGCCTTCGACCTCAGGTATTTTGTTATAGCCACAGAAAAGACTAAGAACCAACCGGGCGGTGGTGGCACACGCCTTTAATCCCAGCACTTGGGAGGCAGAGGCAGGTGTATTTCTGAGTTCGAGGCCAGCCTGGTCTACAGAGTGAGTTCTAGGATAGCCAGGAACTATACAGAGAAACCCTGTCTCTAAAAACAAAAGAAAGAGAGAGAGAGAGAGAGAGAGAGAGAGAGAGAGAGAGAGAGAGAGAGAGAAAGGAAAGAAAGAAAGAAAGAAAAAGAAACCATTTTGTCATAGGGAGAATGATAGAATTTAAAATTTTTAATCTCTCTCTCTAACACACACACACACACACACACACACACAGTCTCTCTCTTCTAAGCAGGGCATGCCTCCAAACCCATGACAGGGAATTCTTAGGCAGGGGCTCTACTACTGAATCAAGCCCCAGCCCCTCACTGGGGGATTCTAGGCAGGTGCTCTACCACTGAGCCACGCCCCCAGCCCTTCACTGGGGGATTCTAGGCAGGGGCTCTAACATTGTTCTACATCCCAACTCTTTGTTTTTGAGCTAGAGTCTCACTGTTTAGCCCAGGGTGGCCTCCAACTTTCAATCCTCTTCCCTCTGCCTCCCCATAGCTAGGACTCTAGACATGCAATCCCACATCCAACTTATAAAACTCTTGTAAATACTGCGTGTCTGTGCTGCTGCTTCCTGTTCCCTTAGAGAACTGCATCTGCACTCTCCTACTGCCCCTCCCCGACCCCGGATTCCTCATGGTCAGAGGACTCACTGCCCCTCATCCAGCAAAGCCAAACATCCACTGGGATCCAGAGAGGACACTATATCCCAGTTTGGAATAGGTCACCAGAGTCCAGGAAGCGCCCCCATCCCCGCCCCCAGAGCAATGGCTCCTCAGAAGGCAGAGTGAGAAGAACCGCTTGACAGGAGAATGGGAGTTCAAAGCCCATCGGTTAAACATAATGAGCAAAGGAGGCAGATCTCTGAGTTCGAGGCCAGCCTGGTCTACAGAATGAGTTCCA